>NC_079156.1:120943515-121280658 GCF_947563725.1 Argiope bruennichi
TCTTAGTTTATTCTCTTGTAGTATCTTTTCTTACTTTCATTCATACTAACAATAATTATTACGGTTTTAACTATAGTTTTGTATCGAAGCAATCTGAGGATAAAGTTTCCCAAATTTTACCGAAATAAATATGCAAACCAATTTTGTATCGGAATTTTAGATACCCTTTTTTGTGCCCTTGAAAATAAAGGTCGGAGATCCTTTCGAAAAAAAAAATTTTTTTTTTCGTTTGTAACCCCTTCATTAGATGTTAATAAGATGACAACAGTTTGTACTGCACACTACACCCATTATTGTGATCAAAACAATGACACTTAAGGGGCCACACCCAAATATTACATTACGGTTGAACATTTTATTTATTGTAAGAGGATTATTTGGCTGATTTTTTTTTTTTTTTACTTGGCAGATAGTTACGATGGCGAATTAAAAATAGCAAAAGTATAATTATGTTACGTCTAATGATGTTACCATTGTTTAGTTAGTAAAAGTCTATTTGCGTTTTGTTTGAAACTAAATGAGGAAATTATTTTAAGTGTTCGTCATTCAAGAGATACTGGTGTTAATAAAAGATTTGCTTTTATGTCCTTGTTACTAGTTTTTAAAATTGAAAACAGGTTTTGTCGATGCTTATATTTCGTACCTTTTTTCCATCTCATTGTTTCAAAGCTACAGATAAAGAAAATTGTAAATTGGTTATAAAATAAATAAAAATAATATCATTTGAAAACGATGTAATTAAATGAAAGGAAAAGGTTAAAATGAAAGTTTTATTCATTAGTATTTTGGTGTTCATAGTAAATCATTCAAATAATTAATACATAAAGATAATTAATATTTAATGATATTTACTTTAAAGTTATTTAAAAATCAGAATTAATAATAATGAGTATTCCGAAATTGTTAACATGTTAAAATGGCCATTAAAATGTTTTTCTCACGTAAATTGTTTTCCTCATAATCAAAAAAAAAAAAAAAATGATGCCTTAGTTTATGAGCTTTTAACAGAGAATGAAGATGGCATCACAATCGACACTCCAAATTTCCGTGTCCCTTTCTGTACAGAGAACATGAGTAACCTTCAAATATTCGGTGGATTTTCGTTCAAATTTCGGTGGATTCAGTTTCAAACTTGCAGTCTTCCAATTCTGAATTCGAAATTCCATTACGTTACTTTACAGAAATTCGTTGATGTGTTCTTCCCTCAATTTTCTAAAAGTTTCCCATATTATTCCGTGTTTAATTTCGTAAAAAAAAAAAAAAAAAAAAATAGAATATTGCAACGGAAAAATTTGTCAAGTGAGTATCTAGAGTGAAAGTCCAACAGGCTCAGTAACGGAAAGAAATACTTTCTATATCAGAAAATGCAGAAAGTATACACACAGCTGAAGCGTACACAAAACAGCATTTTCAGTAAATAGCAACATATAAGCAACAAATAGCTATCAAACAACTATAGCACCACTAAACGCTTGAGAGTGCTACCTAGAAACGAACTTTCAAAAGATTGTCTTCGCTGAACTATTCATTTGAGCTCACCTCAACTGCTTTACTGAATTCTTCTCTCTGATTTTTATAATCTCCTGTGACAGAGCATCGAAACTTCTCGAGCAAAAGCGGAATTCGATTCCAAACGGAGCTATTCCCAAGATTCTCGAGTATTCGGGGTTTGCCATTTAGTTACCGAAATCGCCAAATGATCAAAAAGTTTATCGCCAAAGTGAGAGATCATTTAGAATCCATTAAAGCTATCTGTAAACCCATCTCCTTTATCAGGAGATTTACTGCCCAGGAAAGCAATATTACAAATTCGTAAATTACATATGAAACCTCTTCCCATTGACTGAGTGACTTTGATTATAATACAGATCTATAGGTTGGTGAATTTCTTTCATCTAGTTCATGGATTTTTGAGTTAACATGTTAAATATACAGACCAGGCGACAATAAATCCTGACACGTAGCTTTTATGCATACAATATCTACATCTACGGGAAAAAGTGCAATTATAAACATCCGCTGCCTACATCCTATTTTCTACAGTTGTATCAGGTACCTACAATTTTTGTTCGAAAATCACGTTATAAATTTCAATTGCTTAGATCTTTTAGCTTAGAAGTTGTCATGTTGAAACATAAAAAAATATAATTCCAAAAACTTTTTTTTTCATTTCTAGTCTCAAAATGACCTAAAGGTTCATTAAAATTTCGATATCATATCCTGTGATGATTACAATTTTTTCTATGTATATTTCGTATACGAAAATGTTTTGAAAAAGCCACAATAAAAAATATGACAAGAAAATCAGGAACAAAATGATTGCAATTTCGCATTTATTGAAAGCACGGAACTGTGTGATACGTCATATGTCAGACGATTCTGCCTGATTCCCTCTAGTAATTCTCGTTTGGGAATTTTTAATATTTATCGATCAATAATTGATATGAAAAATTCACCATCTTCTCTTGTTTCAGGCGGCTGTCTTTCAGAGGTTCACGACGGCTCGTCCCAACAAATTTCTGTGCGGGGGCTCTCTTATCAACACCCGATACGTACTGACAGCAGCTCACTGTTGTGTCAGTGGACCATCCACTGTTGCTCTGTAAGTCTTTCTTTATTCAATATTGCTCAGTTTCTTACTTCTTTTAATACTTCTCGATTCTTGTTTCTCATCTCTTTTAATTCTTCTTAATTTTTCCCTCACTTTTTTTAACATTTCAAAATTCTTTTAATACTGGTCTATTTTTTTTTCCTCCATACTTTTTAACAATCCTCAATTTTTCTTTCTGCATTTAACACTGCCCAGTTTTTTTCAGATTCCTTTTAACTCTGATCAATTCTTTTTTAATTTTTTTTTAATTCTTCGCGATTTTTTTCACATTGCTTTTAATTGTGCTAAATTCTTTTTTCTTCAGATTCTTAACTTAGTTAATTCTTTTCTACAATTTTAATAATGCTAAATTATTTTTTTCTCTACGCTTTTAACACAGTTTCTCAATTCTTTTTTCCCCTATTCTGTTAACCCTCCACAATTCTTTGTTAACTCACTTCTTTTAACACTAACTTTCCTTTTGTTAACATTGCTGAATTTTTTTATCTCTACGTTTTTAACAGTACTTAATTTTTTAAAAAAAATACCGCTAAATTCCCCCCCCCGTGCTTTTAACACTGCCCAAATATTTTCACTTATTTTAATATTGTTAATAACTTTTAACAATTCTTATTTTTTTCCCGAATTCATTTAGCACTACTCATTGCTTTTTCACACAGTTGAATTATTTTTTGAAAATATTTTAATACTGCTAAATTCGTTTCTCTTAATACTTTTTTTTAGCTTCTAAAACATTGCCCAATTGTTTTTGCAATACTATTTTTAAAAGCAGAGGTAATGGAGATAAAAACACAGCTCAGTAAATTGAAATTTACTGCTATCTTCTGCAGAACATCAATTTTTTTTCCTTTGGCTTTATGGGTTTGCCATATGTTTTTTTTTTTTTGAAAAGAAAAAAGAAAATATCCTTATTATTTTGCTTTATCAATTAACAATATGAAGCTTTCTTAAGTTTCATATATCAATAATGTCCATATATAATTTGATTCCAATAAAAGTATTCCTAGTGTTTATTTTCGTCGTATCTTTAATAAATGTAAGATGTTTTGTTCACATGTTGAGTATATTTTTCAAAATTAACTTTCAAAGTAATATATGACAATGCTTTTAATACTGTATTGAAATTCATACTAATTTCATCATTTCATAATATATGTCATTTGCGCATTTTCCCACTACTTAAGTCAACGTTAAGAATTTTTAATTTTGTGGGAACTATAGTTCAGAAATAAACAACGAGGAAAATGCCTTAAAACTCATTAAGTTTTAATTTCTATTTTCTATAATATTACCGCATTTAAAAGAAGCAGTCGACTCTTCATAGCCGAATGGTCATCGCACTGGTCTCGTAATGAAGAGATCGTGAGTTCGAATCCCGCTAACGACAAAAAGATATAAAATTTGTGTATATATTTATTTAATAATTCCTTGATATATATTCTCTTTTATTTCGTGTTCCAGAAGATTCTGGCCCTTTCTTTAGTTTGCCATATAAGTGCTCTGGACTTTTCTTACTGTCTCCAGAAAAGCATTCTGGAACTTTCTCTGCTGGTATAAAAGCCGAAGATCTCTCAGTCAGGGTGTTTTGAATTCAGAGTTGTGCAGAGCTTGTATTTGTACTTCGCTCCTTGAGTTGAGTTAATAAATTGGTTTAGCTTTGCTTCCTGTGTGTTATTGAGTTTCACCGAGGCCGTGCGCGAAAAAGATAAACAGAAGTAGCTATGCAGGAGGCCGAAAGGTTGAATTCGTGACGTCACAGTCGAAAGCCTCTGCTTAGCTCTGTTGCTGATGTAGGAAACGCTATTCCTATGCAGAAACTAACTATTTCGTCTTTCTTTTTTTACGGATCCAAACTAACCTCGGAATGAATAGCCGATAAAAACTAAGAATTCATAAAACTTCTTTAATTAAACATTTATTTTCTTGCAGATTAAGAAGACCTTTGAAATGAATAGGGGATTTATATCTTTAAATCCATAAGTTCCCTTTCAAATCAAATCGCATTTACAGAAACACAACAGAAGTACAAAGTTTTTGGCAGTTACTTATTACTGAATAAATTTTTAACATCGACGATCAATTAAAATAAATATTTGAAAAAATAGTACAAGTAAAATAAAAAACTTTTAAAAAGGCTTTGACACAAATTTCAATTGCAAGAAATGAATTTTGATAGTAGATTACCCATTGTTTAGAGAAAAAGTACCAGAAACCAAATAACATTTTTCTTTCATATTCATAAAATAGCATATGCAAAAAACTGATATTTCATTAAAAAATCAGTTTTAAAAAGATTAGTTCAAAGCAGGAAATTCTGAGGATGGATAATCCAGTGTTTTGAGAAAAAATATACAAAAACGATAAATTATTTAATTTTATTTACATAAATTTCTAATTAAATTGTTAGAAACAGCTTTCCACATCACCCTGGAGGTACTGTTTCTAGATGCACTACCCCTTTCCAGAAATATTAAGCGAAGGCGGGTTCCCCGGTAGGTCTATTTTTTTCATTTGCTAAAGGATTAATATCCTAAAGTTTATCCTACTACGAAAAAGTTGACAGTTTTCTTTTCAAATTTTTAGCTCTAAGCTGGTCATTCTTAAGTTTAGTGTAGTTGTTTAAAAATATATTAGCTGAGATAGAAATATAATGTTTTACAATTAGAACAAAATTACTGTTACATTTACATGAAATTTCAGGAATGGAACTTAACAATTCCATTTTTTCAAAAATCAAATGTTCCAATAGCTGCTTATGATTACTGACTTTTAAAAATTTCTCTTCAAATTCTTTACGAATTAATTTATTGAAAATTTGGAAACTTTCCACAAAAATTTCTAAAGCATATTCAGTAGGCCATTTTAAGCCTCCTCGATCTAGAAGTGAAACATATTTTAAAGCAGAGGGGATTTCATATTCCAAATCTTTTTTTGTAATGAATTTTGATATGCAAAGTTCACAATTCAATTTCTGACTAACATGTTTGGCAACATACCCTGAAACATAAATGAATGCAGGCATTTCCTCTGGTGAAATTTCTACATCAGTGGTTGTGTCGAAAACTTCATAGAATTCAACATCAATTTCAAAATTTACTGAAGTTTCTGGAGTGGTCTCAAAAATTTCCAAAGATTTTATATGAAATTCCCCTTTTTTTTCTGAATGAAAATTTATCCAATCTACAATTTTTAGTTTCTTTTCTGATTCAAATATTTGAAGACATGAAACATTATAATTTCCCCCAGACATTTGTCTATACTGCCCAAATCTTGCCTCCAGACTATCTGTTTGGAATTTACCTAATAGTATATATTCTGGGGTATGCTCTTTGAAAATATGATTAACAATATCTATCAAAGATTTTGTGGTAAACTGAAGAGCAAATTGTGTCTCCTTAGACAATTTACCACCTTTACCTGGTAGCCCTACTTCTTTTCTTTCTTTTAATGGTAATGCACATTTTTTGTTCCAGGAAACAAGCCAATCATGAAATTTGTTTAGGAATACCATACTCATTTGATCTGTTTTCTTAATTGGGTCACAAAATGGATTTTTCAACCTCTTACCTTTTTCAGAATTTTTAACATTAACTATATTCCACCATTTTAAAAACTGATCAATGAATTCCTTAGTTCCCATGGTATCTTCATCTATGTGTGCTAATGCAGCACTATTGCTTTCATGAAATATATTTAAGGCCAGTAACACATTTTGTTTTTCAAATGAAGTGGGATACAAGACTTTTTGGGATAGCTTCGGTGCATTCTTAATCAAATTCGATTTTTCTCTTTCATAAATATTTTTCAGATCTTGAAGCTTAGCTAAAGAGATTTTAGATGGATTTTCAGGTGAAGGAAAACATAAAACTTGCCCAAGGGCTTTTTCATTAAACCAATTATTTCTAACAGATTTAATAAGATGAACTGTGTCAAATAAAAAGAACAACTTATTATCAGACTGTACAGGATTTGATATGCAGTTTACAAGGTTTCCTTGGCACATCTGAGTGAACATATTTCTATTAACTCTATTATTGTCAGAAATTAAACATAAAACATTGTATTTACAGTCATTTAAGAGTTTTAGAACATTTAGGGTTTGGCAATAAAGATCATCAGCTGTTTGATTTTTCATGGGAACTAAGGCAACTATTTCTTTATAATTTGAAAATAAAGAAGTTATCATAAATGCTTGGACAGTGTTAGCTTGTTCATTGGCATTTTCTGCTTTCCCTAGAAGTTTTCCTCCTTTATAATGTAAACCGGCATTTACATAAATTTCATCTAAAAGAAGACAGACAAGTTTTTCATGGGGAGATAGCATCTCATTCTTTTTTTGAAGGTATACTATGTGACTATTGTTAGAAACACTACTTGGGCCCTTCAATGCATTGGATAATTTTTTTAAGTAGACAGGATGAGGTAAAATTAAAATTTTTGAACTACGTATGAAACTATAAGCTGCAGGATAGCAAAAATAAAATTTTGCTACAAGAAGAAGAAACTGTGTGGAATAAATGTGCTTAGATGATAATGTTAATTTCAATTGCTCTATTATTACACTGAAAAATAAAATCTTATCACTATCCTCTTGCTGAGAACATGCATCTTTTATTAAATGCATAGCATTTTCTATTTTCCCATTTAGTTTGACATCGTTTAGTTTAAATGCAGCTAACCAACTCAACAAGCTATCAAATTTTGTCCATCGATCACATTTATTATGTTCTCCCAAAATAAAAAGGGAAGATTTTTTCTTCAATAACACAGAATCATGCCAAATTTCTACAGTTAAATCCGTATATATTTTCAAGGAAATAACAATACGAGGACACTGGTTAGTGTCTAATCTGTAACACAAGACGAAATTATCTGTTTTTATGTTTAGCCAGCCATCACTAAGTTTTTTAGCATACATTTCCTGAAAATTTTCAAAAGAATTAATAGTGTCATTTGCACACCATTCAGCAAACTTTTGTTCATCTCTTAATTTCAAGGCATTTATACGTTCAGATGGAGATTTTCTACTAGTAGACGGCTCGTGAGAAAGGTAAGAAGGTTGGTTAGGAAATATTGATGGATATGCATCATGGGATAATTTTGGAATCTGTCTTTGTACAACCAGTTCACTACCATCATCTCTAATTACACGATCTTCTTTAATAATGAATTTTGAGCTAAAATGCTTTATGCAAACTACAGCAGTTGAACTAGGAATAAAATCTGCCCTATTAATGCTTTTAACCCACTGACTTTTCCTCACCTCATCCTTAGGAAAAGTAAATGATGAGACATAATTGTCTGTATTGTTGTAATTAGAATTACAGCCCGGGACGCAACATTTTCTACCTTTACCCATAATTAAACCAGAGTTTCTTAATAATGGGGCACAGGTCCTACAAAAAATGTACAAAAATTTTGTTTAGTTCACAATTGAATTTAAAAAAAATTATGTATATTTTACATAAAGAGAAAAAGTCCGTTAATTTTCAGCCGAACAATTTCGTTTTGCTCGGCCCGCACAAGCGAGTTGATTTTTTCCGTACTTTAGGCTTAGCCGATCTCCGAGAATAACACTAATTTCTAACCATTATGAAATGCTTACATTTAAAAGAAGCTATTGAAATTTTTAAGCTTTAGAAGAAGCTAAGGAATGCTTAAATTACACAATGAAATAAACGATAATGTAGAGATAATATAATGAACAATTAAAGCATCAAATTAGACTTGTCACCACGTTAGTAAATACAAAAACAACTTTATATCTAAAAATATTGCAATCAAAGTTAACTCTAAAATATAACTATATTATATTTTTGTATGGAACTAACATAAATTTAAAAAAACTTACTTTAGAATGAGTTAATCCAAGAATACACCGGAATTTCGATATGTATTTTCTTAAATCACGCGCGCATTCCAATCGCAAGCACTCAAATGAAGGCTTTACGCTGTGACGTCACAGCAGCTAAATTTCTCATGTTTATGGCCTTCTCTAGGTAGCGCACTTGTCTTTTTCGCGCACGGCCTCGGTTTCACACTAAAGTAGCCACGTGACAATATAATCAGCTGCATTCATTGAAATTTTGTAAAGTGTGTACTGTAAAAATTGTTGCACACGGAATACAATATCTGATGTGATTATAGACAGGCTAATCCAGTTAAAAATATTAAGGTGTACGTACACACTTGAAACTTCGAAAATCGTTCAAAATATCGAATATTTTTTATTATGTCAAAATGTTCTGTGATCCTTTAGCTTTAAAACGATACCAAGATGTTGACAATATTCGAAATATTTCTCGAGTTGTAATTATTTTTATTGAGGTACTTTCACTAAAAACTCTAGGTTCGGTTTTGTTAAAACTCATTTTATGAAGAATGATATTTTTCCACTCTGTTGCTTCATTCAAACAATCATAACTCAACAAGAAATGAATCAAATACAATTATTTATATATAAAAATAATCTGTATGAAACAGTGGATATTTTGTGCCTCAACCAAAGTTGTATCTATAGAAATAAATTTTTAATAACTATTTAAATGTGAAAATTACAGAAAAAATCTCACTTTTTCTATTCATCATTGATGAAAAAATTGTTAAAAAAAAACTATATATTTTTATAACTTGGTTGAGGCAGACAACATGAAGACTCATATTAGGCATCATTTCCAACTAGAATTGTGTGTCTGTACTAATTAGAATTTATGATATCATGTTTCAAAAAATAGGCTAATTAAGCGCATTAAATATTAATTAATTAATTAATAATGAGTGTAATATGACTTTTTTTTCACTGAAATGAGTTTAAACATATATTAATGAGCTACTGTGAAAAAATGGTTTTTTTAAAGTTAAAATTTAAAAAAAAATCTTCTAGTGTGTACGTACACCTTAATGTTTGAAATATAAGGTGATATGTTTCATTTCACTTCTGAGTATCTAATCTCTTTCTGTACACTTTTCGAATTATTAATTCATATTGTTGATGGAAAGTATGTAAGAGCACGCTTGGAGTGAGGAATTTTTTATTTTTTTGCTGAACTCACTGTAAATGGTTGTGTTTATATGTAAAGTCCAAACAGAACGCTCACATTTCAGTCATCCAAGTTCACCTGAATTAACTTTCATTTTACCTGTATCACTGTAAAAGATATATGTAGAGTTCCTTTCCTCATTTTCTGATTTCTTAAAAATTAGTTTCTTAGTGATGGGTGGTTTTAATCGAAATTAAAAAAAATAATTGAAAGTTGAAAACAATGGAAATCTAATCTTTCACATTATTAAAAATTTATTGTTATTATTATTTTATCTGAATGGCATTTCAATATGTTTTAAAGTCGTTTTTTTCCCTTTGTTGTTTGCTTTTTTCTGCAAATTATACAAGTATACATGTCATTGCAAATGACTGTATTTTTGAACTAGCTTTTAAAACGAGATTTTTGCATGTATCATAATTTTGGTAAAACATAATTAAAAACAGCTTTCTCTACAGTAAATGAAATGAAATTTATTTCTTATGTACTTTTAATATAAATAATTCTAAATTTGGTTTGTAAATATTCTTTTGAAATTATATTCTGTATAAAAGGAACAGATTTAGTGAGTTCTTTTCCATTAGCACGGCACCAACTCTAATGTGCCAAGTTCTGATGCCAATATTTAGTTACTATTTATACTAAGTTGCTGCGTTGGCACCTACTTCTGGCGACAACGGAGAGCTTGGCTAGAATTGGCTCTAAGATTTTAGCTTGGGGATGACAGTTCCCATTCTTTCAGTGTTAATGCGCCAAGTCTTGAGCCAATGTTTGACGACTATTATACTATTTTGTCTCTAATATTTAACGACAACCTAGGACTATTATACTATTTTGTCTCTAATATTTAACGACAACTTAGTGCTTGGCTATGACTGGTACCATACTAATGAAAGAGTATCTATTAATTTTAATATTTACGACGATGATGAATTGATTTCCACTTTATATATGAGCAAATAAATATATAAAGCAGATAATATATGTGCCTTGGGTTGTTTGCAATTGTGTTTTAATTGATGCTTTATTTATGTAATTACTCTGGCATAGCTTCTAGTTGTCGTTGTTTTATGCAGAATTATAGTTACTAAAATTTGTTGTACATTTCTGATCATGTTCTTGATTTACCTTCTAGTGGTGCTTTTTTTATGTCTTTGGCATTCTTGATTTGCTTTGTATTTTCACCTTGTATTTGTGTCATTCATTTATTATTCACTTTGTATAATGGATTCATTTGGTGTTTTAGATATTGCTACGTTGTTTGTTATTGCTGTACAGTATACTATATCCTCCATCCTTTGGACATTGTGATATTATTTTTGTGCTTACGTGTGTTACTGCTTTCTCGATGTACTTTTCAATTTAGTGTTTTGAATCCAGAATTGGTTTGTTTACTGTTTAATTTAAATATTTTATTTGTGTCAAATGAACAATAATGTATACCCTTAGATACCGCCCTTATTAATGCTATGATTGTAAAGCCTATCAATAAATGAATAAGGGTTCTCTCCCTGGTAATTACAAAGTCTTACACCCTTTCTATAGGGGGGGGGGGGGTCGTCATGGAACAGATCAAGATCAAGCAATAAAATGTAGATATATCACATTTTAGATTTTCACCTCTTAATGGGTTATTTTGTCGTATTACATGAAATCACACAATCACCATGCTATCTACAGCAAATGTTTACAATTTTTTAGACCGGCATCATCTTTCCTGGTGCGCATGGGGTCCACTGCAAAAGATGGCGGTGACGTCTTTTCCATATCGAAGGTGAAAGTCCACTCCAACTTCTCGTTCACCGGTCAGTTCAACGACATAGCTCTCATGAGACTGACCACGGATTTGCCTTCCTACACCAACCGCATAGCTCCTGTGTGTCTTCCCTATCCCACTTTGCTGGAAGACGATCTGGTGGATCGCATGGCCACTGTTGTCGGCTGGGGATCCATGTATTTGGGTTCGTATACAAGTAATTGGTAGTTGGTTTCTGAAATTATTTGAAAACTTGTCGTATTTTATTTATGAAATAAACTTTATTTAGAGGACTTATTTCCTAGATTAGATTAAATGATGTATTATGATACTTTTCATCATATATTATTCTCGTTACTTCTCTGTTTCTTAATATTATCCTGGAATTGATAAAATTGCGATAACCCTTTAATGAATATTTAGCCATAACAGAATGTGTCGAACTCAGTGAAATTAGAGGAAGGCTCATTATGGATAGTAATTTTAACACAATATCACAATTCCCTGGCAATTTAAAAATATTGAAAGAAATGACAGGAAAGATTTCTAGCCTTTTACCAAGAATGTGGAGATTCTTTGAACTTTTGTTGGTCATTGTTCTCTTATGCGAAAACTGAATAGTTAATGAGCAGAACAGCTAGCCACAGAAATCCCTGTTTATACGGCTTAGTTCTATGGTAACGAAGTGACTGACTATAACTAAAAAAAAGAAGAAGAAGAAGAAGAACACGTTGTGTCAACTGATTCCTGCTGTAAGATTAAACCATTTTTAAAAAGTTGGCTTTTTTTCATGAATGTAGAAATAGCAATAAGACGATTTTTATTCATTAAAAATATTTTTATATAAATTCTTAATTTTGCTTTTGGGCCACCTGTTAAGAGCAACTTTACTGTTTAAGTTTCTTTAAATGTTATCATAAAAATTGTATTTCTTGGTGAAATAATTCATTCTTTAGAATTCACTACATTCACACTTTTGGATATGTATATTAATGGTTTATTCATTTGATACAAAAACATGAATGATGATTAATATTTAATAATTGCTTCATAGGTAATAAAAGTAATTAAATGCTCAATGAAATAAATGGGGTGGGGAATATTTCATTAAATATCGAATAAGTTGTATGCACAAATCTGTTTTGTTAACTCGACTTTCGAAATTGCTTGGCGGTTGCAATTCTATATCTTAATGGCGAAATCCTTGATAGAATTGGTTAAACTTTGTGCTTGTCCTCAAAGATTCCGAGTAATCTATTCTTAATTAGTATAACGCAAATTCAGTTGCCCCCCCCCCCGCCCCCAAATTTTTTCATACAATTTTCACAAAATCGGTTTCATTTTGTTGTAGTTAAATGTAAACTGTTCAGAAATTCAAATTTTAAAAACATTTTTCTTGTTCAGAAATTTAAAGTTTTAAATTAAATTTTTTAAGTTACCAGTTTTTTAAAATGCTTTTTCTTATTTCATTTTAAATATTTGCCAACCAAAATTTTTTTTGAAGAATCCTTTTAATAAACTTAATAATTTATTCTATTTAGTATAACTAAATTAGTTTCGGTGCAAAAAATGCTTATTCAAAAAAATTTCTGAGTTTTTTGAAAAATACAAAATTATTTAAACATTTTTAAAAACATTTTTATTAATATTTTCAAAACTGATGCCTAATTATATTAAGTTGATATTTCTGAGACTACAGAAAAAAATTCAAGTAGTTTGAATAAAATGTGTTTTGCTCTTAGCATTTTAAAGTAGACATGATTTCAGAAAAATAAAACTAAGGAAAACGGGCTTTAAGATTCAATACAGTAATATTATTACTAAACCAATTTAATTAAAACCAGATATTTTTCTCAATATTAACCAAACACTTTTAAGCAAGAAAGTGATAATTTTATAAAAAAAATTATTGTTTCCATAGATAATAATTGCTCTAGTTTAATTTAGATATAATTAGAAAAATAATTGAAAAATTCAAAAATTAGGATTATTTATTTTAATATTTTATAATTGCTATATTTAATAAATCATTTCTAACTTTTTCCATTCAAATGTTTATTAATGCTTAGTGATCATTGTAAACTCTTCAAATGAAATATAAATTGAAAAAGTATTTGAAACAAGCATTTTTTTTTTTTTTTTGTCATGGGACTATTTTAAGCCACGTTTTCGCACAGCAGCTTCTGAGTGTAAAGACCCCTGAACATCCGAGGGCAGAAGTCTGATTTCTAGCTCATGAAGAAGAAACACACACACTCTTGCACAACCCCTTTTCACATGGGGGCTCATTCACGCACCTCGCATATAGAACACAGGGTAGAGAACAACCATGCCCAAACCTGGATTCGAACCCGCGACGCCCAAATCACGGAGAAGACGCGATATCCCTAGGCCAGGACGCCGGCAGCAAAGCTTCTTGAGAAGCGAATTAAACAAGACTGGGTTTGAAAGCCTGTATACAAACCTTTATAATTATTATTTATCACGTAAAACAAAATTATAGTCAAAGAAACAGTCATAAATTTGGGCTTGTTGAAATTAAAATGTTTCCGTAACGCACACGCAGTCATTCATTTCGGTGTCACGAATGAATTGAATACTACATGACAAAATCATTTTTGGAACTGTTTAAAAAACGATGCTATTTAAAGCAGAAATGTTTTTCAAATTTTGGATCTTCTGCTCAGTTTGTACTTTGAAAGCATGATAACTCAAAAATGCAATTAATATGAATAATTGAAAATACAGTTGTAGCATCTGTTGTCCGTATTTTTCTATGAAAATTTAAATCAAACACGTCTATGGATTGACCGTTTGTTGGTCTATTCATATCTATGCATATCAACACGATAACACAAAAATCGGAAGAATTTAGATGGATGAAATTTGTCTTAAGATAAGATATTAATAAAGAATCTTGCGTCCGTAACAGTAACGTTTATAAGGCTGATTTATAATTAGCCTCTTGAAATTTAAATGTTAAGAAAGAGTTCTTAATTAGAAAAATAAAAATCTATTATTGTGGTAAAGCATATGCGTAGGTTACAACCATGGCGAACATCGACAACCAAACATCTGTTGCCAACATTCGTTTTCACAAGTTAACATAAGCTAAACGATTACAATTCTTTCATCGATACACAAAGTGAACCTTACATTCGGCCCCGCTCAATATAAAATTTAGACAGACAGAAGAAATTTTAAATTGAAGCGTAAAAATAAAAGAAACAAAGTTTTTGATGAAATCATAGTTCAAGTCTCTGGGGAACACAGACCAGTTAATATCTTTTTGATGATGGCTCAGTGGCTCTCATTCTCTTCGTCTGTGCTGTTTTCCTCGATGGTTGGTGAATTTCGTTTAAAGTAAGGGCGAAGATGTTGTACGTGGACAACCTTGATAAATTTGTTCTGCTGTGTTGTAGACTTGATCTCGTAGCACACGGCCCCGGCTGGACGTATAATCACAAATGGTCCTTTGAAAATAGGAGAAAGTTTGTGATCTCCTTTTTTCGGCCAGTCGTACAATACGAGATCTCCTGCCTTGAAGGAATGGGATCTGCGATGGAGATCAAATCGTTTCTTGTTCTCCAAATGTGTTTCATACACATTATTTGCTGCTTCGGCCCTGGCCAAAGTTAAAAGGTCTAGTTGGTCTTCACGTGGCGTGTCATCTATGAAGCTACCAATGTGAAGTTCCCGTGGAAGGCGTGGCTCATATCCATGAAGTAAATAAAATGGCGATTTCTTAGTAGAATTTTGTTTTGTGGTGTTAATTGCGAGTAAGGCATTTGGAAGTAATTCGTCCCATTTATTCGGGTTTTTGTCAATCATTTTTTTCAAAGAGGACACAATGATGCCGTTGGCTCGTTCAACGATACTATTAGCTTGTGGTGAATAAGGTGGTGTCGTTGATTGTGTGATTCCATATTTTTGAAGAAACCGCTGAGTGTGACGTGCGGTAAATGCTGTTCCTCCATCTGATAAATACATATTTGGCGGTCCATATCTAAGTATTATATTATGATACAAAGCATCAGTCACTGTATGAGCGGCGAGAGATGCAGAAGGTGTTGCAATTACATAGCGTGTGGCGTGGTCAATTTGGACAAGCATATTTGTATTTCCATTTCTTGTTTCTGGCAAACAGATTATATGGTCAGCAGATACAATTTCCCAAGGTATAGATGGAATCGGCAATTGCTGCAAAAGACCATAGGCATTAGCAGTACGTCGGTTGACAATTTGGCATTTATGACAGCTTCGAACATATGCTTTACAGTCCTTGCGCATATTTGGCCACCAATAACGTAATTGCAAATTGTGAAGAGTTTTTTTTGCGTCCATATGTCCAACATCATCGTGACAAGCGATCAGAGTTTTCTCTCTCATTGACTTTGGAATCACTACTACAGATTTCGAATTATTATCTTTAACTCGCACAAGAGTGTTGTTATCGATATTGTAATTGCATATGACTGACATTGTCCTTTTGTTTGGATATTTTTCTCTGAGTAAGCGAAAAATATACTGACAAAAGTCATCTCTTTTCTGTTTCACACAAATGTCTGATTCATAACTTGCAGTAACTGTTAAACAAACAGGTGGTGTTGGGAAACGTGAAAGGTGATCAGCGATGACATTTTGCTTTCCGGGTCTGTGCTCAGTTGTGAAATCAAATTGAGCCAAATCCACTAAATATCGTGCAAATTTTCGATTAATAGCAGATTTTGCAACTACATAAGCGGTTGTATAGTTGTCTGTGATGAGTTGAAACTTGTGACCTAGGAGATAGAGTCGAAATTTTTCAGTTAGGGCCCAATGTACAGCAGTACATTCCAGTTCGTTACTGTGGTAGCGTGTTTCAGCATCTTTTAAGGTACGTGAAGCATATTCAATGACACGACGCTTTCCATTCTGTTCTTGAGATAAAACTGCTCCTAGTCCAGAATAAGATGCATCAGTTTCTACAAAGGTTGGTAATCCTTGTTTGAAATACGCAAGAATTGGAGCAGTAGTAATTGCAGTTTTTAAAGATTCAAATGTACGCTGTTGGTCATCTGTTAAAACTATGGGTGCATTGTTGGTCTTCTTTTCTAAACCTTTTAAAACGCTTGTTAAAGGTTTAGCAATAACAGCATAGTTACGAATATACTTACGAAACTGATTAGCAAATCCAAGGAAACTACGGACTTCATGAATTGATTTGAGAGTTAGATAACGTTCAATTGCTGCTATGCGTTCCGGATCAGGACGAACACCATCTTGAGAAATAATTAGACCAAAAAGAGTTATTTCTGATACTGCAAATTGCGTTTTTTCTCGTGTCAGCTTGAAGCCAGCTTTTTGAGTTGCTTCAAAGATTTTATATATCACTTTGAGATGATAATTGAAGTCATCATGAGAAGTTGATATATCATCAATGTATGTGTTGACATTGTGGTGTGCCAGATGATTGTAGGCTAATTTAATCGCTCTTGTCATTGTAGATGGGCCATTTGTGACACCAAAAGGCATTCGAAGAAATTCATAATGTCCGTCAGGAGTGACAAATCCAGTTTTGTAGGTGTCAATGTCTCTTATGGGAATGCAGTGAAATGCAGATTTTACATCCATTTTAGAATTGTAGCTCTTGCCTGCCATGCGTTGAATAACGTCTTCCATTTGGTCGATTGGATGCGGATCAATATTTGTGATAGGATTAATAGTGCGAGAGAAATCTACCACAACTCGCCTAGGAGTACTTTCATGAAAGGGCTGCTCCACAATGAAAGCTGGTGCTGCGTACGGTGAGTTGGAATGACGGCAAATTCCTTGTTTTAACCATTTTTCAATTTGCGTTTTTAGAAACTGGCGATCAGGCTCTGAAAGTCTATAAGGTCTACATCTAATAGGCTTTTCATGTCGCAATTCGATTTTGAATTCCACATATGGACATAGTCCAATGTTATCATCATTCGAATAAAAAACATCAGTAAATTTTCCAATTACTGCATCAAGTTGAGCTTGTTGAGTTGCAGAGAGTCCTGCGGATTTAGGGATAAGGTTTGTTTCGGATGAAATTATATTGGGTGTTGCTTCTGGCAAAGTAACATCATCTAATGATGGTAGTGAGGGTGGATGAAGAGAGACACAGTTGATGCTGGGTTTCGATGCATGAATACATTCGTACAAATGAAATGAAGTTGGAGTAGAAATACATAATGAGCCATTAGGGTCGTAAGTGCATCTAGCTTGAACTTGTTGTTGCCAATCGAATCCTAAAATAAGCTTAAATGGAAGTTGGGTGCACACTCCAATTTTAGGCATCATATATTCCAAATTACCAACAATTATGTTTAAAGAAATCCAACCTATTGGCTTTATTTCATGGTCAACAACTTGGAACTGTCCATCAGTCCACGGGTTAATAACAATATCATTTGGAACACAAGATTGTTGAATGATTGTGATATCTGCACATGGATCACAGAGGGCTTGAATTTCTGTATCATTGTTGATAATAACAGGTATTAAGGCAAGTCTGTTAGTTTCAGTTCTAATACAATTTATGGAATTATTATTTGCACTATTTGCGGTTGTAGATCTCCCAGATGTCGAGTTGCGATTGTTGTTGTTGTGCCGGGAATTTGAAGAGTTCAAACTTATAGTTTTGACTGCTGTGTTATTATCAGAACTAGTTGAACTGCTAGAAGATGGTATTTGGACATTAGTTTGACTGTTGGTATATTGATTTTGTCGTGACGTGTTTCTTGGTTGAGCTATGGTTGAACCACGTGGAGGAGGTGGTAAACTGCACATAAAAGATGCATGGCCTTTGTTTCCACATCTCCAACAAGTAATATCACGAACATCGTCAGTTACTGGATTGTATTTACGACGTTGTTCATCATGTGTATAAGAAGATCGAATTTGAGATTTCGGAGAATGTTTCTTATGCTCTTGTTTTGCACTGCGAATAGCATCAAGTGCAGTTGCCCTGTCAATTAATTCTTCAACAGTATTCGTATTTTGAGTAGCTAATGCAATTTGCCATTTTTCCTCGGTAATATCACCTATGATCATAGAAATACGGTCAGGTTGGGGAATGGTGAAGGGAGCTTTTTCCAAAAGAGCGTCTTTTGAATAAATATAATCTACTAAACTTTCATTATGCCTCAACTTTCGTTCACTTTGGTGAGCCAAAAATTCTTGCATTGTAATACGCCTTTTAAATCTTGAGGCGAGAGCATTTTTCCAAGTAATCCAATCATTAAAATTTTTTCCTGTTGTTAATTGCCAATTTTTTGCAGATCCTGAGAGACGAGAAATAGCATTAGTTAATTTTAATTCGTCGGACCAGTTAGCTAAAGTTGAAATTCTTTCAACTTCCTTTAACCATTCAAGTGCATTTTCAATTATATCACCTTTAAATATTTGAATTGAATTTGCAGTGTCATTTGTAGATGTGATTTGAATCACATTTGGATTTACTTGTCTTTCTAAAAATTGTTTTTGCGTTTCCATTAATGTAGAAAGAATAGCTGCGATATTCGGATCTATTTGAGAAGGCGGAGGCATAGGAAGTGGTGATTGTGTAGAAGAATTACTTAAAAGTTCTACTTGTTTTCGCAGAGATTCAATCTCTGTCAATAAATGTGCATTATCAGAAATTGCCTCCTCAACGTTATTAAGATTCTGCGCTCGAAGAACATTTAATTCTTCCAAAGTTCCTTCACTATTTCTTTTAGTATTATCCTCTACAATACGCAAAATTAGTTCATTCTTATTTCCAGTTAGCGAAAGATTTCTGAAACATAATTCTTTTTTCAGTTGAACTATCGTTAAAGTTTGTAGCGGTTGCGAGTCTAAAGAATTAAAAATGATGTCATCTTTTGTTGACATTTTTTTTTTTATTTCTGTTCACTGTTCTTGACGAACGAAATAAATTAGCGAAGATTGCTTGGCGACGTTCTTGTTTAAAAAGCGAAGATTGCTTGGCGATGTTCTTGTTAATAAAGCGAAGATTGCTTGGCGATGTTCTTGTTTAAAAAGCAAGCAATAAATTTTGCAAACAGAATAATTTTTTTGAAGGTAATGCGAAATCAATATTCAACATTCGTTAGAATACTCGCACTGATTTGTACAAAGTTTTATCACAAGTAAAACGTAAGTATATAAAGTATCTCATAAACTTCACTTACTATGCGTGGGCGATTTTTGGAATACGTTCAGGCAGAAACAATCTTGGCGAGATTATCATTCCTTGGCGAGGATTCTGAAAGTTCCAAAGAAGGCTTAACGAGTGCGATGGTTTTTTTTATAAAATATTATTTGAAATTCCTTTTGCAAGTCCATTAGATTCCGGCTGCGCCATATAAGGCTGATTTATAATTAGCCTCTTGAAATTTAAATGTTAAGAAAGAGTTCTTAATTAGAAAAATAAAAATCTATTATTGTGGTAAAGCATATGCGTAGGTTACAACCATGGCGAACATCGACAACCAAACATCTGTTGCCAACATTCGTTTTCACAAGTTAACATAAGCTAAACGATTACAATTCTTTCATCGATACACAAAGTGAACCTTACACGTTGTATTAAACTTTGGCTTCAAATGGTCTGAAATTTCGGTTTCCTTTACTATACTACATAGCACAAAGTGCTCATATGCGGGACTACGAAAATAAAAATCTGAGCATTCTTGGCATTCACAGCTTTTTCCAAAGTTTTGTGAGGGAGGAGGGGAAAATAATACCTTTTATTTGGAGCATACGAAGAAGTCTCGGGGAAACTTTTTATGGATTTTTTTTCCTCCTTCGAACAGAGTAATCTCTTCATAAAAGCTTTATAAATTTATAAGCAGAATATAAGTTTTTATTGACTTATCTGTCATCAAATATTTAAGCCAGGTTCAATATTTAAAATTTATTCTTTCAAATTTGATGCTGTCTTTTCTAAATGGCTTTTATATATTTTTTTCAGAGTGCAATAGAACAAAAAAGATATATTTTTTTTTCAAATAATTAAACATTTTGAAAAATAGATCAAACATTTTTTTGTAGACATAAGTAATCTTCTCATATGTAAAATCAAACATTATAAAAATAAATGCAAAATGAAATAAAAAATGACTAAAAGCAATGAAAAGTGCTTAATACATTTTTGCAACAGAAAACATTTAAAATTTAGTATACATTCGCAAGATAATTTTTTTTCTTATTTATTACAATCAATGATAGCAGAAATTCTTAATAAATACAATAAATGCACAAGAAAAAGGATCGGAAAACAGTGGTTAATGAAATGTATGCAGTTGCTAGAGTATCTGCGTGTATCTGGAAACTGAAAATCAAAATAAATTATGACTGATTATTTGGAAATCTTAAAAAGAACAACAGGAAGGAAAAAGAATTTTAAACAGGCAATCAATAGCAAAAAAAAAGTGCGATTTAACATACGTACAGTGTTTTAGAAGGCAAAAGAAATGTTTAAATATTTGTTACGTAAAAAATAGTGTCTTTCCGTGTTCATGTGTATTGAAATAGCATTTTATTCAATTGCATTCCCTCCCCCCCCCCCCTCCATAGCACACCACAATTATCCATTTATATTTGTTCGATGAAGCATTGACTGTTCTGCCTCTTGGAGCCGTGAAACACCGTCATTTAACTTTTCCCATTGTTTTCGGTTGTTTGAAAGGGAACTAGTGAATTTAAAACCTAAGTTTTTAATAAAAATTTTTTTAACGAATTTCGGCTAAAAAATTAACTGCAACGAAGAGTAAAAGTTTTAACTGTATATGCAAATTACCACTTTTTTGTATATTGGTATAAAGTAATTCTTTCTCGATTGTTATGTCAGCAAAAAATAATAGAGTGAATATAATTTCACAGACCTTTCAGAGAATTTTAAGGAATCTCTTCCTTATTAAAGTGTAAATTATTATGTAACATAATTTTTTGAACTCTCAATCGAAATTGTAATTTTCCCAAAGTGTTTTACTTTTAAAATCTGATGGAGAGGTTCCTTAAAAATTTCCTTCCATATTCTCTAATAAAGAGATTATTCCCTGCTCTCCCCTTATCTAAGATCTTGGACTGGATCATTGACGAGAAAGTGCTCAGATTTTTATTTTCAGAGTCCCACATGAGAGAATTTTGTACTTCGTAGTAAAGAATTTAATTTATGTGTTTCTTTCAATCGATTAAAATCAAAATTTGACACAATATTGTAATTTTGGTAACAGGACTTGCCAAATTTTGTTTATCTAAATCATTTTATTTCTTAATTTTGGGGTTTACGTGCATGTGGGAATACAAACCGATAGACGGTCAACTTTTCCAATAATTTAATTTAAAACTTCAAACGAATCTATACTTTAGATAGTAACACTGTGCGCTAAATCTTATCTATTTAACTCTTTAAGTTTTGGATTCATGTTAACTTGTATTCGGACAACAAGACAGACAGACTTACTGTGAACATGCTTCGTTCAAAATTTTAAAGGAATCTACGAATTTTATATTAAGTCCTTATACCAAAGAGGTTTTACCGTCTAGCTGAAATGGGTTTTGAGTTATTGTTTTTCCGCAGATATCACTTTATGCACTTGTTATTACAATCTTTCGATTATTTAAACAATACGAAAGCAATACTCCAACCTAACCAGAGGGTATGCGGTAAACTTGAGGGGGCTTTCGAAGAACAATCCTAAATAGCACGAAGGAACAAACGACACTTGATGACATTGGACACTTGCAAACAAAGGACCCTCTACAGAAAACACAGAATGTCCAGTAAATAACATTACATTTTACATTACATATTAAACAGTGAAACATTAAAAATACATACAATTCATTAAATGTACGTTAACTTTTTACGTTAGGAGAGAACTAAAGACAAGAGCTTTGACAAAATGTCCTTAATAGAAGATTTAATGACTGGAATTTTTTAGGATTCTTCGACGCACAGAGACATCCAATTTCTTGCCCATCTGAGTTATTTTTTTAAACAGTATAGTGGGCATAAAGTAAAAGATCATTAGCAGACATAGTTCCAACCATCTACGAGCTACTAAATTTATAATTCATCTCACTGTTCTTTCAATTATCTATGAGCTAATAAAGATAGAATTTTTTAAATTTTGCTTTTAACCTACAACAAGCTACTAAATTTAGTATTTAATTTGTTGCTTTTTCAACCATCTTTAAGTTACTATTAGAATTTATTTCGATTCGTGTACATTGAACACTTACATAGAAAAAAATTTTCATCTATGAGATAATAAAGAGGGAATTTATTTTGTCTGATTTGATTCTAACTTAATTCTAATCGCCAGTAAAATATCACGCCATTTACCTGTTTCTTTGTTTTGTTTTTTGATAGGTGGGGAGCACCAAGACCAACTCCACGAAGTGTCGATTCCTATTGTTTCGACCGACGATTGTGCCCTGGCTTATTCTCGGATCAAAAGCGCCGCCTTTCTTGCAAGAGGCTCCACTCATGTCCTCTGCGCTGGTTTGAAAGAAGGCGGGAAAGATTCCTGCAAAGTAAGGATCCAAGCTTTTTAATACGTTTTACTCAGTTTAATACCTTTTTCATCGATGATAAAGCTAGTTTTTTTCCTAAAAAAAGCTTACAGTCTTCAACAATTATCAAAGGCATTTCTATTTTCGTTTTCCTAAACGAATTGAAATGGCCGCGATAGCCCGACGGCAATGTCTCCAGGTATAAACCTGAGTTTTCATATTCGAATCCTGATTCTACTAAAGATAAATCGTAAGTAGAAGACTGGGGCAAATGAAATCTATTGAAGATCAAATTCCACTTGCTATTCTGGTGTAAAAATATGGAGAGCAGGTGCAGCTTAGTTTCTTTCGCATCATATGATAGAAGCTCATTATTTTGCAAGTTTCATTATTTTTTTATATTAATATCAAAAGTAATCCGGATTGTAAAACAAAAAATTAATATAACAGGAGCAAAAGTGGTGATTTTTAGCAATAATATTTAGAGTTCTTCCTAAATTCTCGTATATTAGCATTTTTGTTCATGATTCGTTACATTTTCGTTCAGAATTGTTCTTATGCGTATTTATACACTCAGTGGCCAAATAATTATGGCCACCTGGCAGTTTTATGAAAAATCAAGTATTGCGTCACAGTGTTGCCGCTAAAAGGCGAGATAGCTACAAAAAGGTAAAGCAAGGCAAGTAAATCATCAATTGCACTGTGTTACGCGCGGAGATATGGACAAAAAAAAGGGTGACTTAACTGAGTTTGAATGCGGGATGATTGTAGGCACTCGAAGCGTCGGAACCAGTATCAGCAAACTGGCTGATCTTGTGAAGTCTTCGAGAGCAGCAGTTATTAATGTGTACAAAGAGTGGACTACCAAGCGGAAAACCGGGTTTCAACGTCAGGCTTGTGGTCGTCACAGGCTACTGAATGCTCGAGTTGAAAGGAAACTTGTCAGCGTTGTCCACTCGAATAGAAGAGCAACAGCACGTTAAATAGCGGAGAATCTTAATGAAAAAGCAACTGCGAACGTCTCTGAATGAACTGTGCGACGCACATTACATCGTATAGGCTGTGGGAGCTAACGACCTGTTCGAAAGCCTCAGTGTCAGCCTTGAACAAGAGAAGACGTCTCCAGTTTGCAAAGGCGCATAAGGATTGGACAGTAGTTGACTGGAAAAGGGTCCTGTGGCCTGATGAATCGCGTTTTCAATTGCATCATGCAGATGGAAGGGTTCGGATATGGCGAAAGCATCACGAAAGCATGGTCCCCAATTGCATTACCACAACACTTCAAGCTGGTGCAGACAATATTATGGCTTGGGGGATGCTTTCTTGGCATTGCATGGATCTTTTGATTACTGTAGAACAGCGTCTGAATGCCCAAGGGTATTTAAGTGTTCTCTCAGATCAAGTACATCCTGTTATATTAATGGTGTACCCGGCAAGGGATGGATATTTTCAGCAAGACAATGTTCCTTGTCATACAGTTGGTATTTCGTCAGATGGTTCGAAGAACATGACGCTGATTTTACCTGCTTTCATTGGCCCGCACAATCACCAGACCTTAATCCAATTGAGAATTTGTGGGATGAGATCGAACGGGACATCAGGCAGCTGGATCCAGTGCCATCCAATCTGAAGGAACTGGAAAGCGCAGTTCTTCGGATATGGGATCAAATTCCTCCTACCACCTAACAACATCTCGCAGAATCTATGCCAAGAAGAATGAGAGCAGTATTACGAGCTAAAGGTGATCCAACACTGTATTGAGGGGGTGGTCATAATAATTTGGCCAATCACCGTATATTTGTTCGTATTGACTCGTAAAATCAAGGTGAAAATAAATGTGATATCTTACTAATAAGTGTTCTTAATCATTCATGCTTAGTTTTGTTGTAAATATTATTCACCATAGTTATATTGGTGACTTAGAACTTCTCCTGAAATGCAAATTTTTAATTAAATCTACTTTGGTTAATAGAAGTTTGAGCAAACCTTTGTTGGTGTTCGTTATTTTTTTGGTTCAATGGTTTTCGTATGTCTACTTTAACATCACTGTTTTCTTAAATAATGGGATTTAATTTGTTGGTTTCCTATTAATAACTGGTACTATGTAATAGCTTTGTGCAATTAAAATAAACTCCAGTAAGTATGTTTTTAAAGAAATTATTTCATTAAACATTAAAGGAAAATAGGAACACTTCTGTGTCACAAAGAAAATGGCTGAATTATAAATAGTCTGTTGTAAGAATTAGTTAAATTTTGTGTAGGAAACGAATTACTTCTAGACACAGTTTTAAACTGTGAACTCGAAATTCACGAAACATTTGTTCATACCTGAAAACATAACTGTTCCTATATATTTAAATTATTTGGAATTTCTTTGAAAAATTATGCTAAAGAATCAGGGCCGTGTAGAGAGTGGCAAGATTAAGAAATCATAAAACAATGGCAAGATTAAGAAATCATAAAGCAATGGCAAGATGAAGAGACCATAAAGCAATGGCAAGATGAAGAGACCATAAAGCAATGGCAAGACGAAGAGACCATAAAGCAATGGCAAGAGGAAGAGACCATAAAGCAATGGCAAGATGAAGAGACTACAAAGCAATGGCAAGAGGAAGAGACCATAAAGCAATGGCAAGATGAAGAGACCATAAAGCAATGGCAAGACGAAGAGACCATAAAGCAATGGCAAGATGAAGAGACCATAAAGCAATGGCAAGACGAAGAGACCATAAAGAAATGGCAAGAGGAAGAGACCATAAAGCAATGGCAAGAGGAAGAGACCATAAAGCAATGGCAAGAGGAAGAGACCATAAAGCAATGGCAAGAGGAAGAGACCATAAAGCAATGGCAAGACGAAGAGACCATAAAGCAATGGCAAGACGAAGAGACCATAAAGCAATGGCAAGACGAAGAGACCATAAAGCAATGGCAAGATGAAGAGACCATAAAGCAATGGCAAGATGAAGAGACCATAAAGCAATGGCAAGACGAAGAGACCATAAAGCAATGGCAAGATGAAGAGAACATAAAGCAATGGCAAGACGAAGAGACCATAAAGCAATGGCAAGATGAAGAAACCATAAAGCAATGTCAAGATGAAGAGACCATAAAGCAATGGCAAGATGAAGAACCCATAAAGCAATGTCAAGAGGAAGAGACTATAAAGCAATGTCAAGAGGAAGAGACTATAAAGCAATGGCAAGAGGAAGAGACCATAAAGCAATGTCAAGACGAAGAGACCATAAAGCAATGGCAAGATGAAGAAACCATAAAGCAATGGCAAGAGGAAGAGACTATAAAGCAATGTCAAGAGGAAGAGACCATAAAGCAATGGCAAGACGAAGAGACTATAAAGCAATGTCAAGAGGAAGAGACCATAAAGCAATGGCAAGATGAAGAGACCATAAAGAAATGGCAAGATGAAGAGACCATAAAGCAATGGCAAGATGAAGAGACCATAAAGCAATGGCAAGATGAAGAGACCATAAAGCAATGGCAAGATGAAGAGACCATAAAGCAATGGCAAGACGAAGAGACCATAAAGCAATGGCAAGATGAAGAAACCATAAAGCAATGGCAAGAGGAAGAGACCATAAAGCAATGTCAAGATGAAGAGACCATAAAGCAATGGCAAGATGAAGAACCCATAAAGCAATGTCAAGAGGAAGAGACTATAAAGCAATGTCAAGAGGAAGAGACCATAAAGCAATGGCAAAAGGAAGAGACTATAAAGCAATGTCAAGACGAAGAGACCATAAAGCAATGGCAAGATGAAGAAACCATAAAGCAATGGCAAGAGGAAGAGACTATAAAGCAATGTCAAGAGGAAGAGACCATAAAGCAATGGCAAGAGGAAGAGACTATAAAGCAATGTCAAGAGGAAGAGACCATAAAGCAATGGCAAGATGAAGAGACTATAAAGAAATGGCAAGATGAAGAGACCATAAAGCAATGGCAAGACGAAGAGACCATAAAGCAATGGCAAGATGAAGAAACCATAAAGCAATGGCAAGAGGAAGAGACCATAAAGCAATGGCAAGAGGAAGAGACCATAAAGCAATAGCAAGAGGAAGAGACTATAAAGCAAAGGCAAGATTAAGAGACTATAAAGCAAAGGCAAGATGAAGAGACCATAAAGCAATGGCAAGACGAAGAGACCATAAAGAAATGGCAAGAGGAAGAGACCATAAAGCAATGGCAAGAGGAAGAGACCATAAAGCAATGGCAAGATGAAGAAACCATAAAGCAATGGCAAGAGGAAGAGACCATAAAGCAATGTCAAGATGAAGAGACCATAAAGCAATGGCAAGATGAAGAACCCATAAAGCAATGTCAAGAGGAAGAGACTATAAAGCAATGTCAAGAGGAAGAGACCATAAAGCAATGGCAAAAGGAAGAGACCATAAAGCAATGTCAAGACGAAGAGACCATAAAGCAATGGCAAGATGAAGAAACCATAAAGCAATGGCAAGAGGAAGAGACTATAAAGCAATGTCAAGAGGAAGAGACCATAAAGCAATGGCAAGAGGAAGAGACTATAAAGCAATGTCAAGAGGAAGAGACCATAAAGCAATGGCAAGATGAAGAGACTATAAAGAAATGGCAAGATGAAGAGACCATAAAGCAATGGCAAGACGAAGAGACCATAAAGCAATGGCAAGATGAAGAAACCATAAAGCAATGGCAAGAGGAAGAGACCATAAAGCAATGTCAAGATGAAGAGACCATAAAGCAATGGCAAGATGAAGAACCCATAAAGCAATGTCAAGAGGAAGAGACTATAAAGCAATGTCAAGAGGAAGAGACCATAAAGCAATGGCAAAAGGAAGAGACCATAAAGCAATGTCAAGACGAAGAGACCATAAAGCAATGGCAAGATGAAGAAACCATAAAGCAATGGCAAGAGGAAGAGACTATAAAGCAATGTCAAGAGGAAGAGACCATAAAGCAATGGCAAGAGGAAGAGACTATAAAGCAATGTCAAGAGGAAGAGACCATAAAGCAATGGCAAGATGAAGAGACTATAAAGAAATGGCAAGATGAAGAGACCATAAAGCAATGGCAAGACGAAGAGACCATAAAGCAATGGCAAGATGAAGAAACCATAAAGCAATGGCAAGAGGAAGAGACCATAAAGCAATGTCAAGATGAAGAGACCATAAAGCAATGGCAAGATGAAGAACCCATAAAGCAATGTCAAGAGGAAGAGACTATAAAGCAATGTCAAGAGGAAGAGACCATAAAGCAATGGCAAGAGGAAGAGACCATAAAGCAATAGCAAGAGGAAGAGACTATAAAGCAAAGGCAAGATTAAGAGACTATAAAGCAAAGGCAAGATGAAGAGACCATAAAGCAATGGCAAGATGAAGAACCCATAAAGCAATGGCAAGAGGAAGATACCATAAAGCAATGGCAAGATGAAGAGACCATAAAGCAATGGCAAGACGAAGAGACCATAAAGCAATGGCAAGACGAAGAGACCATAAAGCAATGGCAAGACGAAGAGACCATAAAGAAATGGCAAGAGGAAGAGACCATAAAGCAATGGCAAGAGGAAGAGACCATAAAGCAATGGCAAGAGGAAGAGACCATAAAGCAATGGCAAGAGGAAGAGACCATAAAGCAATGGCAAGACGAAGAGACCATAAAGCAATGGCAAGACGAAGAGACCATAAAGCAATGGCAAGACGAAGAGACCATAAAGCAATGGCAAGATGAAGAGACCATAAAGCAATGGCAAGATGAAGAGACCATAAAGCAATGGCAAGACGAAGAGACCATAAAGCAATGGCAAGACGAAGAGACCATAAAGCAATGGCAAGATGAAGAGACTATAAAGCAATGGCAAGACGAAGAGACCATAAAGCAATGGCAAGAGGAAGAGACCATAAAGCAATGGCAAGATGAAGAGACCATAAAGAAATGGCAAAATAAAGAGACCATAAAGAAATGGCAAGATGAAGAGACCATAAAGCAATGGCAAGATGAAGAGACCATAAAGCAATGGCAAGACGAAGAGACCATAAAGCAATGGCAAGATGAAGAAACCATAAAGCAATGGCAAGAGGAAGAGACCATAAAGCAATGTCAAGATGAAGAGACCATAAAGCAATGGCAAGATGAAGAACCCATAAAGCAATGTCAAGAGGAAGAGACTATAAAGCAATGTCAAGAGGAAGAGACCATAAAGCAATGTCAAGACGAAGAGACCATAAAGCAATGGCAAGATGAAGAAACCATAAAGCAATGGCAAGAGGAAGAGACTATAAAGCAATGTCAAGAGGAAGAGACCATAAAGCAATGGCAAGAGGAAGAGACTATAAAGCAATGTCAAGAGGAAGAGACCATAAAGCAATGGCAAGATGAAGAGACTATAAAGAAATGGCAAGACGAAGAGACCATAAAGCAATGGCAAGACGAAGAGACCATAAAGCAATGGCAAGATGAAGAAACCATAAAGCAATGGCAAGAGGAAGAGACCATAAAGCAATGTCAAGATGAAGAGACCATAAAGCAATGGCAAGATGAAGAACCCATAAAGCAATGTCAAGAGGAAGAGACTATAAAGCAATGTCAAGAGGAAGAGACCATAAAGCAATGGCAAGAGGAAGAGACCATAAAGCAATAGCAAGAGGAAGAGACTATAAAGCAAAGGCAAGATTAAGAGACTATAAAGCAAAGGCAAGATGAAGAGACCATAAAGCAATGGCAAGATGAAGAACCCATAAAGCAATGGCAAGAGGAAGAGACCATAAAGCAATGGCAAGATGAAGAGACTATAAAGCAATGGCAAGATGAAGAGACCATAAAGCAATGGCAAGATGAAGAACCCATAAAGCAATGTCAAGAGGAAGAGACCATAAAGCAATGGCAAGATGAAGAGACTATAAAGCAATGGCAAGAGGAAGAGACCATAAAGCAATGGCAAGACGAAGAGACCATAAAGCAATGGCAAGATGAAGAGACTATAAAGCAAAGGCAAGATTAAGAGACCATAAAATTCGCAATAGTGCAGAAGGGCTAGGTGTAAGAGTTATAGTTATAAAAGTAATCCAAAGTTGAGAAATCAGTTTATCAATCTACGTGTAAATAAAAAAATCACAATTCATGAATAAGTGTTTTGTTTAAAATTTAAATATAAATTTTTAAAAAAAGGCAATTTTAAAAACATTATCGAAACGCTTAACTTTTATTACTACTGTGAGATCACGTATGTCAATTTCATTAAGCAATCTTCTCCTTTGTTTGAACATCAAATTATACATAAAACATCTAATGTAAATTAAACACAGAAAACAGTTACAACAGACCAGCTGGTCGTGTAAAGCGGCTAGTGAGTGATATATACTGCATAAATTATAATTTTATGGTATTAAAAAAGTACTTGATTTTATCGAAAAGTACGTGTGGTTGAAATTTTGTGCACTTATAAAGATTGAGGTATAAAAAAATTATAGTATTTAAACTTTTAGATAAGTAACTTTCTTTTAAAATTATGCTTTTATCATACTTTATAAAATTATTATAAAAAATTAAATCGTTTCAAAACTACTTATTCCAGAGTGATTCCGGTGGCCCACTGATGATTCAGCTAAGCAACGATACTTGGACAGTAATCGGAATCGTCTCATTCGGCTACAGGTGTGCGGAACCCGGTTTTCCAGGAGTGTACACAAGGGTCACCCACTACCTGGAATGGATCTATACCAACACTCAGGACTGATGAGTCAACACTCAACATCGTAACTATGAGCTAGTTTGATTTTTTTTGATAAACATAAAATCTTGAACTTTGAATGCAACTCGAATGTGAATCCACGAACAAGCGCAGTTATGCAATCGAGTATCAATCTGTATTCTGTACATTGCAAATTCATTGTTAATTAAATGTTTTCCTATAAAATGATGATTCAAAATGCTGAGGAAACTTCAAAACTCACTACACAGACAAATAAAGATAAAATCTCATAAGAATTACCTTTTCTTTCCCACACACACACACTACCGAAAAATCTCGAAGCTGAATGACTTTCGTCGCGATAGGATTTAAGCAAAAATTTTCAGTCCTAATGATTGTCATCGGCCATAGTACCACTGCTTTCGTTGGAGGTTACTCCGTTATGGAAGTGGTGGTAGCTCAACCCTCCCCCCCCCCGGTGTGAGCAAATAAAGATGAGAAATGACGGTTGCGCGAAAAAAATGAAATTCAAATTCAAATTTTTTTTTCGGTCATGGTGTCAGAATTTATTGGTAATGAGTTTTACAATTTAAATTACTTTGTTATTCTGTTGTTTGATGGGTAGATAAAGAATGAGTTGAATAATGGTTTTCATTTCAACTTCCAGACCAGGGGGGAGAGGGGGGCACAATTTTTTGTTACAAAAAATTCTTATCATATTCCTTTTCTTATCGTACGACTGACAGAAAATGATTAAAAGAAATGTGGCTCTGCTGTTTAAAAAATTTGTTTTCTCATATTTCAGCTGTGTTTCCTAAAGCAGAGTTTGTATTAAGCGCTGTAGTGTCAAACCAGTAAGATCGCGCATGCTCAGAAATTATTTAATAGCATGTAGTTGCCCTTTATGAATAACTTGCCATAGTTTGCTATTTCTGTGCAGGTGTAATTTTATTAAATAGATTGTACTAACTTAATTATAACCCCTGATTGATCCAAGTATGATAAGTTTGAACATTTTAAAGCCCTAATTCCACCCTTTGTATTTTTTTTAGTTCCTTTGTATTTTCCTGTATCACACATTGTTCTGATAGAATCACCTGGTGGTTTAAAATGTAAACCATACTATCAAAAAATACCAGTTACACTAAAACAGTTTCATTTCTATCCTTTCTGTGCGAATGGCAACATTCTATTGTTGGTCTCCTCTATATATTTCTGTTTTGATTTGTTCATGAATTTATTGCATTAAAAATGACAGCAATCTTCTAAATTATCGTAAAATCTATTTGAAAATTGAATGATTTCTAAATCATTTCGCAACAAACGATTTATAATGTATATTTTTTAAAAAGAACATAGCATTATTAGTAGTCCTATTTATTTCGCAGCAAACGATTTATGGTGTAGATTTATGCTAAAAAAAATAACATTATTATTTATCATGATAAACTCAGAGAATATTTTTTAGCATTTTACGAATAACAGCTGTTCAAGAGCTGAAAAATGTTTATTTTAGAATTGTTCTTTTTTGCATAGCTGCGTCTAAATATGAATCCACATTACATCTGCACATCACACAAAAATGTTAAACTTTATTTACTACTAGCCGCCTTTGGCGACCAGCCGGTTCGCCAATCTTAATGTCCGTTTAAATTTTAATAATTAAATATTTTACGCAATTCCTACTTTAATAGATTCTTCATCAAAATATTTTAAAACTTCAAATTTTGATAGTCATATAATTCACTCATAATATTATAAAGGCCTTCAGTCATAACATAATATGTATCTCTCTAATTTTCTGTTAGCTCTCGTAGAATTTATGCTTTAAATTAAAGTGGAAAGAATTAATCTGCAATTAATATAATAATATTTTTACTGAAACAAAGCATTTTTTTTATAATATGATTACTGATAACACTTCTGGGCACTAAAGAATATCTTTCTTAATTTATGTAATATCTCAAGAATTTGTCAACAAAATTTTCTGAAATTAATCATGAACAGATCGATTAATTAACAATGTTTAATTTTAAATGCATCAAACACTAAGAAAATAAAATGAACCGTTTAAAATAAACGGTCGAAAACAGGTTTAAAAAAACTACTTAAAAAACGATGTACTTAAAACTATAAGCATATACAAAAAAATATATAACTAACATAAATACAATTTAATTACAAAAGCATGCAACTAACCTAAAAATAATTTAAATCATTGAAAACAGGTTTAAAAAAACTACTTAAAAAACGATGTCCTTAAAACTATAAGCATATGCAAAAAATATATAACTAACATAAATACAATTTACTTACAAAAGCATGCAACTAACCTAAAAATAATTTAAATCATCCGTTGATAGTGGTTGTCATGACAACAATCAGAACAATGCGCATGCGTGAATTTTCTTCGCCAGTTAGGTAACGCAAATGCGTGAATTTTTCTACGCCAGTTGGGGTAACGCTATGCAGATTATACATTTTTAATTTCCTATATTCTGTGTTATTTTAATTCAAAAGTACTTCAAAATGAATCTGAAACATGGATTAATTAACAATGTTTAATTTTAAATGCATCAAACATTAAGAAAATAAACAGAATCGTTTGAAATAATCCGCCGAAAAATTTAACCCTAGCCTCACTACTGTTGGGAGAAAAAAAAATTGAAGCCTTACTCATTTGGCGGTGGGAAAAATGGAAGATTATTTTGGCGGAAAAGTTGGCAGTGGGAAAAATGGAAGATTTTTTTGGCTAGAAAGTTAGTTTTTAATTAATAATTAGAATTCTAATTAAAATTTCAAAAAAGGGACCCCAGGTGCACATTCCCGACCTCTAAGGTATACATGTACCAAATTTGGTAGCTGTATGTCAAATGACCTGGCCTGTAGAGCGCCAACACACACACACACACACACACATTGAGCTTTATTATAAGTATAGATTTGTTTGTAATCTATAGTATGTTACATAAGTACTGAAAAATGTATAATAAATTAAAAAAAGAAGAATAGTAAATAGTTTATCAAGCTTATATGTACCATTTTATGTTTACAAAGGTTTTTGAGATGATTCTGTTGTGTATAACTTTTGCAATCAATTTCTGATTAGTTAATATGATATATGTATTCTTAAATATATCAACTTATACATATTTCAAATCACAATGTATTTTAATTATTTTTTTACATATAAATATAACTATTTTAGATGATAGAAAATTCTTTCAAAGTATATAAAAGAATCCAAGAAACGGTTCATAAGATGTTTGGAAATATAATTTAAAATGTATTATAATTTATTTTATCACTCAAATTTTTATTTTTTATAGAAAAATATTAAATAAACATTGTTGTAAGAAGTAAGAAAAGTAAAATTTAAAAAATTATTATATTGAAAAAAAACTCAAAATATGTAATAAATATACTCAAAGTTATACATGCAGACATTGTTTTGGCTTTGACACACTTTATTAAAGGGTTTTTAACGCACTTATTTTCAAACTATTTTTATTCAAAAGAAAGCAAATATTTTTACTATATAAATTCAAACTTCCTTTTATTTGGAGTCTTCTGATCAGTCAATATGTTAAGAAATGCCATTTATAACTTATAATAGCTATAAATAAATAATGATATCACGATATATCTAAAAATATCGATATGTGTTGTACGATATATCGCGATGATGAAGTTCGGTCATCACCCAGTCCTATTATATAACTCACCTGCTGGAAAATATATATTGAATCAGTAAATAGCCAATTCTTTTAAAATTTTAAAGAAGCATAAAACATTTTCAGCATTTTTATTCAGTAAGAAAGTTATTGGGTAGCTAGTTAGTTTGAAAGTTAGAAATAGTTATTGAAAACAAATATTAAGGAATGATAACTGAAAGCTCATCGTTTCCCGTTTAATTTAAGGTTTAAATTGTCAATTAGATGACATATATGAAAAATGCTGCAGGTGCATAATTGCACAATGAATGGAACAGGTGTAAGGTTTCTTAAATAGATAGTGTCAGTTAACATATATCAAAATCTCAAATAAAAAAAATGTTTGAGGAATCATTAAAACCAATTTACAAATTAATGACTTCACTGAAATTTTTCTCACTCTATAATCTTAATCAACCAGCTAGCCAATAAAGATGGCTAGTTTATTTCAAAACATCTGAAATTCAGGCACAATATTTGATGAAAAAAAAATGATAATTTATAAATAATGTTTTAAATCATTTATTTCTTACTTTAATAATTATACTTTAAAATTTTGGCTATTGTGAAATTAATAATAAATAATGGAAATATAATGTATTTTATTTAAGCACTTTAAGCAAAATAGAAATAAAGCCATTATAAGAAGAAAAAAAAATAAGTTGTAGGACAGCTAGTTTAAGGTTGTAAATATGTATTGGACTTGGATAAATTATTTTATACTTTTCAGTCCGTTTTGAAAATGTGGGTGAATTAATTTCATTTTATTTTCATTTCATTTATTTTCATTCATTTTTCTTTTTATTTTCGTTTTTTTAGTCTTATCTGTGTGAAATTTTGTAGTCGATTTTAAGCTGACTTCCCTGTGATTTATTCCCGATAAAAAATTTAGTTACTGACAAGAAAGTGAGGTAATATAGCATTGTTACCCTGTTATGAGCTATGTGTAAAGTTTTAAGAATCTGTCTCATAGGGAAGTTAGTTTAAAATCGATTGCAGACATTGCGTCGAATAGACAGACAAGAAAACACGTTAAAAAATTGCCGGTCCCTATTCTAAGAAGTGTTGTAATCATGCGCTTCTGACGCCGACATAACATTTTCCTTAAAAATATGAACGCAAAAAGACAGATATAAAAAAAGTGAAATCCCAACTTTGTTGTTTCATATCTATATATCCTTTCGCTTTTTAAAATCTTTTAAAATAATACATATTCCATTATACTGCTTTCTGATTTTCTTTTTCTATGAAATGGCCACACAAAGCTCCATCTAAGTAGTCTAATTAAATTCCACAAAATTTGAAATCCTCTCCAAATTTTTTGAAAATTCTCTAATATTTTCCATTTTTGCTGATTGTTATACGTATTCGTTAAAATAAGTTAGAAAAAAAGTATATTTTGCTTTAAATAAAAAATTAAAAACTTTTGAACTCATTTGAGTTTACAGCAGTTTTGTTTTACGTCTTCACTGACATTAAGTCACTTTCTTACTTTCTTGTATACGTAGTAAGTCAAGTCAACAATCTAACTCTCCGACCCGCCACGAAGGCACACGGATTTAAACCATAAAACTGAATGACCGGACCGCCGCAACAGCAACATTGGCGGGAACTGTGGTTGAGTCCTAAGGGCCATCACAGGCCACGGTACAACCCTCCCCGAAGAAAGTACGTCCCGTCATCGATGGCAGGAGTCAGATCCCCCACCTATTAGTGTACCCTCCAGGGTGGCGAGATCCAACCACCATGCCGGAAGCATTTCATCCTCATTTCGAGGTGCCCCCGGGGGGTTTCGTATACGTAGTAAAGATAAGGTATAGTAATCGTCAAAAAATTCGCAATCGAGATTTTGACGAATCTCCTCCTCTTAGACCTTAATGTGTTCCAAACACACATTTTTGAAAAACGTCCATCTGTCTGTATGTGACAAAAAAAAACAACCCTCAAAAACGCTTCTAGCTAGACAGATGGATATTGATATACGGTTTTTACACTAAATTTGTAAATTTCTATCAAATTTTCAACAAAATCCATGCAGAGGAAATCTGTCTGTCCTGCTATTCGAATATAAATTAACACGATAATTACAGAAAGAAGAAAGCTAGATAGGTAAAATTCGATTCACGGATTTAACATCTATAGTATAGACATTTGCAAAATTTTCAGCCAGATGCATCAAGGGGTTAACTGTCTATCGGCCTGTATTTTCAGAAACATGTAAACTCGATAGATAAAAAACGCAGTGACTTAGCTATATCACATCTGGTAAGTGATTTTGTGACTAAAGTGTTGATTTTGTTAAATTTGAATTTAAATTTTTTTCGATAAACACATCGATAACCTAAATTCGATTTTCGAGTACCACGATATCTCATGCCATGGATTAATCGCCAAAAATTTCGCCAAGTATCACACGATAGATACAGTGAAAATGCTAAATTCACACCAAAGGTTCATATTTCGTAGTTATTGTAAGCCAATGCCATGGAAGTTATTCTCTGGGATAACACCTTTATTATAAAGTATGCGAGAAAGTTTAGGGGAGACCTCTCCAACTGGTTTCTTGTATTGGCTGTATTTGGTAACCAGCTGGTTTATAAGAAATGTTGGTTACGTTTAGCTCCCATTAAATTTCATGCTGTGATATTTTAATATTTTTACACTTGTTTTTATTTATTTTTTAAATGATCTTTCTCAAAGGAGTTAACATGATATCATTAATTAATTATTGATATGATCATGATATCATAATATCTTCTCATGATATTTTAAATTTTCATGATATCATAGGCTGATTAAAAACGAAATTGTCAAACTAATCCATACTGTAACCGTACCTCATCTTTCATGGTTCTATTTCTTATTTTTTAAAGAACTTCATTTTCCTATTCCTCATACAAATTGCGCAGACGATAAACAACATGTTTTCCAAAAATAGAAAAAATCACGTGATTAAATATTTCATAAAACGTTTAAAACGGTTTTAAATTTCACTGGAATAATGAAATATATAAATTTAAATTATTCAAAAAATATTTTAAAAACATTTTCAAAATTTACCACAAATGAATTAGCACCATTAAATAGAAACTTTTAAAATTCTAAGACCACTTAAAATTATTCTTGTGAAGTAATAATTTTTTGCGAGCCAAACGCCATAACGTCACCTAATTTTCAATGAAATTTCAAATACGTGCACATCCTTATCTTAACTTAACATCCTTATTATTAACTTAATAGCTTTAGGACACATATAACTCAGGTTTGGGCTGAAAGCATCTGCAGATTCGCGCTCCCACCTAAACGCACATACACATTCTTTTTTATTATAAGTAGAGACAGAGAAAATCACAATGATATTATGAGTAAGACTTCTATAGCGTTTTCAGTCGTATAAATTATTTTCATGAAACAACAAACATTACCGAATGACTACGCACACTAAGGAGTTGCTTCTTAACTAAACTTAAATTCAGACATCATTTTGAGAAAAGAGATATTTACTTTGGCAAGCAAAGCATCAGAAGTTTCAAAATGACCATTTCTATTTTGTTTGTCTCCTCCGTTGCTTCACGTTTCAAAAGAAACCACCTGTCAAAATATTGTGGTTAGAGGTCAAAGGGCGGAAAGAGATTTAGACTGTTGGTTCTGTAAACATACAAAAGTTTTACGAGATTTTGGGTTTTACCCATCCGTCAAATAAGCTTATTTCAGAAGAGGAATACATATTCTGATGTTCTGTTAGGTGCGGGTTCTTTAAAATGTAATTTAAATGTAATAATGGAAATTTATTTATAATTCCGGGTCGTTAGAATAATTAGAGAACTTTTAAAAAGGAAAATGATGGTTATACGAATGTCGAATCTTGGCATTTCCCTATTATAAATCAAAAGTCTTTGTATAGTTACAGCAATGAAAGTTTGAAAAAAGGAACTCTAAATTTGTCGTTTTGGAAACTTGTATGTGTGTATCTGAAGGTTCCTTATTTCCATGTTGTTATCGTCGATTAAAAATGGATGTAATAGAAGAAAATGCGAATGACGTTATTGTTAATCAGGCTTTTATTTTGTGCAACCGCTCTCAACGGGTTACAGCATTCGAATGTCCAAGATCACATTTGTTGTAGGTGGCGCTCTTGCATGCCATGACGTAACACATGTGTACCAGTTTTACTATTAGGTGTGATATACTATGAAGGTCTAAATATGTTCAAAACTGCAGAAGATGGAAAGGAACCTCTCTTCATCATCTTGGATTTTAGGTTCATTTTCCCCATTTTTAAGAAATAAATTAAAGCACAGTCGAAATAATTCACCTTGTATAACATTAATCAGAGGGAGTGGTCTTCAAAAAGTTTTCTCACATGATTTCTAATAAATTTGTCATGGCAGAAAACGCCTGACAAGACCCGATTGAAACAAAGATTTGGCGCTGCACTTGTTTAAAGAATGAAATTGCACTTGAGTCACAAAATCTACCAAATTTGATATATTTAAGTCATTGCATTTTTGAGTTATCGAGTTTACATGCTTCTTTAAGTACAGTCCGACAGACGGTCAACCCCTTGTATGATTTGGCTCAAAACTTCATATGGGTCTATATTATAGATGTTAAATCTGTGAACCGAGTTTTATCTATCTATCTCTATTCATTTTGTAATTTCCGTATTAACTATACAGGGTGTCCCAAAAAAATGTATACACACTTTAAATAATTGTAAATTTGGGGTTTATTATAATTCGAATAATTTTCATCATATAAAAGATTCTACAAATATCATTCTATTGTCTTGTTATCGCCTGTTCTTAAACTGATGTCCGTTCTGCTCCAGACACTGCTGACAACGCGAAGCGATGGAATAGCACACATGATGGAACAATTCCCTTGGGATATTCGTACATTCATGTTCAATGGTGCCCTCAATTGAACAACTGTTGCAGGTTTATGGATGTCCTGAACAGTTCCATCAGCTTCAAACTTATCTCTAATTCGAGTGATGATAACTCGTGTAGGTGGTTCTTTGTTAAACTCCCTCTTAAATTGTCTTTGCACTTCTACTGCATTTTCATACTTCCAGTATCATTTTAGAATAAATTTCCTTTCTTCAAATTCAAGTCCGTCTGCCATCACTCGGTTCAATGGGTTCAGTTTGTAAAGAAAGAAGAAATAACTTAGTTATCAGCTGCTAAAATGTGTATACATTTTTTGGGGACACCCTTTATTCGAACAGCTGGACAGGCGAACTCCCTCTGAACGTATTTTACTCAACATTTGATAAAAATCTGCCATTTTGGAATACCAAATTTCAAGTCTAACATAAGGAATTTTTTAGTTATCTTTGACATAAGCAAACAGACAGACGGACATTATCCAAAAATGTGTTTTTCGAACTGATGGAGGTTTAAAATGTGGAAATTCATCAAAATCTCGAGTTCGAAATTTTGTTTATATTTGCTTGGACTTTATTAGTTTTCAATTCCAAAACGCTCCTTGATAATGCAGTCAGTAAGCCAACTGTTGGCTGCTTTCCAAATTCAGTTTAATTTCGTACGCATTGCTCTTAACAAAATAAAGGTAAATGGATTTAAAATTTATTAGGTGCAATACTTTTTGAGAGATTTTCTCTTTCTCCTTTTCATAGAGTATTTTGATGGTGACTTTACAACAGTAGAATTGATAATCCAAGCATTAGAAAACTTTTAATGAAAATGGAACAACTATATGACTATTTTTATATAATATTATGTTCTAAAAAATGACATTTTTGTTGAGCGATATGACAACAGGAATAGTCATTTAAAAGTACATGATTCACTACCGTTATCTGAACGATCTATAAGTCAAATCACATTTATCTTCCAACATTTCCTGTGTAACAAATTTTTAAGTGCGCAGTTAATCCTTGGTGCTAAGGAACAGGTGTGTCAAAATTTGTTCAGCCCTATCATGGGATTGGAATTGTGTAAGTGTTGGCGCATGCGCTCTCCCGCCGGTCATGTGATCACAAATGTAGAACAAAGATACCTCGGGAGACGCTGTGAGAATTTCTGCAACTACTGATGTGGTAATCACATTATGATTCGAAACCCACTATAACTACAATTCTTATAATCTGGATTAAGGTTTTTGTTGTATTATGTTAATAAAAAATTGGAGAAAGACAACATTGGTGTGTCATTTAATTTACCAAATGGATATTGGATTTTACGTTAGACCAATAAGGTCACTATTCACTTATATTCCTCTATTATTGACATTTAAGGAAGTAAGTTATGTATATTATCTGCATAAAGTATGAACTGAAAAAGAAAATGAAATTCCACCACCGCGAAGGACAGCATACAATCAGAAGATGAGTTACCTGAACAGTTGCATTTTTAATATTATGATTATACATTCATCAAGAATGTTCATGTACACCGCAAACAGAACGGGTGTAAGGCTATTGAAAGAAAGCCTTAATATCTATTATATATTGATGCTTAAAAATATTTTATTGGATTAATAATTGTTATGGGTATCAAATTATGTATAAGAAGTTTGAAATTAAATTCCATCAATTTTCCCATCAAAACAGATGGGCGCCAGAGGCGGCAAATTATTTATAAAATATTTATTCAAATTGTGCATATGTTTTTAGGGGACATCCTTTTACTAAATCTATCATGCGAATATGTATTTTGGGTGCCTTTTTGGCGTCCATTTGAAAAAAAAAAAAAAAATGGTACGGAAATTGTGACTCAGTGTAGTCACAAGATCATTTATCAAATTTCATTGATTTAAGCCATTGCGTTTATGATTATTGCATTTGCACGCATGCAAAAGTACAACCGACAGACGGTTAATCCTTTGTCAGATTTGGTTCAAAATTTCGCAAGAATCTTTACTTTAGATGCTAAGCCTACATACCAAATTTTATCTACTTCGGTCGCATCTTATAATTATCGAATTAATTCACTTGTACTAGAACAGTAAGATAGACAGACTTTCGCTGAATACATTTCGTTTACAATTTAATAGAAATCTACAAATTTGTTCTAACGCTCATATACTAAATTTCACCTATCTAGCTCTAAACGTGTTTGAGTTATCGTGTTCATATATATATATATATAGAGAGAGAGAGAGAGACATAAAAAAAACTCCCAAGAATTCTAATTCGAGTTTTTTGATAATTGCAATATTTCGTGTACGAGAAAATAAAAACAATCCTCACATTTAACGCCGACTTGGAAAATGGATAAAATAATTATTTTTGTTCTTAGTTTTTTTCATTATTAATAAGCAGTTATAACATTAAAAAAATCACTATGCTTCAAACCGAATTCAAGCACAAACCACCTGTCACAACATTACGCCTGGAGTTCAAAGGGCAAAAAAAAAAAAAAAAAAAAGGTTTGTAAAGATGTTATGTCTGCAAACACCAAATTTGTAAGGTATTATGGGTTTTTCCATCGTCCAAATATACTTATTGCTGATAGAAACATCTATTCTGATGTTTTGTTAGCTGCATTTTCTTTCAAAAGGAATTATAATTATTGTAAATCTTTTTATAATAAGTAGTTAGAGCTGAATTCGGAATAGTTAAGCTTAAAGAATAAATAATTTGAACCTTGCCCGAGACAAGTCTCTAATAACCTTAGTATTTTTTGTTGGAAATAAGAAAAAGAGTACGCAGTTATACATTTCCCGTGTGGAACTATTCAGATATGACACGGATACGAATTTGCCGTTTCTCTCTTGGCGTTTAGATATAAACTTTGAAAAATAAAAACAGGCCGCGCCTATCGTATAATAGCACATCATCATTACAATCAACCTTTCTTTAACCAGAAGGTTGCAAAGAAGTTACAAATTACAGATGTATCGCTCTTCAAAAATCAAAAATTTAAATGGTCTTTCTTGTTCTTAAGTTGGGTGAACTTTCTTTCCATGTCAATAAAATCATATTCAAAAGTAAGTATCGCAGATTTGTTTTATGCTTCTTTAAATCTTTCGTTTTGAATTGTGTTTGTCTAAAAATGTAATGTTAACCAATTAATTGGGACTAAAGTATGTTACAGAATATGATAGATATTTTCGAAATGGCATATTTCTATTCTACACATGTTCCATTTTAAATTTTTTCATTGATAAATTATTTTATTATTTAAAATTAATTTAACATATTTTTTAATTATTATTTTTTTTTCTTTTTTATCTCTTTTACAAGTAATATCCCATGTTTCGTATCCATATTTTAGAGAATCTTATATTGAAGTAAAAAAAACTGCTCATTTGGCCTTTCATGAAAGTTTATTAGAAAATAGAATACGAAAACTTGTATTATTTGAAGATTAATCAAAATGAACTAACTTTTGATTTTTGAACTTTAAAACATTAATTGAATGAAATTCAGGCCTTAAAGAATGAATGCTACTTGTGGAATCGTTGCACCTTAATTGGCAGACGATTATTGAAGGTTGTGCGAATACGCTGACAGATTATTTATCAGTGGCTCACAAAGTAATGTTATTTCTTTACTTATCATTCTCATCAATAACTTATACGCATCAAAATTACTTCAAAAAAAGTTGAAATATGAAAAATAGTGCTTATCTTGAATCATCAAATCTAATTTTGTTGCACTATTGATTCATATGTTTCTTACCGTATTTCTTAAGCAGAGAGTCGCCGTCGATTGCTTCATTTAGAAATCAGTATCACAATTCACATATTTCTCAAAAATGATCCCAGGGCTTAAAAAAATTCTAACTTTCTTCAATATCAAAAACGAATTACGACCGAAGTTTTACATCATTTACATTGTATCTCATCATTATAATGATTGCCAAATATGTCAAGATTCTGATGAAATAACTTGTACATGTAAACGAACGATACATAAATGAGAAACTTATAAATGGCGCTTTTCTGTTCCATATAATAGTTTAAATATATCAATAGTTTTTATTTTTATAATTATTGATTCTTTTTATTAATAATTTTAAAATTCATTATTAATTATATGGCATTTAATAAAATCTATCAATAGCATTTATTATTATTTTCATTCATTAAATATACAGCATTTATTAAAACTTTAAAATGTTAATAATAAATACTTATTGCCATTTTTTTTGTTGTTGTTAAAAAAAATTGTTATCTGCTCTTGCAGTATACATTTTTAGACTTATCTTTTCTTAATTTGAATTATTCGAATCGGAATATAAGTCGAATTATTTTCGTTGAATAATTCGAATACAATAAGGATTCTCAACGAAGTCGAATAATTCAAATACAATAAGAATTCTCTACGAATTCGAATAATTAAAACAGAATAAGGATTCTCTACGAATTCGAATAATTAAAATACAATAAGGATTCTCTACGAATTCGAATAATTCAATAACGTTTCTCTTCGAATTCACATAACTCAAATAAGGCTTCTCTACGAATTCTAATAATTCAAATACAAAAAGGATTCTTTCCGAATTCGAAATATACAGCATTTATTAAAACTTTAAAATGTTAATAATAAATACTTATTGCCATTTTTTTTGTTGTTGTTAAAAAAATTGTTATCTGCTCTTGCAGTATACATTTTTAGACTCATCTTTTCTTAATTTGAATTATTCGAATCGGAATATAAGTCGAATTATTTTCGCTGAATAATTCGAATACAATAAGGATTCTCAACGAAGTCGAATAATTCAAATACAATAAGAATTTTCTACGAATTCGAATAATTAAAACACAATAAGGATTCTCTACTAATTCGAATAATTAAAATACAATAAGGATTCTCTACGAATTCGAATAATTCAATAACGTTTCTCTTCGAATTCACATAATTCAAATAAGGCTTCTCTACGAATTCTAATAATTCAAATACAATAAGGATTCTTTCCAAATTCGAATATCTCAAATACAGAAAGAGCGGGAACACCCCCGACCGGCCAACAACTAGGTCTTTGTACAGTATAACCGAAGGGCCCGTATCTCAAATACAATAAGGATTCTTTTCGAATTCGAATAATTCAAATACAAAAAGAATTTTTGAATTGATTCAAGAATTTTATTACGGGATTTCATCAACTTTCAACTAGCCCAAGTTTCTCAATGTTTCTAACACCTTCGCTCTTTTAAGCCATTTCTAAAAACGATGCAACATAATAGAAGATTTTTCACTTTTGGATGCAACAAAAATCTTAAGGTAATTAGAACTTCTGAAACGCGAGTGACATGATAATAATAGGAGAGTATATACCCACAACATTACTCATCAAATCATTCAGAAGGCGTTTTTTACACAAATCTAGCAAGCTCCGTCAACCAAGTGACTTCAGATTTCTGAAACTCTAGCCGAAACAGAAAAATACCGCCAACATTAAACTCCTGCGTTGCTGTCACAGACTCCAAGATTTCCAAAACATTGGCCAATCTCTCGGAAATGCCTTGGGGGTGTCAACACGTCCGAGACCTTGTTGGTAACCCTCGAGGCCGATTAAATTCTCGACTTTCTCTTTTTGTTTGTTTTTTATTCTTTTTTTCCCCTTTTCTTTCTGTTTCTCCTCCCCTTACAACTATAGTTCTCACCTGCGTTCATTTTTCATCTTAATTTCCCCCTTCGCCTACTGAATTATTTGGCATTCATCTCATCGAACATTGCGGTTTTAAGGTTACATCTTGGCAAGTTTTCTAATATCGCCAAATCGGAGTTTTAAATTTTTTTTATTTTGTCGCCAAACTGGAAGCCAAAGGTCATTATTGCTGAAGGGGAAATTTTCTTTCTTGTCAAATGATTGTGATGAGCAAGAATCGTTTTTACGCCAATGATTACATTTAGGTATATTAATGATAACACAATTCATGCCTTTTGTCACGTGCTTATGCAAATGAACACGTGATACACCACGCTGTATGGTATAAATAATTTTGATGCTCGTATTTTATTCATTATTTCGTTTATTTCACGATAAAAGGGCCTTGAAAGTTAATTTACTTTTTTATCCAGTTGCATCCGGATTCGCTGTGCATTAGAAGCAGTTGAAATCCCCAAAATTATTCCTACTTTCGAAGATTAAAATTCTTATTGCTACCTTCAGATGTCAACCAATATCTTCCCAAACAGGCCTATACGGATAAATAGAGGTTTTTCAATCACTTTGAGAGTCGAAGGACCTGTTGTTATTAGCGATAGGCGAGGATCGAACTCGCAACCTTTGGGTCCGTAGCCGAGTAACAAGACCACTAGACAAAAGAAATTTCTCAAGTCTCGTAGCTGTTATCTGGCTTATAAAGCGTCACCACATTACTCCACTGGTCGGAGGTGAGACGAACGATTTTTTGTCCTGTTTTTGCTGTTATTAGTGGTGATATATTGGCTGTAGCGTCTTATCCATTTTTTTGGCTGATTATTTATCAGCTTTATTTATTTATTGGCTGATTATTTATCAGCTGCATTTTTTTTGTCTCTTATTGGCCGATTATTTATCAGCTTCATTTTATTTACTGGCCGATTGTTTATCAGCTTCATTTTTTTTTTCATTGGCTGATTATTTATCAGCTTGGATTTTATTTATTTCTGGTAGAGGGCACTACAACAGTTGTATAAAGGTTTTTTTTTTTTTTTTTTTTTTTGCGTATCATGTTATCGGGTCACCAATGTTGTTATTGGCAATAGGCGGGGATTGAACTCGCAACCTTTGGGTTCGTAGCCGAGTAACAAGACCACTAGACAAAAGAAATTTCTCATGTCTTGTAGCTGTTATCTGGCTTATAAAGCGTCACCACAGACCAAATAAACCCTTTGCATATGTCGAAGTTTTCAAAGTAAAATAATTGTGGACGTTGCATTTGAAAAAGCAGGAAGATCCTCATAGTTTTAAAGTCATAAATTATTAACGTTTTAAATAACAACAAAAATTAGCGGGACTGGTTTCCCCCAAACTTTCTCGCATACTCTCTAATAAAGGTGTTATCTCAAAGAATACTTTGCATGACATTGCCATACAAGAGTTGCGAAATATTAAACTTTGGCGTGAATTTAAAATTTTTATTGAACCCATCGTGTCATCCTTGGCGACTTATTTGGCGATTAATCCCTGGCATGCGGTTAATAGTATCCGAAAATCGAATTTGGCTTTAGATGCGTTTCTTCCAATCAATTAAAACAAAAATTTGACCTATGACTACATATGCAGCCCCAAACTCCCATACTAAATTTCATATATTTAAACTATTGCATTTTTGAGTTTCGCTTTTACATGTTTTTAAAAGACCGACAGACAATCAATCCTTTGTTGGATTTGACACAAAATTTGATGGTTATCTATATTATAAATATTAATTCTGGGTACCAAACTTTATCTATCTGATTCTCCTCAGTTTGTAGATTTTGCACTAATTAGATTCGAACAGCCGGATAGACATATTTTCTCTCAGCGGATTTTGCTGAAAATTTGAACCTCCTAGATTCGGTGCAAAGGCCGTATAACCAAATTTCAATCCGCTAGCTCAAAATAGTTTTGAGTTACCTTTGTCACAGACAGATAGGCGGATATTATTCCAAAAAATGCGTTTTCGAACTGAAGGAGATCTAAAACGTGGAGATTCGTCAAAATCTCGAGTTTGAATTTCTTGGCTATCACAATACTTTTTCTATACGAGAAAGTAAAAAAATCATTATAAATTCAAATCCTCTCAAATGATCAAAAAGTTTTTGAAACGAATGAAAAGAGAAAAAAAAAATATGTATGGACTCAAAAAGCAGTTTAAATCTCGGATTGACAATTTCAGAAAAAGAAATGAATTGAATTGTTATTTATAAGAATTCATTTGCATTTTGAATAATCGTTTGTATTCGGACAAAAGAAATTACTTTTTTTTTATAAATGTCTGAGTTGTTGCGTAATGTCTGAATCGCGCACCCGACAAAGAGTATTAAACTTGTATTTATTATTATTATTGGATTGCTATGTCTCTTCAGATTGCCACGCAGTGTAAAGTTAAACAAAAAATAGAAACAGAAATTCATGGTGGAATTATCATTAAATTTAAATATGGAACTAAATATTTTATTGCAGGAAAATAAAACTAAGACTAAATACTAAAAAATATAAAAGAATTTATTTTAACAATATAAATAGGTTAAAGCAAAAATCGAAAAATGGCAGGTAAATTATAAGATTGTTTAACAATATTCATAGAATTATATATTTATTTTTTATAAATATTTCGGAATTTTTTCTTATGTTTTTTCTAACTTTTGTATCCTGTTGCTTTCAGCGCCTCAAGCTTCTATTATTTCTTTTATCTGACTTTCAAATCTATGATTAAAAAAATTCTATTTTACGGCCTATAATACATGGTGTTCCAAAAGTCATTGACACGTTATAAAATTAAATATAAAATGAATTAACTGATGCCGGAAAATGACATCTGAACTAATGTTCTTATGGCATAAAATTTTTTCCCCACAAATTAGAAAAAAATTAGTTTGGAATCATTCACATAGATGGCGCTGTATTTTCTAAACATCATAAGAACTCGAGATAAGCAGCTATAGCTGATTACATTTAATTTGTAAAATCTACTACTAAATTTCAATGTGTTCACCTTTTATAGTAAGAAACACATTCAAGCAATTCTAAAATTCAATCTATCTTTTCGCAGGCACTGTTACTGGAAAAGATCGAAGAGCATGTGAAATTCATGCAGTTTGTAAAAACTCTGTTTGTCCGACTGTTCGAATACAACTGAAGCAATAACTACAAAACAAAAAGAGCTAAATGGATGGAAATGAGTGCATAGATTCATCACTGCATATCGATATCAAATTTAGAACCAAATCTGTTAAAGAGTTGACTGTCTGTTAGTCTGTAATGTCACATTCATGTAAAATATGAACCAAAATATATATTTTGTTTTCTGGAAAGTGTACATTAATGGTATCAGCGATCAATCATCAAAAAAAAAAAAAATCACCAAAGATCACAAATTAATAAGTATTGCTTGCCATTGGTTCTTGTTAATAATACCTTCACATGTTTTCTTTAATATACTGTAGCGGATTGTGATCAGTGACTGATTGCTGTTGCTGCGTCAAGTGAGTCTGACGGCTTTGGTTGCGGGTAGATGGCGCCACAACAGCTGTACGAAGGTTGAAAGTTCATCGTCCGAGGTCACCAATGTGGAAGATTGTGATGAGCGAGTATAGAACCTGAAACCTTGTGGTTTGCCGTCCAGTAACATGACCATGATACAAAAGCAATTGCTCGTGCATCGTAGTTGTTAACTGGTTTATATGCTATTCACTACAATACTACAAAACGCACAACTCTCATATACAAGTAAATATCTGAGCACTCATGGTGTTCGCGGTCTTATCCAAAGTTCAAAAGTTTATACCTGAGTTGAGAGAAGGATAATAGCTTTATTAGAAAACTTCGGGGAGACCATTCCAGCTGGTTTAACTTCAAAATAGGACGCTTTAGACTTTAGTTCAATTACTTTAACGTCACGCTTGAAGACAACAATAGGGCTATTTTGGGATGGATCTTGTCATTTTGAATCTCGGTAGAAGACGACACTTGCCTTGCTTCTCCTTCTGCTAATTTCCACACCATACTAGTTGGAGGACGGATTTAACGTATAACAGACCCGTTTACATGGCACGGTTTGGGGGGGGGGAATCGGGCACCGAACTTAGAAACATCCGGTTTTGAAGCCTAATCCTTACCACCTGGCCACAGCGGTCCTTGGATGCTCTAGATTATAGGAGTGAAATATGGGATGAAATTTGGAGAGACAGAAATACGATGCAAAGTGATAAATAAATAAATTAATTAGAAGATCAATCAGCAATAAAAATGCAATAAATTATCAATTAAAAGAAATAAAAAATGAATTTGAAAGTGGAAAATAGAATATATGCAATAGAACAGAAATTCGAAAATATCTATCGTACCATATCTATAACGATTGAAATTTAGAAACATATTTTAGCTCCAATCATAATTTTAGAAAACTATTAAAAAAAGAACAAAGATAATAGAGTATAATAAAAACACATGAAAATATCTTTTATGTACACATCTATTCATAATGTTATTTGCGTCGTAGTACTACTATTCAAGACCAGTTTAAACAAAGGAAAGAAGATTTAAATTTTTGCATTCTAAGAGCAGCTGAAAATAACAACTTCTTTTTTGCAGTCTCTAAGTTAAAATAGGATCATGGCAATAAGAATGTTCTATCAAGGCATTTCCTGTTTTTCCTTTTCAAAAATTATCTTTGAATGGCATACCAAAAACCGCAATTGAAATTATCTTCATGACTTAATAGATACGTACAGGAAAATTATAACCGTGCAAACTGTTTTATTTTTTTAACTGCAGGCACTCGGGTTATTCGAGTTCAATTATGAAATATAGTGGAATTCTTCTGAGGCTTTAATTACTTATTGCTGATCCTTAATTATTCTGAAGTCAATTCTAATGACTACTATTTTTAAATAAATTTTTCGATAATTATTGTTCAACTCCTTTTGAAAAAAAACAGGCATTTGTAAAAACATCATAATACTTGCTTCCTTCCTCAAATAAATGTAATTAATAGAAAGGGAAAACCGCAATCTCCTAAAAATATTGAGTGTTTGCAGACAAAACATCTTTAGAAAGCTTTTCCTCCCTTTGAACTCCAACTGGAATGCTCTGACAGGTAATTTGTGTTGGAATTCGGGGTGTCGCACTGTGACATTTTAACCCTTTGCACTCAAATATTTCTTTTAATACAATGTATCATTTTGATTATTTTTTTTATTTATTTTTATTTTTAAAAATGCGATAGAGAGAGAGAGAGAGAGAGAGAATCAACACCTTCTACAGAATGGTAAGAAGGTTTAGATAAACTTTTAGGGAAGATTCAACTTATAACAATTATATGTATATGCACTTTTCAGAACAATAAAAAGTTTTGCATTAGATGAATAATTATGCATCGAATCACTTTTCCAAGTGCAAAAGATTAATCTATGTATAATATAGAGATTGCGATATGCAGTAGAAAAATAACTGCTTGTAACATCTTCAAAGTAGCCCTTAATTTAAATGATTATTGTTATTATTATTGTGTTATTTTTGCCTTTTCGTATACGAAATAAATAAAGAGAAACCATTACAACTTTAAAGATTTTTGTATCATATTATTGTATTTTGTATTATATTATTACTATTGTTATTGTATTACATTACTGTATTTTATTGTATTTCATTAATTATATCATATTATTGTATTGCATTCTATTATTGTATTTCATTGCATTTCCTTATTGTATTATATTATATTATTGTATTTTGTATTATACTATTTGTAATTTTATAAGAATAGATTTTCATTAGATGATTAATTATGCATCGAATCACTTTTCCAAGTGCAAAAGATTAATCTATGTATAATATAGAGATTGCGATATGCAGTAGAAAAATAACTGCTTGTAACATCTTCAAAGTAGCCCTTAATTTAAATTATTATTATTATTGTTATATTAGTTTTGCTTTTTCGTATACAAAATAAATAATGAGAAAATATTGAAACCTTTAAAAAAATTCGACTTCCAAATTTTGACATATCTCTATATTTCAGACAATTATGATTCCAAAGAGCGATTTTCCAAATAGACTATGGAGCAGGTCACTATGACGGGGTTTCTCTAGTTGTATTAAATGTATGGAGTACTGTTTCGAACACAGTCGGTAAAGTAAAATCTTAAAAATGATGGAATGTGAGATTTCCTATTCATGATAATTGTGAAATATTGATTTCAATGAATTATACCCAAATTTATCTGTGAATCTATCTGCTGCATTCTGTAAAGTATTTGATCGTTTATATATATTTCTCTTACTCACGTAATAAGCGTCTTTATTTTAATGGAACAAAAATAGTATAAGGATCTGAGGATTCCATATTATTTGTACCACATCCTGTTCGAAATCCTAGTTGTATTGGAACAAACAATGTAGGAAGTTCATGTATAATATATTCAAAAATAATGATAGGTATTCTGACTTTAGCCACCATTTTTAGTAAGTGGCGCAGAGAAAATCTTGGCTTTATATTTACGGTTTTGAATTCCACTTGTGAATTGCACTCAGTGAACTACACTGAACTACAGGCAAAATAAATTGTGAACCTCACGACTTCATCCTGCTGCTAGATATATCATGTTTTTCTTTTACTCAAACAGTTAGAGTCCATGTTTTGACAAAAACCATCTTATAATGCTCTGATGTTTCCATATTATTGGTATTGTAGAGCTGGTTGTGTGTATTTAAGCCAAGGAAAGATGCCTTCTTGTCTCTTTTCTTATTTATTTTGCACACACACACATATAACAACACATGGACGATGACTTCACATATATAAGGTAACACATAATACTATAAACAATTAAAGTAGAAATTGCCGCTAACAAAGAGCGAACGAATAGTTCTTTTTGCCGCTAACAAAAGAGCGAGCGGTGCCTACTTGCACCAGTTTCACACCAACTCTCAGGGAGAAGTGTTTTCAAAAAACAGCTTAAGTGCGCCTTCCCCACATTCCAAACATACATATGGGTTAGCGCATACTGCGCCATCTATGTTCAGTATTAATCTTTACTGTATGAATACATATACAAAGAAACAAAAATACAAATAAAGTAATTAAATAAAAACAAAATATTATAAATAATAAAATCACATAAACATACTCCCACCCATCAAGAAGTCATTCTTGATGCACAGGTAAGATACACAGTTTAACTACAGGCCCTTTAAAAAGCCCTTTCAAAGTTTTTAATGTAACTACTCTTATGGCCCCATCCTTACCAGGATGTATAGCTACAACCTTACCAAGAGGCCATGTTGCTGGGGGAATATTGTCTTCTTTAATAATTGCAATATCACCGATTTTAATGTTTGGATAACAATTTTTTCCATTTTCTCCTGTTTTGTTTTGACATATTACTTCAAAATCTACAACATACAACACAACTTAATGCACATTTTTTAACTATTCCTTTAACATTTAATTTCTAAAATGTTTGGCGTAAAATACCCATTAACAAATTACCACATGCATGCAAATTTAAAATATGAAAATATTGTACAATCAGAATACTTAATTTATGCTGTTAGGTAATATGATAGGATGTTTTGCATTATACTGCAAAGATGCATTTTGAAGACGCCCTCCCACTCTGAGCAACCAGTCCTTATCAATGAATGGACAAAGTGCTAATAGTGGGCTTTTCTTTGGCATTGGTTGGTTTGACCTTATACAATTGATTTCAGCATCAAAAAATACAGTTTGAACATATTTTACAATAATATTACGAGCAAAAATTCTTTCCTTTGAAGTTATAGGTTCAATTATACCTGTAGAATTATTAACTTTACCAGTTTTACAATTATTTATAAATCTAATACAAAAACATAATACATTAATTAACTTAGTATATGACGAGTATTTTTCAATTAATGAATCTATTAAGTCATTTTTCAAAATTGCAGCAAATAGACATGCAGTTTTTTTCTTTTCCTTAAGGACAGAGTCATTGGTTTTGAATATTGGTTGCTTTGGCCAGTCAGCCTCTGATGATGATAGGAAAGTAGGGCCCTCCCACCATAGGCGACAGTCTGGCAGATCCTTTGGAGACAAACCTCTGGATCCTATATCTCCTTGATTTTCCTTTGACGGCACATACCTCCATCTATTTTGAGGGATGAGGTCCAAGATCTCTGACGTCCTGTTGGCAACAAAGGGCTTCCAATTTCGAGGAGGTGAAGACAACCAGGAAAGAACAACTTGAGAATCTGTCCAAGCATATATATTAATATCATAATCATGAAAAGTATTAATTAGAACAGATAATAATCGGGCTAACAGGAGAGCTCCATTTAACTCCAGCCGTGGAATGGATACAGGCTTTAGCGGAGCTACCTTGCTTTTAGCTGCTAAAATAGTGACTTTCGTAACACCATTATCAGTTCTTTGAACCGCATAAATTACACAGGCATATGCTGATTCCAATGCATCCGAAAATCCATGAAGAGTAATTTCCTTTTCTGTAGTTAGAAGCCATCTCGGAATAGAAATGTGACATATTTGCTGAAATTCCCTTTTGAATTTACGCCACTTAACTGCAAAATGTTCCGGTAAGGCACTGTCCCAATCAAGTTTCAGCAACCATAACTGCTGATAAAAGATTTTTATTAATATTGTGCAGGGTGAAAGAAAACCCAAAGGATCAAATAGCCTTGCTGATTGTGACAGAAAAGATCTTTTGGTGATTTCATTCTCAAAATTAAAGTCAATTTTAAAAACAAAGCAATCAGTAGAAGAGTTCCAAATAAGTCCCAGAGTTTTAGAACAGTATTCGGGATGAATTTCCACATTAGATTCATTAGCACTCAGGCATTCAGCTATATTATTTAAGACATGTGGAGAATTAGAACGCCACTTTCTTAAGTGAAATCCTCGGACATCTAGAATTTCCGACAATTTTTGAATTAACGCGATTGCTTCTTCATTAGATTTTGCTCCAGCCTTCAAGTCATCCATATAAAAGGAATTTTGAATTATTTTAGATATTTCAGGATTTATAATTTGAGAATCCAAGCCTATTTGATGTAAACATCTAGTAGCTAAAAATGGAGCGGATGAAGTTCCATAAGTTACAGTAGAAAGTTTGTATTCCTTAATAGTGGAATCAGGTGAATTTCTCCACACTATTTTTTGCAAATTTTGATCTTCTGAATCAATTAAAATTTGTCTATACATTTGCTTTATATCGGAAGTGAAAGCAACTTTATTTAGTCTGAATCTGACAAGAATAGTAAATATATCTGGTTGCAATAATTTTCCTACCCCCAAAACTGAATTCAACGAATTAAAGTTAGGCGGTTTGCAGGATCCATCAAACACAACTCGAAATTTGGTTGTAATGCTGTCTTTCATTTGCACAGCATGATGAGGAAGAAAGTAATCCGGTTTAGAAGAATCAAAATCTTTATTAGGTGACATATGCCCCAATTCTTCATATTCTCTCATAAAACTCTTGTATTCCATTTGAAATTCTGAGTTAAACTTAAATTTCCTTTCCATAGCTAGAAGCCTAGAAATAGCCATTCCCTTTGTATCTCCTAACTGATTAATGTCCTTATAAACAGGTAATCTTACAACAAATCGACCCTGATCATTTATCCTGCAAGTCGATTTAAAATGATTTTCACAAAATTCTTCTTCATCTGACATAAGAAACTTTTTATCCGTTAACTCTTCCATTTGCCAAAATTTTTGCAAAACAGAATCAATGTTACAATCATTTTCAAAGGAAATCAGATGCGATTGTGTGTACGATGATGAAATAGAATCTCTTCGAATCTGACCTGCGACAACCCAACCAAATATTGTGCTTTGCGCAATTGGTTGTCCTTCAGACCCACTAATTTTTCCATTACGAAGGATTGAGAAAAAGCAACCAGAGCCTAAAATTATATCACATGCTAATGGTCTTGAAAAATCTTCATCTGATAGAGGGATCCCCTTCAAATAATCTAACTCTTTAATGTTAATATTCTCAAGTGGGATTTGAGAAGTAACCTTATTTAAAATAAAAGCATTAACTGTCACACATTCTTCACTAAATCTTGACCCAATTTTTAAATTAACTGAGCCACGTGTGGTTCCTGCTTGAACCCCACTTATCCCACTTAGAGACACTCTAGCATTCTTTCTTTTTAGTCCTAAAATATTTATTACATTTTCACTGACAAAACTGGACTCCGAACCACTATCTAGTAAAGCTCTGAATAAGAAAGAATCACCCCCACTATTATACAGTAAAACCTTTGCCGTTATAAATTTGGAGTTGTTTAGACATGTGCTAGAACTATACTCTGTTCCACCCTAACTTGGCAGTAGTGTATATTCTAGGCATGCCGAATCGCAGTCGTCGTCAGGGGAACAGGGTTACTTTAAAGTACAAAGTTACTAGAAATGCAGATCGCTGGCGAAACTTTATCTCTCAAATTTTTCGCCAAATAGTAAATATTTATTTACTTTATCATATTATCACTTTATCGGAGAATTAGTTGTTTCCTTATTTTCATTATTTTTTCAATATTATTGACACATTATTTTAATAAATCATTAAAGTTATTTCCTTTCGTTTCACCGTTTCTCAAAAGAAAACAATATATCTTTCAATATTCTGTAAAGTGTAGTTCGGCTAATGTTTTTCGAAAAGATATCTGTATCATCGTTCACATCTTTTAAAACTTTATCTAATGTTGAGATCTCATTTCTGCGAAAAAAAATGCATGGATTTTTCGTCAAATACAGAATAATGTAAAATCATCATATTTTACAAGACCTGAATGTTTATCTACTGAGCCTGGTCGCTTCTTTCCAGGGTACTTAAAGGATGCCTTTATTTCTTTTTTCAAAAGGAAAACTGTTCATTGCGAAACATCTGTAAGATGCGAAACTTTATCGACGATTTTATTGATAGAATCTTAAGGGTTTTCTCGGAGTCGAGAATAAACATTTAATATGTTTCTGCGTGCTACACTTTTTGTTGGTTTCACTCGTCTTGAAGGTGTGCACAGCGTAGTCGATGATAACACTTTCTCTTTTTCAAACATTTTAGAAGTTAATAGAAATGACGAATCGAATAAATATTCACCAAACAAAACTAATAACTACTAATGCGATTAATAGTATCAAAAATATCAGCTGCTAAAAAAGCGAGAATAAAAAAGTACGAAAGATGATAAGGGTTGCGAACTGAATGAAGTTGAGTTGGCGGAGACGTAAAAGAAAAGCGCGCCAAATATTTGACCTTGAAGACCGGTTCTAGCCAAAATGGAATTCATTATGTCAATCTTTTAGTTTTATTCGTTCGCTTTATTTACAAAATACTTAACATATAAGCACTTCTAACTTGAGAATAATTTTAAATACATATTGATAGAAAAAGGATTTCTGTAATTTATGATATTATTTGATAAATTTCTACGCATTTTAACTATTTTAAAGTCGGAATTGATGGGGAACTCTTTCCCAACGCGGAGCGTCACATTTTCTACCTTTTACAATACTGCCAAGTTAGGGTGAAACAGAGTTTAACAGGCCTTTGAGGTTCCACTGATTTATTGCGTTGCGTTTCTCCCCCTGGGCGGATGTCGTCTTCGGAGGGGTGTTTTGGGGTTTGATCGTTAGGTTCGGGTTCGGATTCTGAAACACGTGCACTATTTACTACCCTTTTAACATCTTCATGCAAGAGTGAATTATGGTTTCCTTTACATATGGTACACTTTAAATGGCTATTAGTGCAATCCTTAATTTTATGAGAATTCAAACATAAAAAGCAAAGATAGTTTCGCTTTACAAAATTCTTCCGAGCATTCAAATCCATATTTCTAAATTTAATACACTTAAACAATTTATGCATTCCCGAACATTTCAAACAATTTTTATCACTTTTTTTTCTTTGAATATTTTCACATGCAACAAAATTAGACTTAGTAGGAATTTTAGCATCAGATTCATTATAAACCATTAATTCAAGAGATGAGCATCTGGTATTTAAAAATTTCAAGAATTCTTCCCACGTAGGAAATTCTATTTCTGAAGTTTTCACGGACCAAAGTCTTCTTGTTTCAGGATCTAATTTTTGCAATAACAAATGAATTAGCCATGGATCTCTGCTAGATGCCTCTTCTCCTAAAGATTTTAACCCTCTCAAGACCTCATCACTCGTGTCGACTATATTTCGCAAATTCGTTGAATTGGCTTGAGAGATGCCTTTTTGTTCCAAAAATGTTTTGATTAATGCATTAATAATTTTCTTCTTCTTATCATACCTGTCCATTAATTTTCCCCATGCTTCTTCATAGGAATCATTGGACAACGGTATGTGCTTAATTAAAGAAGCGGGTTCATCAGACAACAAACCCTTTAAATATTGAAATTTTTGGCTATTGCTTAGTGAAAGCTGCGAATGAACTGTGGATACAAATAAATCTTTAAAGTTCATCCAATCTTCGAATTTACCAGAAAACACTGGAATAGTAAGTTTTGGCAAACGAAAATTCGAATTAGATTGAACTGAAGAATTTTGTTTTACAGCAGAAGTAAATTGTGATGTATTAAAAACATCAATTTTATTCTGAAACTTTAATTTCAAGGAAAAATATCTATTTTCGAATTCCTCTATTTCAGAATCCTCAATAGTTAATTCTGAATCTAATTTTTCGAATTCTTTCAAAAGTTCTTCTAACCTCTGCAAACGAATCACTACTTCATTTTTTGATTCTAATTCATCTGCAGAATGTTCTAATCTAGTTAAGGAGGCCTTAACCTTGCCTCTTGCGACTTTAATTTGCGTTATGTGTTTCTTATATCTTTTCGGATCGTCCATGTTGAAAAGAAATTATAGAACAAATCGTTTGCGAACCGACACCAAAACTAAAGAAAATTACGTTCGCTCGCAATTGAAAACTTCTTAAACTCTTCAGATGTTCTTCTCTTTAAAAACATCAAACTAATAATCAATAATAATAAGATAAAAATGAAAGAAACTTATCTGTTTCTCATGCTGACATCTCGTCGGTGCCTCCAATTTTATATGTAGAGCTGGTTGTGTGTATTTAAGCCAAGGAAAGATGCCTTCTTGTCTCTTTTCTTATTTATTTTGCACACACACACATATAACAACACATGGACGATGACTTCACATATATAAGGTAACACATAATACTATAAACAATTAAAGTAGAAATTGCCGCTAACAAAGAGCGAACGAATAGTTCTTTTTGCCGCTAACAAAAGAGCGAGCGGTGCCTACTTGCACCAGTTTCACACCAACTCTCAGGGAGAAGTGTTTTCAAAAAACAGCTTAAGTGCGCCTTCCCCACATTCCAAACATACATATGGGTTAGCGCATACTGCGCCATCTATGTTCAGTATTAATCTTTACTGTATGAATACATATAGAAAGAAACAAAAATACAAATAAAGTAATTAAATAAAAACAAAATATTATAAATAATAAAATCACATAAACAGGTATCATATTGTCATTTAGGTACTCTAGTGTGGAACTCAATGACACACACAAGAAGTAGAGCTAAACCAATTTATTAACTGCACTCTGAACTGAGAACACAGTGACTGACAAATCTTCTGCTTTTATAATATCAGGGAAAGTTCCAGAATACTTTTCTGGAGACAGTAAGAAAAGTCCAGGACACTTGTCTGGTAAACTAAAGAAATGTCCAGAATCTTCTGGAACATGAAATAAAGGGAAACATAAAAAAAATGAATTAAATATTTACACACACTGTGAATCGCATTGTCTCTAGTGGGATTCGAACATACGATCTCTTGATTATTAGATCAGTGTCATGACCATTCGGCCATGGAGAGTCGACTGCCTCTTTTCAATGCGGCAATATCATGTTCAATATCTTCACTATATTCAAATTAGCAATACGAGAATATTCTATATATGTTACCGTTAAAATGCAGAAATCAGTTAATCTGCACGCTCGCTAGCTAATCTGCACATTAACTAGGATGATCCGTTAAAGTGCAGAAAATTATATTATTTCTTAAATTATCTAGGTAATCTGCGAATTACCTAGATAATCTGCACATTACCTATCAGACACTTGATAAAATGTAAATAAGATATTTACTGGGACAACAACAATGCTTAAATTAAATGCTGTTCATTTATTTTTTGATATCTAAAGGATAAAGTTATTACAATCGAACATTCAATAAATTAGTTTATAGAATCAATCATCAATCAATTGAAAAGCTATAATACCAGAAACAAATGGTTTAACAGCGCACTGACAGCCGATTCAAATTATGAGTAGTAAGAGCAACAAACGACTACCAAACACACAAAAAAACCAAACTAGAAGTGGAGAGAGAGGTGGAGGAATAGGGTTTAGTTTAGTTTAGTTATATTAACGTTCCGTTTGAACCAACACTAGGACTATTTTGGGACGGACCTCGCAAATTTGAGGTAGGGTCAGATGACGAGGACGACACCTGAGCTGGCACCCCCCTCTCCACACCACACCAGCAAGAGGAGGTGTGGTGTGGGAAATAGGGAAAGGAAATGAGAGCAACAAATTTTGGAACTTTAACGATATGGAAGCCGCTAATGTGTATATTACCAAAATAAAATGTTGAAAACTATTGATTCCGTACTGTACCGGAGCAAATCAGTTCATTTGCAGATTAGCTAGATAATTAATGGCTTTTGAGTTCTAACGGTTACGTATATTCTATAATATGAAAGGTATTTTGATTTCAATGACCATTTTTAAATAACCGGAAATAATTTTTCTTTATTTTTACAACTTTGAGTTTCATCTGGTGGCATGTGAAAAATAAATGTATGGAAATAAAAAGATTAAACTTTTCTTTTTTCTTTCTCTTTATGAAAATTGATGCGTACAGTTTATATTTTTAACATATGTCACTTCAAAATTCATTGGTCATTTTTAATGATCTCATTAGCATGGACGTAATATGTAAACACAATGGCACGGCAATTGTGGTAAATGAAAATCCGTGGTCAACAAATTTGAATGAACTATTTTGAATCAAAATGGGTTGCTTATTTATTTCAGTTTATAAACATATCTGAAGAAAAATGCATTGTTTCAATTGCATATAAGGCATTTTCTATTATCATTACCCATGAATTAAAAAACCTCGAAGTAAAATATTTTATTATTCTATTCTGTGTCAACCTTATGACTTGGCGAGATTTTTATATGATCAAAAACATGACGAGATGAGAGTAAAATAAACTGATCAACTGATTTGACTGGTTAAGTTAATTGTAGCAGGAAATTACTCTCATTTCAGTTACATTATCATCCATTTTGATTAATGACCAAGACCTGATTTGATGAATCAATTTCCTTTCGTATGTTTTTAACTATTCCCTCCACTAACTTAATTGGTGATTAAAGATTCATTATTCTGAAATGATAGGTTGTCAAAATGTCTGTCACATTAGATGCATTAGGAACAAGGTTGCTGCTAGAATACTTCCAGCAAATCAGTAGCAAATGAGTGTATAAATGCATTGGTGTATGTTCTTCTTTAATATTCTTTTTTTAAACATCTTCGTTCTTCAACTAATACCGAATTATATATTCATATCAGCTGCGACATGCGTGTCACTATTTAATCGAAAACCATTCACATAATATCTGCATGAAATACTACTCAAGACGATTATGGCAATAAATAGATTAGAAATATTATAAATGTGTGCTCATGGCATGGTATTTTATTTGCTCAGAAAATAAATTTCCCTGAGACCGTAAAAAAGCACAGAAATAATTACATGGAAGCATTTATTGAAACAGATACTTCCCACCTGGGGAACCTCAGAAATGAGGATGAGAAGCTGCCGGTATGGGGGTTAATCTTCGCCGCCCTAGTAAGTACAGAAAGAGGTGGGGTTAGCTACCTCCCATCGATGACGGGACGTATTTCCCTAGGGAAGGATTGTGCTGTGGCCGGTGATGGCCCTTAGAACTCAACCACAGTTCCCGCCAGTGTTGCTGTCCCGGTAGTCCAGTTATTCAGTTGTATTCCTGTGCTAAGGACGGGTCAGAGTAGTCAGTTAATGGTAATTGGAACAGATATAGCCTTCTTTCTATAACCTTTAAATTTAAGAACCTCTGGAAATGAAGTATATTTCATACCATGAGATTAAATTCTGTATACAAGCATTAAAGAAATACGATGAGTGAAAAACTGAACCCGTGCATCAATGGAAAAACTTCGGAGCTTTTTCATGTGCTGGAAGACATAGTAATCACTAGAAGAGAGAGCGAGGCTATAGGTTGTATATTTTCACTGCTAACACCTATCCTCAGGAAGAGCTGCCTTTATGTTCTCTTTCATATTATAGACCCATTCTTGTTCATAGCAGCCTAATATCAGTTCTAATATTTGAAAAAGCTTCTAACCAGATATTATTTATTCAGTGATGATGACGTATTAATGGCTGCCAGAAACTGGCTCCGCTCTCAAGCAGTGGAATTCTTCAATGCCGATGTTTAGAAACTGAACTCACTATAAAAACCATGCTTCATTTCTGGTGACTCTTATGCTGAAAGAGTTCTACGTTTTTTTCGATTAATGCTTCTAGGTAATCATGTTTCTGCTTTGCTTAAGTCACCAGGAAACTTACTGTCTGGGAGGAACAAATAGATAAAATCGTTGTAGTGGTTTTTATTCTACTCGGACTAATTGAACTCCAAATTCTGGAAACAAGAATTCATCCTAAAGCAAAAATATGGCCTTTTCAGTTGGTAAAAGAGAAACTGGATCATATGTGTGTTACCTATTTTAGCTTCAATATATGAAGACGAGTTGTTATCCTGGATAATTTTCATGAAACTTTAGTGACCATTCGTGTTACGCTTGGAAGAAAGCCGGAATACATTCAGAAATTAATCAGATTGTAGAGATCGATACGCTGTATAACAAGTAATCGCTTGGTCCTTCCTGATGTTTCAGTAATTTTGGGGGATGCTGAAATTCAGATGGTCCTGATTATAATGCAGCCTCTCATTGAATCGTCTTAAGTGGACGATATAAAGAAAAATTTATCTAAAGTGGACGCCGAGATTTCGGAAAAGAGTAGAAACACAATGGCATCAAATAATTACAATAAACGAAGTTGTTAAATAAATAAGTATTAGCGTTAAATGAATGGTAATCGGCTGATACTGCATATTGATGATAGCATTCCTTTAATAATGTCAACTAAATATGATGAACTACGTCTTTTTGCTCAAATAAAAATGCCATTTAAAGTTATATTTTAACCAAAACATAGAGAATTCTGACTGACTATCTAAATCCGCAGAGCGACGAAATGAAGTGGCGAAATCGGTCTTGATGTCGAGAGGGGTATTGTGTCGAGGTTTTATTTTGAGGTATCATTCAGATATAGAAGACATAGATCGTCTTTGATGATGTATCTAGATGCAATGAGCTTTCAAATGAAATAAAATTGTTCTGTTATAATAAAAATGGATACAACTATTAAGGCTGAGGGGGATGGCAGGGTTTCTTCCCCCCAAAAAATGTACAATGAAATGACAGTTTTGAAATGTCTCTCTAAAATGGTCAATGACGGGAGACTAGTGACATTAATGGAACATTAAAGGATTATAAGCTTTCACCTTCACTCTTCCATCCCAATGAGTGAAATGGGACCAGGGATTGGAACTGGATAATTTTGCAAATTATTTTAAATATATAAGTACTTAAATTTAATGTGTCATTTTTTCATATTGTCTTTAGATAAACTTCCTTTCCCACCAGAGACCACTTCATATGAGGATAAGAGCTTCCGGCATGGTGATTGGTTCTCTCCACCTTAATAAGCCCAGAAATGGTGGTAGTAGGCTACTTCCTTCTGATGACGGGACGTGCTTCAGTCAGAAAGGGCTGTACCGTGGTCGGTGATGGCCCTTAAGACTCAACCTTAGTTCCCACCAATGCTGTAGCAGCAGTCCGGTAATTCAAATTTAATCTAAATTGTGGTTGAATGTAGATTATTAGGATCCGTGCAGGAAGCAACAGGACGAATGCTTCCGGGAACATTTCTTTAATAATCACATTCACACTAAGCAAACACAAAGACAAGACATTCACGAGCGTAGCTTGACAGAATAGCGTATCATCTCATTCTAATTACAAACGCAATTCAATATGGGATGGCATATGGAATGCTCTAATCAGGCAGCGCCACCTAGTATCTAAAAGAGAAGATAAGAGTAATGCAACTGCTACAAAATGTTTTTAATTAGGCGAGGTGGAATAATGGTTACCTTAACTATCTCTCATCTCGCTCTGGTCAGCTAATGAGTCTAATTATATTCCTGCACCATTGTGAAGTCTCGGAATAACATAAAATTGCGAAATTAACCATCTGACTCTCCGACCTGCCACGAAGGCATACGGATTTAAACCCTAAAGTTGAATGACCGGACAGCCGCAACAGCAACACTGGCGGGAACTGTGGTTGAGTCCTAAGGGCCATCACCGGTCACGGTACAACTCTCCCCGAAGGAAGTGCGTTCCGTCATCGATGGGAGGAGTCAGATCCCCCACCTATTTGTGTACCCTCCAGAGTGGTGAGATCCAACTACCATGCTGGAAGCATTTCATCCTCATTTCGAGGTGCCCCCCGGGGGTTGCATAAAATTGGGGAATCTTGGATAAGGCCGCGAATACTTTGCATAGCATTGATGAACGACAATTAGGAAATATAGATCTCTGGAGTGCATTTGTACAGAATCAATCGCTAGAATAAGTATTTTGGACACCAGGTTGATTGATACCAAAATCTGATACAAAACTATAATTGAAGTGACATGCTAACATACCTAATTTCGTTGATTTAAGGTGCTTGGGTTTATAAATAATCAGATTTCCGTGTATACAACGTGCCAATCGTCCAAAACACTCGCCTAAAAACTGTTCTTTTGAATGGATACCAAAAACAATAACAAATGGCTTTTAGAAATTGCAAAAATTTGGCGACAAATCTCCTCAAATTATTTCAATTTTGGTGACCTTACGTTAATTCTCAATCTAGCCGAATCACTATGACTTCCCTTTGGAAATAGATTTATAATCACAATAATTATCTTAGAAAAATTATCTTTGTATAATATTAAGACTCAAAAAATTATCTTTTTGATGATATCAATTTCATTTCCGCAGAATTTCCTCTTTAAAAAAATAATGTTTTTATTTCTATTTGATACATAATCTGAAACAATGTTTTTAAATGCTACGAAGGAATTCAAACTACTATTAAAACTAAAACTATTATATACGTCAAATCATTCAGTCGCGTGTTTTTACCAGTCATGAACTCAGTAGTAGGATATTTACTTCCTCTTTTATTTCGTGTATATGTATATATATATATATATATATATTTGCAGTATAGTGATTGAATTCATGTTTTTCAGTCCTATCATATAACAAATTAATCATTTAATAATCTTTAAAAAATTCGATAAACTGGGCGAACGATCTGGTCACCAAAGGCAGTTAGTTATTTATATTTTTTTCCAAAATGTCCTTCATGAGATGTTATATATTTTCATTCTCATGCAGATATCTAATTTTTATTGATTTGGTGCTTCGATCATATTATTTTTAGTTATAATAGGAATCATTTATTTTTTATATACAGCTACTACAAAGGGAAAACAATTGTAGAGGCGATTTGGTTCTATTTATCATTTTATCGATAGTTGAAGGTTATATTTACAAGGTTAGTCTTAAGATCATTCCAATTAATTCCTTCATAAAAAAAAAAAAAAAAAAACATGTGTAGAATGCCTTTATGCAGTAAATTTGCTTTTTTCTTTTTATCTGCTGCATTTATGAATTCCCTGTTTCTCCTTCAAAGTTCTTTCGTTGATACTTGTGAAGGGACTTGCAAGTACATTTACACCACACTTAATGGCCTGGCTGTTTAATGACTTATCCGGAATTGTCCGTCCCATCTCCTGATATTTTTTCATCGGAAAATTTGATTAAATTGCTCCAGGCTTGTATTGCATACATCTACTAGCAATTGATTTCGATGTGAAATTCTAATATATCAGTTTTAGCTGATCGTATATTTAGAAGTTGAGAAAATGCTTATATGTGCATACTACGCCAAAACAGGATGCCTTATACTTCAGCCATTAGACTCTTCAAATATGTATGTATTATTCATTTTCTTATACAGATTTTTAGAATTTTCATTAACATTTAACATACAATAGTATGTGTTTTTACATCTCTTGGAAATCAATCTCTCACCAGCGATTACAAGTAACTTGCTGGAAGATAACCCAATTTAAAGTCTACAAAACATCATATTATTTGACGATAACTAGATTTTCCAAGACTGATAAGGTAGAAAATGTATAACTTTTTATCTTATATACGATTTTTACAATCGACAAAATATTTATCCACGGATTGATGATTCTCTATATTACTACAGACCTTCTTAAGTTTGAAAAAAAAATTGGGGGGGGGGAGGGGGAATTCTATCTGTCTGTGAACACGATTGTCCAAAAACGCAATGATTTGATACATGACCTTTTTATCAAATTCGCTAGTAACTTCCTAATTTTAGACCTAATCCGAAAATGGGAACTACGCCTGCTCATCTGACAATATTCCTATGAATACAATAATCCAAACCAAATATGTGAAATCAAAATATTTATCCTTTTACATTTGAAAAAAATTTGGATCCTTTCATTCAAAGGGCCGATTGTTTGTCTTTGTATATTTGAAAGCATAAAAACACAGCGACGCGAAAACTCAACGACTAGCACAAAGAAAATCTGGTATATAATATTGCAGCGGATTCGTATGAGCGAGGATAGAACCTGATGAATATTGAGTGGTGATGTATTTAGCTGTTGAGTCTAATGTGCCTGTACCCATTTGAGTAGCACCAAGCGTATGGTGAGTGTGTGTGGGTGCTGTTGCTGATACTGTTGCGCCTTGTGAGTCTGACGAATTTGTGTTGCTGCGTCAAGTGAATCTGACGACTTTGGGTTGCTGTGGGTAGATGGCGCCATAACAGCTGTAAGAAGGTTGAAGGTTCCTCGCCCGAGGTCACCAATGTAGCGAATTGGTATGAGCGAGGATAGAACCTGGGACCTTGTGGCTCGCAGCCGAGTAACAAGACCACAAGTGAAAAGTAAGACGCATGTCTTGTAGCTGTTATCTGGCTTATAAGCTTTCATCACAATATTGTCATTAGCATTTTGGATTTTATCAAAATTTGGACTCAATCCGTTAAAAGACTGAGTGTTATTTGATCTGTATGTTTGCGGTTATGTGAAAATTCGTAAACTCAATAACTTAGACAAATGAAACTTGTCATGTTACCAATATTGTAGTTCTCTATGAAATGTTAGTTTAATGGAAGAAAAGCACCCTAAGTCTATACTCACTTTTTTTATGCTGTTCTAAGCACAAAACGCTTCGTGTTCGTGTTGTGTTAGGACATAATTAAAGTCGTGAAAAAAATCTCCCGATACACAATTTTTTTAAGGAAATTATTGTTTTCCAATGTTTTTTTTTTACATTACTTATTTTTTTATGTTTATATATTTTAGCATTTACATCTTTATGGCATTAGCGTTTCTCAATATTTTTCGGCATTATTTAGTTCATTTTTTTATTTTTAAATTACATTACTCTTTTCCAATATTTTTTTACATTACTTATTTTTTGTTCATAGACTTTAGCGCTTATATCTTTATGGCATTAATGTTTTCTAATAATCTTCCACATTATATATATTTTTTATGTTTTTAAATTACATTACTGTTTTCCAATGTGTTTCTAAATTATTTATTTTTTATGATTATATACATTAGCATTTACATCTTTATGGAATTAATGTTTTCTAATAATCTTCCACATTATATATATTTTTATATTTTTAAATTAAAAAATACATTTTCATATTTAAACTATATATATATTTTAGTTGTATATCTATTACATTATATAATTTTAAGTAACATTATTTTTTCCACCTTACTTTTCATTGATTATTTTTTTACATTTAAATACCTTAGTGTGTATAGCATTTAAAATTTTTTTGGCGGCAGACGAAAATTCTAGTGGTGGAGAAAATACTATTATCCTGTTGGTAAAAATTCTAAATAGCATTACTCTTATTCAATATTCTTTTATATCATTTGTTTTCTTTTACATTTAAATACTTTAATTTATATTTGTATTTATTTTTACTTTATGTTTGTATTTTACTTTTTCTTTAAATTTGTTTTCATATTTGTAATTTTTTTGAAAGGACTAAAAGTAATATTTTTGATTTTGTATACTGACCTCAACTCTCATGAATTTTCTATTTCTGTATCAGTTCATCCCTCGCACTTGTTTCTTTTACTCCACCCTTATTCAACTCTTTCAGGAACTTAAAAGATTCGATTCGCAGGGGTGTCGATTGATTTCATTTCGACCATTACAATTTATTTGAGGAATATGATTTAAAATATTTAACTAAAAATGATTAAGAAACTCAAGGTGATTACCTTATCACAAAATGGTTAAAAGCAAATAAAGCATAAAATTGAACACAATTCTTCAAATCCAGCAAGTAGAGTGCATGAATGGGGAATATATATATATATATAAATGGAAGATTTAGTGTAATAAATATGTTTTTATGTGAAAGTTATTATTATTATTATTATTTTGCAAAAATAGCTTTTTTTTAAAAGTTTGATATATTATGAACAAACTATTAGCATTTTTATTGTGCCAATACTATTGTATTTTTATTGTATATATCTTGGTGTACAAATTATAAATTAAAAAATTACAAACTTTTAAAAAAATGCTTTTTGGCAAAGATTGCTGCGAAATTTAGTACTTCGAGCTACTTTATTTTAAAACGGAATATGTTTATTTAAAGTCAAGCTTTCAAAAAGTGCTGAAAACGTAACAAAGTATGCCTAAATGTATCACATACATCCCTCACAAGAACACCGAATCATTGGCAAAACACAATAAGAAATATAATTATTTTTTGAAATTTTTGTTAAGTTCTTCAGCGAAAACTGGATTGACGATCTTCATGAAGTTCTAGAAAGCGGATATAATTTTTAAAACTGAGAAAAACTTTATAGAAATACAAGAAAAAAAATACAAGAATTTAAATCTTTTTTACATTATTAATATTATTACATTTATTTCAAATCCTTTTTGAAGCATATATGCAATTTTAGTGTCAAAACTACACAGCAAATTCTTTTTTCCTCAGCTCTCTCTGTTTATGAATTATCGGACTCATACGCACAAATGCGCCTCTTTCTGTCTCGCCTATTCGACAAATGCGCCTATTCGACAAATTTGGATCAAAATTGGGAATAAATCTATAAGTTTGTCATAAAGAATACATATCAAAGTTTTTCTGTCTAGCTCGTTGCACTTTTGAATTAATAAGAGAGATTTTATTCGGATGGAATCAGATTTCACTGGTACAATCATCAAATCTTTTCTTGAAGTTAATTTTTTTAAAAATGTATATATTTTCTAGTTCGAAATTCCATAATTCAGAAACTAAAAACATATTGGTCACAAAGTAACAAATTTTGCGATTATTTTTTTGCAATGCTATTTCAATCCAACGGTAGTTTTTCATTTCATAGTGTGTTTTATTATAATTAATAGGTTTTAATACAAGAAAATTAATGTATTATCGTATGTTTTTAAATATTTGCTATATGCAAAAAATAATTATGTAAATATTAAAAATGAAATATGTGATACCAATACATATTCATACAGTTATAACAGTTCTAGTATACAATCTTATCAAACAAAATGCCACAATTAATGAAGAATTGGAATAATGAATATATTGGAAACTGCATTACTCATTTTTTTTAAAGAAAAACCCTTTGGTGAAAACTTTTGAGAAATTTAAACGTCTTATTTGAAATTAGGATATGCTTATTTAGCTAAAATGTCAGGTATTGTTTAGACTAAAAATTATTTTCAAACTAAATGGAAACTAAATAAATTTAAGGGAAAGATTATAGGGATTTGGCATCTTTAGTTGCTTAATCAATTAGATTGGTATCGTTAAAAAGGCTTTAGTTTTCTCCGATTTGCGGGAGGATGGGTGAAGTGCCTGAACTTAAAGTTCTTAACCTCCTGACTTTATAAATGTATGGGAGGAAAGTGTCTTAACAACGACATTAGACAGCAAGATGATTATATTTAGAAAAATGTAACAATGCGAGATTAATATTGATTATAGTTTTCTCTTTAAGAGAGTACATAAAACCTTAGTGATAATTATTTTTAATTAAAAATAATTAGCCTTGAAAGTTGAAAACTGCGTAGTTGAATTAGAATAGGACCTACCTAGAAGCGCGAGGAGAAATTTTATGTCGATGTTATTCCCCATTTTGGGGGATTATTGAGACAGACATATTATTTTCTATTATATATTATAGATACATTCAAGCCGTTCAGAAACGTGAAAAACGTGACTAATGCGTCTTCATTTTAGTCACGTAATATTAGATGCAAAAACGCCGGTTGGTTGCGAAAATGCATAGAGCTAATTAAATTTTTTTAAAGAATTTCTACTTTCAATTCAAGGAAAACGGGATTTAGGAGCTTTATGGGAAAATTTCTTAGATTATAACTCAAAACTATCCTTTGTTAAATAAAATTTAAATGATAGTTACATAAAGTTAACGAAAGCAGAATAAAAATTTGTATATTATATTAAATTCAAATTGCCATTAAGTCAACGTTAAGACACTACTATACCGCCATAAACTTATATTCATTTTTATTATTTGTCGAAATGAAATTTAATCACTGATTTTCACTTCTTAAATTGCCAATTTTATTTAAACTAGATCCTGATTCCACACCTAGTAGTGAGTTTAAGATGTGATAGATCTTAAGATTAATCTGGTGGAATGGTCTTTCTAAAATTTTCTCGCAAGTTCTCTAATGAATGTGTCGCCCTGCCAAAAATTTATGAACCTTTGATGAGATCGCGAATGCCACTAGTGCTGATTTTTATTTTTAGAGTCCTGCATTTAAGATCTGTGTGCTTCGCAATATGTTAAAGTAAACCTATATTTGTGCATTAATTGCATGGCACTAACAAACAGTAGTTTTCGAAATGTAGATCTTTTGCGTTAATTTTAAGTTTTTACTGGATCTAACATGCAAACTCTAGCGATATTGCTGGCATGCGATTAATACACAAGTACCAGAAAATAGACCATGAATTTTTGATGTTTTTCTTCAAAGTGGTTAAAATTAAATTTTGACATATAAATACAAATGTAATCACAACATCAAATACTATATTTCATTTAGTTATTCAGTTTTGAATTAGCGCATTTATATGGATACAAAACTGCAGGAAGACAGACGGACAAGCCCTTAATGAATTTAGTTCCAAATTCGATACTGATATACATTTTAGATGTGCATTTTTGTCTATCTAGCTCCTGCCGTTTTTTACTCGGTCAACCGTACAGACTTCCTCTGAAGGGATAGCGTTCAAAATTTGATTGAAATCCTCAAAAGTCCATATACCAAACTTCATCAATGTAACTCAAAGGCCTTTCTGAGTTTTCTTATATACAAACAAATAGTCAGAATTCCAAGAATGTATTTTTTTTTTAAAAAAATTGAATTAAAATGTGCAGATTCGGCAGCATTTTGAATTCGAATTTTCTGATGATTATAATATTTTCTCTTTGTATACTTGGTATAATAGTAAATAAAAATAGAAAATAATTAAAATAGAAAAAAAATCTGCTTTTTAATTTGCAAACTGCAATAGGCTTTAAAATACAAAATCACTTTAGTCTAATTTCTAAAAATAATTGTGTGTAAAAAATGTCTTCCAATTTCCTTTCCTAAAAATCTTGCGTTGTAGTCCCTTTTTCTTTCTTAAGTGAAGATTTGGTAATTATCCAAAAAAATTCGACTTAGTAATTTTGGCTAATCTTTTCGTTTTTGATATTAATATGCGACTACACTTGATAATTCGAAGGTGCTACAAGAACAACAAAAAGTCTAATGTAATTTATTACCGAATTCTTGCTCCGAAATGGAAGTGTTTTTTTTTTCTTTTCTTTTTACAAAATCAATGCTTTTATCTATTTCGAAAATTTACAAAACTGCAATTTTTTTTAACCCGCCGCCTTTAACGATTATCTGATTCTCATGGAATAATCGATGGATTTGATTTCATTTGATTCATTCGGTATTATTTAACATTTATGGTTCATTCAGAAAATAATTTTTGCTCTTCAGTTTGGGATGGAAATTTAAGGGACGTTATTTTAGTTGCCTTAAACTGGTTCTGCTCTTTGTGTGCAGGAACTTAATGGGAATCAAGTCAAATGTCAACACTGTATGAAAATCAGAAACTGTCTGCGTTAATATCTGGTTGCATCCTGTCTCAAGCAGTTTCGCCGCTTCATTTTCCTACTCATTCTTAATCAGCTTTGGGAGGTTGACAAAATTTATAATACGTCCAATAGCGTGATAGATGGATTCAATCATATTGATAATCAGCAGAAAGGGTCTCTAAGCTATTATTTTTTTTTAAATTTTAATTTTTAAAAAATAAAGTTGAATTTCGGGTTTTTCACAATAACTTTCTAAAATATTTTCGCACAAAAATAAATTTTATACCGTTTCGAAATTTAAAAATGTGTTCTTTTTAATCTTAATTTAATAGTCGTGCAAAGTTTCGATGAATTTTGATGACTTTTAAAATGTATCTTTTTGCCTATTTCCAACAATAAGTATTGTTTGTCTGAGTTTCATATCATTTTCGTAATTTCTTCCTTTGTTGAAAGTAAAAGAAGAAGGATTTTGTTTAATATTTGTGTAGTACGGGACAAATAAAAAAAAAATGAAATTCCAATACCGTGAAATTCAGAAAATAGATAAACCAAATTTATGTTTTTACGAGTCCTTTCATGTCATTCAAATGTTATCATCAGAATGGTTCATATACATAATGGATGGAGAATAAATAAGTCAATAAAACAACACAGTTCTAATGTGAAGCAATTTGGTGGTTTCTTTGACATGAAGTTATATCTAAATGATTTATCTAAAATTAAAGGTAACTAATATACCGGCGAACCGTTGTCAGTCAAAAACGACTAGTATTGAATAATTTCAGTCGGCCACAACAAATCCTGTCGATACTGCTACGTTCAGTGGTGGCGGGGTGGTCGGCTGTAAGCAAGAAGTATTGAATAATTTGTAATTATTAAATACAACTTATTGCTTTGAACAGTTAATTACATATGTGCTATCGGGTAATTGACCTAACAAGAACCAGAAGCAAAACATTTCAAAAATCGCCACACAAACAAAAGAAAAATGAAAAAAGACGAAAAACCAGATGGTAAGATAACGGTTCATTCCGAACCACGCAGGAACCAGTTGCAAGAAAATGCTCAAAAGCGATGCGTAAAAAGACAGCGAACTTTTTTAAAAAAATGTCGCAACTTCTAATGTTCGACGCAGGTGTCACGGCGCTCTCTTGTAGTATGTGGCCGGTTGAAGGCCAAGCCAGGATAAGTCGCCATTTGTAGTAAACTAGTTTTGCTGTCGAAATTATGATTCGAATGTCCCTTGGGAGGAAGTCGGCAGTTAAAAAAGTGCGTGTGTTTGATAATTCGAAAACGAGGAGGAAAAAAACACCAAGTCCTGTCTTCAGAACGGTCCTGGAGGAAAGAAGATTCGGGAGAACTCGAACTTTGCTCTGCGACGTAAACAAGTGTGTTGCGGAATGCGCGAAGAAACCGGCTGAAGGTAATTGTTTATATGGTGTAGAAAATAATATTTTCGACTGTTACATTATACGATGTGAGAATCTTTATCGACATTAATTTAATTTGTATTTCAATATTTGTGATTCAATATCATTAGATAAAATAACATTTTCGACTGTTATACGATGTGAGAATCTTAATCGACATTAATTTAATTTGTATTTCAATATTTGTGATTCAATATCATTAGATAAAATAACATTTTCGACTGTTATACGATGTGAGAATCTTAATCGACATTAATTTAATTTGTATTTCAATATTTGTGATTCAATATCATTAGATAAAATAACATTTTCGACTGTTATACGATGTGAGAATCTTAATCGACATTAATTTAATTTGTATTTCAATATTTGTGATTCAATATCATTAGATAAAATAACATTTTCGACTGTTATACGATGTGAGAATCTTAATCGACATTAATTTAATTTGTATTTCAATATTATTAGATGAAATGACATTTTCGACTGTTACTTTATACAATGTAAGAATCTTTATCGACATTAATTTAATTTGTATTTCAATATTTGTGTTTCAATATCATTAGATGAAATAACATTTTCGACCGTTACTTTATACGATGTGAGAATCTTAATCGACATTAATTTAATTTGTATTTCAATATTATTAGATGAAATGACATTTTCGACTGTTACTTTATACAATGTGCGAGTCTTAATCGACATTAATTTAATTTGTATTTCAATATTATTAGATGAAATGGCATTTTCGACTGTTACTTTATACAATGTGAAAGTCTTAATCGACATTAATTTAATTTATATTTCAATATTATTAGATGAAATTAATCATAAATTTTTTTTATTCAATATTATTAGATGAAATTAATCGTTACATTTTTTATTTAATATTATTAGATGAAATAACATTTTCAGCTGTTATTTTATACGATGTGGGAATCTTAAACGACATTAATTTTATTTGTATTTTGAAATTATGAGAAGAAATTAACCATAACATTTTTTTTATTCAATTTTATCAGATGAAATAACATTTTCAACAGTTATTCAGCTGTTATATGACTTATTTTATACGATGTGAGAATCTTAATCGACATTAATTTAATTTGTATTTCAATATTATTATGTGAAATCAATCATTACATTTTTTTTACGATTATATTAAGCTAAACTATAATTTAAGTTTACTTTTATCATACAATTTTTGTTTTATAAGAAAATATTACTATCCAATGATATATGGGAGAAAAGCAAATGGATGTTTTGTTTACTGGAAATCAATATCTTTCTTCTTTTTCCTCCGAATTTAGAATATATTTTTTCAATTTTTTTCATATGTGTTAGAAAACTTCTTTGTTAAAATCATGACTAGGCCCTGGCGTAATCCGAATAGAATGATAAAAAAGCAGGAGAAATAAACCATGGGAAAGTGTTTGGAACTTATATAGCCTTAAAATGGAATTTTGCTGCAACGGGAATTTTGGTTCGCCAATGATATATGGGTGGAAAGCGTGGGAATCTAATAACCCACACTTCTTAGAAATTAAAGTAAAATTAGAATTCTAGCGATTAAAAATTATTAATTTTAGGTTGAGGATAAAAGAGATTATTTATGTATTATTTTGCATATGAAACAAAAACTTATTTAATCAAAACAACAATTTACTTTTAAAAAACTAAATAAACCTCTCGGTTTTCAATAAAAAAGTTTTATCTAGCGCATAAAATTGAACTATCATTTAATAAAAAATCTGATTTATTTTTATAAGAACAGAACAAAATTTTTATCTTTTATTAAATACAGTGTGATTTATCTCTAGTAATTGAATATTATTTCTGTTTGTTTTGCTTTAAAAAGAAAAGACAAAACGCTCCGTTTTTTCATTAAATTCTAAACATTAAATTGCATTCAAATGTAAGCATATATTATATAATTAAACAAAGTGCTTTATCTTCAAAAGTAAAACTCTATTAATTTATGAATGATTTTCTAATATTAAGTTAAATGTATTTTAATTAATTACTTAAATTTAATTAATTACTTTAATTAATTAAGTACTTAAAGTTAATTAATTACTTTAAGTAATTAAGTACTTAAAGGTAATTAAGTACTTTAATGAATTAAGTACTTAAAGTTAATTAAGTACTTTAATTAATTAAGTACTTTGATTAATTAAGTACTTAAAGGCACTTAATTACTTTAAGTAAGTACCTAAAATTAATTAATTAATTTTACTTAATTACTTAAAGTTAATTAATTAATTACTTTTATAAGTTACTTTTACTTAATTACTTATAATTAATTAACTTAATTACTTACTTACTTAAATTAATTACTTACACACCCTTAAAGTTTCATAAAAATAGGAGAAGCTGTATAATAGGAACTTTTTTGCAAACAATAAATATAAATAAACGAGAAATAAACTTTTTCCTCTTTTCACAAGATTATGAAAAATTGGTCCCGAGGGAAAACCTCACGCAACAGAGGACCTTTTAAAAAGACAGAAAAAAAAAAAGGATAATATATAGAAACAGGAAAAATTGTTTAAGTAAATTAATGTGTGCTCATAAAACATTTAACTTTTGATATTCGAATGAAAATTTTATCACATGTTGAATCATTCATAAATATCCATCAAATATAATTCTCGTGTTTGAGATAAACAATCTCAAAAAGTCTCAAAAATTATGTAATTAATTTTTTTTTATTTACATCAATTTATTGAATACACATGAATTTACCAATACACATGAAAAAAAAAATATGGGAATGTTATTTTGTGCTGAGTTATAATTTCAAGAATTTATTAATTAGATTCGATACCATTTGAAAACCATGATAATGATTACTTTCAAATATTATTTTTATTCAAAAGATTAAACAATAATTAAAGTTGATGTATTCGCTTTTGATGTTCATACTTTATTTTTAAAAATCCAACGTTCTACTTCATATTAAATTAAAACAAATTATTCAAGACTCTTTTTTTATTTAACCAAAGCTCTCGGATTTCTTCATCCTAATGAATTTTAAAATAAATGGATAAAAAGAAATTGAAACTCGAAATATATTGCATTGTTGGATGATTTGATAAATTTATTTAATTATTTTTTTTAATATGAACATGAAATTCATATTCAACTATTCGTATGGCAGAACTTAGCTATTTTAGACATTTCTAGTTAGAATTCGTTTATAATATCTAAATTTTTCAGACCCCTTAAATTTTTCATGAGCATAATGCTAAAATATTCCTTATATTTCGAATTGAATTTGGTTCACTTGAAATCAAAATTAAAAATTTTATCTTCTTTTTGAAATTTGATACACAATTCTTAACATCAAATTTGCAGTTTTTCTGTTAACTTCTCGATTCAATAAGTATAAGGGCAATCTGTCTGTCTGCGCTCACATTAAATGCAGATTATTAGGCAGATGAAATTTAACATATCGTTTTATCATCATAAGTGCAATTGCTTGACAAATTTTTGGATAACATCTGTCAATGAACTGAGCGACAATTGAATTGTATAATCGCTTGTATACAAACATAGTAACTCAAAAGCGCTTTGAATGAAAGTGAATAAAATTTAGTGCGATTGTGTGATTAAAATTGTATTTGTAAATAATTAAATTAAATTGTAAATAATTGCATAAATGAAAGTAATAAATAACTTTTAAATAAAGTGTGCAAAAAGTGCAGAGAATAGGTCGAAAACTACGCAATCAAAATTTAAAATTGGTATTCTGCATTGCATTTCAGAACAGAAAACGAAGTATAGTATATCGCTTTCCACGTGCGATAATTGCAAAGCGAAGAGGGGGGGGCATTGTTGGGCCCTTTAAGATATAATCGCCCCCCTCCGCATCATATCTCGCGATGAATTAAAAGAATAGATTCTTGTAGATTAATAGAATAGATTCTTTGTAGATTCTTATACTATTGTCTTAATATACTAACTAGCGGGGGTAATACCCCTAAAACTTACTCGCGTACTTCCTAGTATACTTTTCATGCCAGAGAACTCCTTACATGATATTGGATTACAATAGTTTCGAAATATTAACCATTGGTGTAAATTTAGCCTTTTTACTGAATCTTTCGTGTCATCCTTTTCAAGTTATTCGGCGAATAACCTCAGGCATGCGTTAATGATATCCAAAAAACGAATTTGTGTTTTGGACACGTTTTTCTTAACCCATTCAAACAAAAATTTGAACAGGATTTGGCTCAAAATTTGACAGGTGTCTACAATATATATGTTAAATCTGTGTACCGAATTGTATCTATCTAGCTCCCTTCTTTTTGTAATTATTGTGTTAAATTATATTCGAACAGCCGGACAGACGGACTTCCTCTGAATAGATTTTACTCAAAATTTGATAGAAATCTGCAAATTTGATGTAAAGAGAGTATATCAAATTCCATCTGTATGGTTCAAAGCGTTTTTGAATTATCACAGACAGACAGACAAATGGACATTTTCCAAAAATGTGTTTTTCGAACTCAAGGAAATCTAAAACGTAGATACTCGACAAAATCTTGAATTTGAATGTTTTGACGATTTTTATACTTTCTCTATACTACGTATACGAGAAAGTTAAAAGTCGAGAGGAGAAACGTTCCTCTATTAGTTTTAGAATTTTCGTTCTCTTTTGTTTTATTCATTCAGACTTTTGTTACGATCCCGTGAATTTCGAACTAAACAAATTTCATTGTCTTTCTTAATTGGATTAAAATAACCTTAGTATTTACTATTAGGAAAATAAAATTATATTTATTGATAATTTTTGACGAATGGAATTATAAAAATGTGAAGATAAAGCGGAATTTCCCTTTTTCACTTGACGTTTAGCGATAAGCCCGGAGATAGTAAAAACTGGACACTCTTTGATATATTTGCTGTAATTGACATGTTTTTATCTGGAGGCGGCACGAAGGAAGTTTTGATTTTTAGATGCATCTGCTATTCGGAGATAAAAAAACACTAAAATGGCATTTTGTTTTTGTTTTTTAAAGCTGTATTCGAACTATCATTAGTAATATCATTAAATCTACGACCAGAAATGAACATTGGAGTTTAATTTTTTGCTTTTATTAGGTTTTTATTAAATGCATTTTTTTTCAGAATTGAATTTTATTGCGTCTAACAATACGGCATTAATGAATTGGTTAAAATTGCCTATAGTATCTACCATTATATTGACTGATGGATGTTTCTTGAAGTTCCCATTAAGAAATGGCCAAAAGATTTATAAAAATGTTTCAAAACGAACTGTTTAACATGCTTGAAATCATAATTGCTATTAGATGCAATAGCAGAATTGAGTTTTAATTTGTCTAAAAGACAGCATTAAAGAATTTGCTAAAATAACCCATAATATCGGCCATTATATGGACTGATAGATATTTCCTGAAGTTTCTATTAAGGAATGGCCAAAAGATTAATAAAAAAGTTTCAAAACGAACTGATTAACATACTTGAAATCATAATTGCTATTTGATGCAATAACAGAATTGAGTTTTAATTTGTTTAAAAGACAGCATTAAGAATTTGCTAAAATAACCCATAATATCGGCCATTATATGGACTGATAGTTATTTCCTGAAGTTCCTATTACGGAATGGCCAAAATATTTATAAAAAAGTTTCAAAACGAATTGATTAACATACTTGAAATCATAATTGCCATTAGATGCAAGAGCAGAATTGAGTTTTAATTTGTCTAAAAGACAGCATTAAGAATTTGCTAAAATAACCCATAATATCGGCCATTATATGGACTGATAGATATTTCCTGAAGTTCCTATTAAGGAATGGTCAAAATATTTACAAAAAAGTTTCAAAACGAACTGATTAACATACTTGAAATCATAATTGCCATTAGATACAATAGCAGAATTGAGTTTTAATTTGTCTAAAAGACAGCATTAAAGAATTTGCTAAAATAACCCATAATATCGGCCATTATATGGACTGATAGATATTTCCTGAAGTTCCTATTAAGGAATGGTCAAAATATTTACAAAAAAGTTTCAAAACGAACTGATTAACATACTTGAAATCATAATTGCCATTAGATGCAATAGCAGAATTGAGTTTTAATTTGTCTAAAAGACAGCATTAAAGAATTTGCTAAAATAACCCATAATATCGGCCATTATATGGACTGATAGATATTTCCTGAAGTTTCTATTAAGGAATGGCCAAAAGATTAATAAAAAAGTTTCAAAACGAACTGATTAACATACTTGAAATCATAATTGCTATTTGATGCAATAACAGAATTGAGTTTTAATTTGTTTAAAAGACAGCATTAAGAATTTGCTAAAATAACCCATAATATCGGCCATTATATGGACTGATAGTTATTTCCTGAAGTTCCTATTACGGAATGGCCAAAATATTTATAAAAAAGTTTCAAAACGAATTGATTAACATACTTGAAATCATAATTGCCATTAGATGCAAGAGCAGAATTGAGTTTTAATTTGTCTAAAAGACAGCATTAAGAATTTGCTAAAATAACCCATAATATCGGCCATTATATGGACTGATAGATATTTCCTGAAGTTCCTATTAAGGAATGGTCAAAATATTTACAAAAAAGTTTCAAAACGAACTGATTAACATACTTGAAATCATAATTGCCATTAGATACAATAGCAGAATTGAGTTTTAATTTGTCTAAAAGACAGCATTAAGAATTTGCTAAAATAACCCATAATATCGGCCATTATATTGACTGATAGATATTTCCTGAAGATTCCATTAAGGAATGGCCAAAAGATTTATAAAAAACATTTCAAAATGAGTTGTTTAACATACTTGAAATCATAATCGCCATTAGATACAATAGCAATAATGTAGCACTTCAAATCCCATCTTCCTTTTTTTCTTTAATTTTTCTAAGATTCACTGGGTTTCAACTATATTTGTATAAATCGCTGTAATTGACTTTTCGACTTACTTTTCTTTATAATTTATTCTTTCATCAATAATTATCCATACTAAATTTAAAGTTCTTTTCCTAAATTCCGTTATATTTTAAACTTGTTTTTTTTTTTTTTTTTTTTTTTTTTTGTAATTACTAAAAAATGGCTATTGTACTAAATAAAAGACACAAAGAAAGAATTAATTGTATAATAACTGGGAACATAGATTTAACTATTTAGTAATCTTTTTTTGGCATCTGTCTTGGTAACAGTCGAAATAATGTAACGTCTTGTCTGATTTATAAAATTACTTTATTTTCTGAATTTGCAATCTGTTAAATGCATCTTTATGGAAAATTTTTAAATTTTAATTTTTTTGCTAATTTGAAATTTTTGACTAATGACAATTATGACTATGACGAATGCCAATTTAGAGAAATGACAATCAACAATAGAATATGTCTGCAATTGAACTTCATCTGCAAAACATGGTATATTTAAAATCTAAAAAGACTAAAACATGATGTCAGTTTCACGTAATAAAAGCAACTGCGCATGCGCAGTGATAAACCATCTTTTTTCCATTAAAATACTGTATAGATTTCGAAATTTAATTTGTGAGTATCTTTTTATGCATAACGAAAGCGATGCTCTACTCGAATGCTTTCATTAGTAAACAAATTCTTTAATATACAATAAGAATTTGTTGAAGTACTGAATATGAAACATCTTATATTTTAAAATTTATTGATAAACATTCTTTCATAAATCCACTGTTTTGGAATTGTCTGTGCTTATTAATGTCTGTAATGTTTATATTAGAAATATTTGAATCATATTCCTAATATAAATTTTTATATTTTTAACAATCTTTTGTTTTTGATCTTCAAAAATTAATTAAACGCATTAAGAATGTTCTTAAAACTCATTTGTTGAAAGAATACATTGAATGTGAAAGAAATTTAATTTTAATCATCTCTTACTTTCTCCAGCTACCTGACATGACCCATTCTGATTGGCTTTGGAAGAGGATATTCATCTGGTTTTGTATCATCTATCATTTTCATTTCGGTAGGTTTTTTAATTTGTATTGCCTAATATAGAACGCAATTTAGAAAGTTCTCGAATATTTAATTTTAACTTTATTGAAATGGCGCGAAGTCTATAAAATATAAACATAATATAATTTTGCAATATTTTAAGAATAAATTCCAAGCTAATCAAAAGACGAAAATTTTGCTTGAATTGATATATGAATATGTTTTTAATCTGGATCTATGTCTGACAGCAATTCTGTTAGAAATCTGAATCCTGAAAAATCTATTTGCTATTTCAAATCTATTTGAAATAAATAAATATATCGTCTTACAAAAAAGATATTCTAAAAAAATCATTTTCTCGTATCTTTTTTCAAGAAATTCAAATTAATTTTGGCATGTCAGAGTCAAAATAATGAACACAGTTTGAACAAAAATTGAAAATAACAGATGGACTTAAACCCGTTAACGCCCAGTACGTTATTTATAAAACAGTTATATATAATACTCCCTTGGCTAAACCATATGCTCTACATTGTTTTATTTCTATTGTTGTTGTTTTTTGTCTGAGAAGTCAATAAGATTTTCCCAAACATCAAAACAATTTTCAATCAGGTATAGCACCCATTAAGCAAGTTGTGGAAACAAAAATCGTCATTTTTTTTTCTTTTTACTTGGCTTTTTTTTCGAGATGTTTGAAAAAATTCGATAGTAATACTTTTTATGTCATTTTACTATATTTATAAAATGTTTTTAATATTTATCTTTAAAAAGTTTTTTGAAATAATTTTTTTGTGGTTTTTTTTCGATAATCTTTTTTAAAAAATAAAATTTAATTTTGCTTCACATTTATCTTAATTCAAGTATTTTTAAAGCAGTTTAAAAGAAATTTAGAGAAATTTATGCTTTAACAGGTTGGGCGTTAATGGGCTAACATGTAGTGATTTTGTTGAATATTGACGCATTGAAGTCTCATAGTAACAAATAATTATCTCACAATCACTGAAAAAATTTATGGATTAGATGAAGCAACCAGGTTCTTTCTTTTTTTTTTAGTTGAAAATTATTTGGATTTACACCTAACCGAAAATGCCTTAATGCCATTACTTAAAATGCGACAGATATTTTCTAATAAATTTTGAATTATATAAAGGATGACTGGAGGATATAAGGAACGACTGGAGATCTATCTCTTGTTCAGATTGGCTCAAAATTTGACTAGAATTTTTACTTTAGATGCGAAGACTCTGTTCAGATTTCACCCATTTAATTATACCTTTTGTTCACTTTTGCCCGGACAGACGGAGAAACTAACTAATTTTATGCGCAGGTATTTCGTTCAAAAGAGGGATTCTTTGACAAAAATCTACCAATTTGCCGTATAGACAGCTTACCAAATTTCTTCTGCCCAACCAAAAGCGTTTCTATGTAATCAAATTAATAGATAAACAGACATAATTCAAAAATGTGATTTTTGAACTCAAAATCGTTTAAAACATGGATATTCATCAAAATATTGATCTCAAAATTTTTTTATTACTATATTTTTAAACTTTGTATACGAGGAAGTAAAAACGAAATACTTCTGCTGTAATTAAGTTTTCTTGGTTTATTTTGCCATTATACTATTCAAAAAATATTTTGAACGTGTTAAAGAGATTGTTGAACGACATCAGCATGAAATATAGCAAGTCTTACAGATGATAACTAAAAATGGAATGGTGTAATAAAATCAAAACTCTTTTCGCAAATTTTTGAATTTTTAAAAAAAGTTTTATTTTATAAAATATATCATTATTTTTATATAGTTAACTGAGCTTAACTGAAATATTTCAGCTTGAGCTATGTAATTAACTAACAGCATCCATATGGCATCATTATTGACATGATGAGTAACTATAGAAAAATTTTAAAACATAAATGAAGCATTATGAAAACGTTATTAAAAATATAATCGATCTCGCAATCTATTATTTTTTCCTCCTAGTTCTCATATAGTCTAGAGAATTGCAAACGACATAAATCGTAACAAATAACTGAAAATGAAGGTATGCTAAAAATTTTAAAGAACTTCGAATTTCTAGTCAAAACTTTGTAGCCAATAATGTTTTAGAGATTCGACTGGGGTTATATTATTTACAAAATTTTGTTCTTAATTATGGCAACGACAACATGTGAATTAAAAGAACTATTTAAAATCGTTGCAATTCATAATCATTGCAATATGTATAACGGTGAATAAATATTTTTAAAAAATTATTAAAATTCGGATTTTTTTGTCAGAAATAAGACTGATATAGTAAAAAAAATTAGCATTTAGAATTTTAAATTCACATGAAAATTATTTTTATGCTATATTTCACTCTAAAATTATTGAAGAAATGCATTAAAATTTCACTTTATTAAAATTTAAATGCATTTTTGAAAACTTCTTTCTTATTGAGCATTTTTCTTCTAGAAAATTACTGCCGTTAAATTTTGTAACTGTAAGATCATTGATGTGACCTGTTTGCAAGATTTTTAAGCATGCTTGTCGCATTTCATAATTTACTGAAAATATGCCAACCTATAAAGTTTATATTGCAATAAAAACAGACAATGAAATTGAAAATGTTAAAAATGATATTATTAAAGTGTAAAAGATATTTAACTATTGCGAAAATCTTTTTTTTTTTCTTTCTTCAAGCATTAATTCTAATTTGATTCATTATTAAATCAGTGAAGAAACAATATGATCGAACAACACTATAAATAAGGAACCGAGGAAAAAGTGTTGGAAATCTTAGAACTCATTAAAATACTATGAAAATTAGTTATTGAACTTTCATTATTATTGTCAATCAAGAAAAAATTATCTGCCTCTTATCTGAAAAGGTTTGTGAAAGATAAAGTAATTAGAATGACAGATACAGGAACTTTAAATGTAAAGAATAAACAGTAAAAATGGTAATTATTGAAAAATTTTCAAAATTCAGTAAATTACATTAGACGACTAGAACAACTTTCAGTCGATCGATAGTTATTTGTTCTATGTGCTGGGAAATCGAATTTTTCTTACTGGCTTGCAGAAAAAATATTAATGAAAATATTGTATAAGGATTTTATCCATAAAATCTTTAATTTCAGACTCCGAGGTGCATTGAACCATCACTAACACTAACTTTGTACCAAATTTCGAATGACTCGAAGTGCGATACATCGTCTGAGCATTGCAAATACACAAATAACTTCTTTTGAAAAAATCAATGAAGTTTCGGTACAATTTATTTCCTTATAATTTAACATTAATTATTTAAGAAATTTAATGAGTACTGCAATATTATCCAAGATTTCATTTCTAATTGCTTTAATAAGTTTCTGCTAAATCCATTAAAGCGTTCTCTGCTTCCAGGAATGGAAGTTTCTCTTCTTAATCACCTTTTTTTATAGACTTCTTTTATATTCAGTTGAAATATATTTAATATTCTTTTATTTAAAAATTATTTTCTAATTTCTAATGAAACAGCGAATGGCCGCATTAGTTCTAAATTTTTGTTTTCATAGATTAATACACCAATTAATATCACTTCAGCGAAAGTAAATCATTTATATCCCTGAGAGGGTACATTTTACGAGCATTTACTATTTTTTTGTTGATATCATATTGATTATTTTCGTTTTTAGCTGGAATTCATGGTCGGCACTATGAAAAATGTTTAACCCCGGATGGCCGCGATGGTATCTGCGCTGCAAAACGATACTGCCGTGAAGCCAACCAATTCCTAGTAGCATGCGGGGGTGAAAGCAATGTCTGTTGTCCTATTCAACCCACCCATCGATCTGCGCAATCCTCGCCAACACACGGAGGGACAACAGAGGTCAAAACAACTAAAGCACCGGTCCGCACAGACAGGCCCAGACAAGAATCACCTTATGACAGGAATCCACCACGAGAAGTAAGCGGTGATCAAAGACCAAGGAAGCCTATCCAGACTTCTGGTAGACCAGTAGATGAAGTATCTAATCCCAAAAGGAATCCACAGACTGAAAAGTATCCACCAGAGCCACCTTACGAAGACCCCAGAAAGTCAGTAGACGTTTATGAGAGACCTACGACTAATAGGGAACGACCTCAGTCACCAAGAAGGCCTAATTCTGATCAGGATCCTTTTCAGACCTCTGGTAGACCAATAGATGAGCCATCTAAGTCCAAAAGTGATCTACCAGAATCACCATATGAAGATCCTAGAAAATCAGTAGACATTTATGGGAGACCTGCGACTAACAGGGAACGACCTCAGTCACCAGGTAGGCCTAATTCTGAACACGAATCAAAAGTTTATGAAACTCGGCCTGTACCTGACAGACCTTCTGGTCACAGATCGACTGATGTGTCAGAGGACACTGGAAGGAGATCCCAGCATGTTCCTGGTCCTAGAAAAGAAATTCCATCAGCAAGCCGACCTAGGTAAAAAGTTAACTATCATTGCTGAAAAAATTGTTTTTTTTTTTTCAGTATTATTCAATCTACTAATAATGCATTTATAATTTATCTTCAATTCATCTATGAAGTTATCTGCCTTCAGCAGAAAGTTGGAAAAATCTAATGATGTAAATCAAAATGAGTCTGGTCTTTATTTTTGAATAGTTAATAAATAAAATCATGAACTGAATACGCATATTTCATGATATATTTTTAATACACGTAATCCAACGGGCTCGCTTCATAAATTTGTGCATTCCTTACTTTTTTCAAAGTCACAGATGTGGGTGTTTAGAATATTATAAGAGCACAGATAAAGATTTCATTAAACTTTTCTGGCGAGATATTTTCCTTTGAATTTATGAAACTGTGAATCGTATATCGAAAGGATACAAACAACGCCCTCTACATTTAAAAAATATAAGTATCAGTGTCTTTGCCAGTATGCAGTGAAAAGTATAGGTTGAAATAATGGCATCATTCAGCAATAATAAAAAAAAAATTTAAAACAAGAATAACTTTTAACAGAATCAGAATCTATTAAAAATGAATAATCAGAACTAAATTTTTTTATTCGCTTTGAAAATTCGAATTCTGGATAAAAATTAAAATTTTTCTGTTGTGAAATTTTAGACACAATCACGCTTTATCGAAAGTTTCGAATAAATGTGTAAATTTTAAAAGAATAGTTTAACAGACTCCATTCACCAAGCAATGATTTAAAAGACCTCAAGCATTTTGAAAACAAAATAATGTTTCGTAATTAAGATGTTCCAATCTAAAAAAAAATTGGAATAGAGAAGGTTATGTGCAAGTTGAGGTTCGAACTCGCAACGTTAGGGTTCATAGCCGAGTAACAAAGCCACTAGACAAAAGTGTACACTCTTCTCCGGAAGTTGTTATCTGGCTTATGATGTTACCACCACAGTTATAAGAAAATGGAAGTTCAAAGCTAAAGAAAAATTCTTTTCGGACATTTCAGAAGTTAAGAATTTATATAGTTTTATCTTGTCGAATAATAGATGTCAGCAAAGATTGGAGATCCCTACGGCACTAAGTGCTGTTACATCTGGTCGGTTAGGTTTATGTCTGGTGGATGGTAAACTGCACTGAGCTTCTCTAAAATTAGAAGTGGGACGAATTTGATGACGTTGATTAGATGCATAGGAGTGGGAGGTTTCAGGTTTCGGATATTGTGTAAGAACTTTCCTACTTGTGAAAAAAAAGTAGGGAAGGAAACTCAGAACTAAGGAAGAACCTTATGTGACAAAGAGATGCAATCATTATGGGTTCAGAGTCTAGAGAGTGCCTAACAAATATTTGTTCCTGAAAAACATAGATCAATACGAATGCCAATGCCAGAAGAAGTGATACGTTGACGCATGCTAGAAATCGATAGTAAGGTTCGTTGTAAATTGAGAAGTGACATTAAATTATAAATTGAATAGAATTTTATGCGCTTAAAACTATATATTGTTACGAATCTGCGATGCGGCTTCCCAGCATAGTCGGTTCCATAGGAGGTCTCAGAGCTTGGCGACAAACTTGGCCACCATTTGGTGACTTGGCGATGAATTTGGCGACGTTGGCGCCAAAATAGATTATACCCGAAACATCGAAAATTTTCCCGATCCGTCCAGTAGGAACGGAGATACGCCTCGAACGTTCCTGATTGGTTGAGAGGCTTCTAGCCTCGCCTCCTGAGACTTATAAAAGGAAGCACCCGCAGATGCTGGGCAGTGGTGAATTGAGGAGAAGTCCAGTTGAGAAGTATGTATGAAATCGATCCCCCAATCGTACGAGATGATTTAGTTACTTTGATGGAAAATTTTGTTTATATGCAAATTATCAATAAATGATTAGATTAAATTTTTTTAAATTTAATTTTTAACTAAACTTTTGAGACAGGGCTAATAATGTTTTGGTACCAAATAGTAATATGCGATACATGCAAATAAATATCATGTTGTTACAAACATTGTATATACATAGAATATATGATCTATTTTCTTGACACTAAATCAATGCCATCAAAACTGTTTAAATATTATTGAAAACATATATCGATTCGTTTATTTTTCTGAACCTTTATATAGTGCTCTATTATTGACTTCTAAAAAATATATAAATAAAATTCTAAATGAGTCTGAAAATCTGCTATCTAAAATTATAATTACAAGTCTTAAAGATATAATTACAAGTCAATTCTCTGTTAACAGTTATAATACCGGGTGATTCAAAAGTCCGTTAACATTTGAAAATTCAAAAATTCATTCTTTGTCTAACGTGTTGTGAACCGACGAAGCCCATTTCATATTCTGAGGGTCTGTCAATTCCCACAATTGCAGAATTTGAGCTATCGAAAATCTTAGAACTGTTGTGGAAACTCCATTGTATGACGTTGGTTTAAGGTTACCTGAAGTCGCAAGTCTACAGCTATCGTCCGACCTTATTAGGGATGCTAAAAGACAACATTCGAGGACAATATGACACCTACATATATACTGAACTGTGCTGTTCATAACATTGTTCCTCGATTACAGGTAATGTTCGAAATGATGTGCATTTGTTATACAGAACATAATTTTTACTAAAAATCAGTTGTTATGTTAAATATTACTTTTGTTATATGAAAAGCCATCTGTTGACCCTTTTTGCACTTGTTTTTGGTTTCATAAAACCTCATGTCATTTCAAATGTGCATCAATTTTTACCTCTCTACTTACATTATGCTATAAATTATTGAACTTTCAAATTTTAGCGGATTCAATCACCCATTTTGAGAAAATCGGATATTTTTCAACTCGATCATAATTTTACATTTATAACTGTCACTAACACAAAAAGAAATCACAATAAAAACTCCAAAAAGCAAAATGGGATATCATAAATTAAATCAATTTATAAAATCCCATTTTGCTTTTTAATGAAATTTTTTAAGGCACAACTGTTGAAAATATGAAAACAATTCATCATTCATTTTCTTATTATATTGCAGCGATTTCGACGAGAAAAAGCCATCCCCACCACGGGAAGTCGAATACGAACGGGGATCGAAACCTCGACCTCAGTCCGCCAGACCCAGCCATCATCCGCCCATTGATGAAATCGAACCTCAGGTGAGTCCCCCTCGGAGACAGAAACCTCCCAGGTCACTCCCTCCACGGGTGGAACCACCTGTCAAGTTTCCGAATCCGCGAGATCTTCCACAACAACTACCTCAAGTTCCAGGTAAAATTTGAATGCTTCTAGTCAACTGTAAAAATATCGCTTCTAAATTTTGCATGGGTGTCTTACTTGTTTTCACATTATTCTTAATATTGTAATCATGCAATTAATGAGAATTTTAAAAACTTTTCATGATTGAGGATTTTTTAAAAAATTTATACTCCCTCTAACCTACTTCAGTTTGTTGTGTGATTTTATTTCCCCAAATTATAAAAAGAACAAATTGAAATTTGGACAAATTCTAGCTTATCTCTTAACGATGTCTCTTTTAATGAGCATGTGGAAAACTGTGAAGTTTCTTGATTCAAAATGGTAAATTGGATCACTGCATTCAGCTTTCTTTTTTTATTTCCCAATTAAATTTGTTTACAAGCGAAAAGTTTTTAAATTGTTCAATTTATAACAATAAAATAACGGAAATAATAAAGAAATGGAAATTACTAGCAATAATTATTAGCTTCTCTGTCACATGGCAGAAAAATTTTGCAATGAAAGAATCAATATTTTACTTTTTCATATATGTAGAATGTCGGAAAATTCGAATTCCAGATTTTGATGAATCTTCAAATTTTAGACCTCCCTGTTAGAAAACAGGTTTTTGGAAAATATCTGTCTGTCTGTGACAAAGATAACTCAAAAATGCTTTGAAATAAACGGTTGGAATTTAAAATATGCAATATACGCACCAAATTTGACGATTTCTGCCAAATTTAGAGTAAACTTTGTTCTATTCGGCTGTTCAAATATGGATTAACACGATAACTGCACAACGAATAAAGCTAGATAGATAAAATTTGGTTCACAGATTTAACATCTTCAAAGTAGACTTTTATCAAATTTTGAACCAAATCTAACTATGGGTTGACTGTCTGTCTGTCTGGACTTTCAGGATCAGGTAAACGCAATAATTCAAAAATACAATGACTTAAATATATCAAATTTCGTATGGGATTGTGTTTGACAATCTCATACGTTTAACAGTTTTGTGACAAATTTTTGCTTGAATCGGTTGAGTAAAAAGTATCTGAAACACAAATCCGATTTCCGGGCACTATTAACGGATGCCATGGATTAACCGCCAATTACTCGCCAAGGACTACACTATAGATTCAGTAGAAATGCTGAATTCACGCCAAAGATTAATATTTTGTATCAGTTGTATGCAAATGCCATATAAAACGTTCTCTGGCATAAGTTTATTAGAGAGTATGCAAGGAAGTTTTGGGGGGATCTCTCCTGCTGGTTTTCAACAACGTTTTGTGAGTTATTGAGCGTTGCATTGTCCAAGATTTGATGATTATTCTGAAAGCAGAAAAACAAGTAAGAATTATTCAATCTGCCTAATTAATTTCACTTCATTTGTGTCAACTTTATATAAAGCAGAACACTTAGAAATATTTGACTTTTCTTAGCTGTTTTATTGGGTTGATTTGCACATGCTCAGCAACACTTGATTGTCTTTGATGGTGATTTTGAATGGATACAAAAGCTGTTTTGGAAAGATTATTTTCTGTTTGGTGACGTCAAAGTCTATGTCTAAGTTTGCCCAAACTAATTTAAAAACAACAAAGTCATCCTCAAAAGCGAATAGAAAAGATCATAAATATGATGAAAGGTAGAATTTTTAGACTTTTTTTATTATATTTAATCATGGAAAGTCAAAATCAAATTGAATATTGCTTTAAGATTAGTCCATCATAGATATATTTTATGGAAATAGAAAATTAGGCAAGAGCAATTAATATTTACTAAAATTTGATTTCATATTAATTTTGTAAGGATTATTTAAGAATATTATTAATGATTAGTCTCTCATAGGAAAATGTGGGAAACACTTGTGAATCAGTAATCAACTGAGGTATTTCTGTTTGACTGTTATTTTGTCATTGATAAATTTTTTCAATCTAATATTTATGTTGATAGCTCATGGAAATTTGAAACTTTCCTTTTATTCAATTTGATTCATGTGAGTTATCGACTTATTTCATATGATTTGAAGCAAGATTGTATGAGTGAAACTCATATGTATCGAAACAAGGTCGCTCGAGTCACACTCATATGGTTTGACTTCTCTTAGTGATTATTTTTATAAAGATTATTATTCAAAAATATTATTAACGAGTAATTAGTCTTTGAAAAATGAGAGAAAACTCGTGAAACAGTAGTCTGCTGAGGTATTTTTGTTTGACTTTTTTATTGTTGATGAAAAAAAATTATCGAATAGTTCTGTTGATGATTCGTAGAAATCTGAAAATTTTCCTTTTATTCAATTTGAATCATGCGTGGAATAGATATTAACTCATATGGTTTGAAACAAGATCGTATGAGTCAAACTCGCATGGTTAGAAAGAAGATCAAATGAATCAAACTAACAAGTTTTGAAACATGATCTCATGAGTCAAAATCATATGCTTTGAAACAAGATGGCATGAGATAAACTTATAAGGTTTAGCACTTCAATTTTGATTATTTAAATTGAAAATGACATAGCTTACACGAATGTCACTCGATCTTCAGATAGCTCAAGTTTTGTAGATATCATAACTAAGGAAAAGATTTTTTCCATTCATTCAACAAGGTAAGAATAAAGTTGGAACAGAGAAGCATTGAAATTCCAAGGTTAATAGTAAAAATCTTTGTTGCTGGAAGCAGAGACCTCGTCTTAGCAATGCCTGATTTTTTAAGGTTTATAGTATGACCTTGCATAGGTTATCAGGGTTTTTTTTAGCCCTGTTATAGTCTTTTGAGAATTTATATCGTATGTTTTATGTCCTTTAGCAAATAAAATTTTCTTAAGGTGTATGTACACACTTAGAGCTTCGAAAATCGTTCAAAATATCAAATTTTTTTTTATTGCTTAATAATGTTCTCTGATCCTTTAGTTTTCAACCGATACCAAGATGTTGTCAATATACGAAATATTTCTCGAGTTATAATTATTTTTCTTTTCATTAAAAACTCTAGTTACGGTGTTTTTTAAACTCATTTTATGAAGAATGATATTTTTCCACTATGTTGCTTCATTCAAACAATCATAACTCAACAAGAAATGAATCAAATACAGTTATTTATATATAAAAATAATCTGTATGAAATAGCGGATGTTTTGTGCCTCAATCAAAGTTGTACTTATAGAAATAAATTTTTAATAGCTATTTAAAAGTTAAAATTACAGAAAAAATCACGACTTTTCTATTAGTCTATTTTTTATAGTTAATGAAAAAATTGTTAAAAAAACTATATATTTTTATAACTTGAATGAGGACTAATATTGGCATAATTTCCAACTAAAATTGTGTTTCTGTACAAATTAGAATTTAAGATACCATGTTTCAAAAAATAGGCTAATTAGCTCATTAAATATTATTTAATTAATTAATAATGAGTGAAATATGGTTTTTCCTCACTGAAATGAGTTTAAACATATATTAATGACCTAGTGTGAAAAAACTGGATTTTTAAAGTTAAAATTAAAAAAAAAAATCTTCTAGTGTGTACGTACACCTTAAGCAAACATTGATTTCTTTCTAAATATTGTTTGTTTTGCATCAGAAGTTATTTTAAAAATTTCTCTACTTTAAATTTAAGTGATTTTGATTATTAATAGTGCTTTTGATATTTTCATTCATAGTTAAGTTTTTTACTAGTTCAGATATTATTCATGTGAGAACACTTTTCTGGTAAGCCTATTAATTACACGTAATTCATAAAAATAATTGCTATTTCCTGGATGAAAATATATTATGTTAATTGTTTCAGCATTCAATTGTTAATTTATTCTATAAATTTTAACAAAATACTAAGCTAAGTGGCATTACATCTAATTTAGTATTTAAGAAAACACACTCACAAATAATCCCAATGACGAATTATGAAATATATAATTAACATTAAAAATTAAAAGACATTAAAAATAAAATAATAAAATCAAGCATTTATTTATAAATTCAAAAGAAAACATTTTTTTAAATCAAAAATCAGAGTGTCAAAGCCTAATAGAATATAATAAAGAAATAATCAAAAATAAATAACCTAAAATATTCCTAACGATTTATGAAAACTGAAATCTTATTATGAATTTACTGACAACAGAAAAATTATTTTCTACTTTGCACTAATAAAAGCTTTCTTATATCTGTGATATTTATTTTGTATCTACAGTTTATCAATACATCTCTGTACTTAAAATAATCAGGAAAACCAAACTTAAACCCCAAAGATAAGAACGGTGCCCATTATTAAGCTTTTATTTCATATGAAAGCTCATGATCCCTTAGATAGGTCCTCAATGGTCGCCCCTCTTTCTGAATTTCCATCTAATATTGTGAAATAAAACTTTGACTGTACCCCTAGCCTTAACAACTGGACTGATTTCGCCAATTCTGAAGCATTCTGACCAATCAGAATGCTCTATGTTTAGTTCATTCCAAATTTAATTTTTAATGTTTTTCTTTTGTTGTGAGATGTAGTTTATTAAAGTTGGTTTGTTTGACTAAATTAATACAATCAATATGATCTCTGAATAGCTGGTCGCCTAAGGCGATTAAATTAAAATTAAAATTCATTTCCTGCATCGCATTATCACATTAGATAACGAATCACTATGAATCAATATCGTAAACCTGTTTTTTAGTAAGCTAAAAGCGAAGAAAAGAAGAAATGATAATGAAATATGCTCACATTACATGTGTATCTGATTTATTATTTTGCTTTTCAGCCTGTGGCGTCAAACCCTACGACTTGTTCATTGCTGGGGGCGAAACTTCCGACGAACATGAGTGGCCTTGGATGGTGGGTACTGATTGATATTCTGATTACCGATCATGCATTGTTTATCGATTAGGGTTTGGACAATAATTTATTAATAAAAACTGAGAATGCAACATAAAAATAGATCAATCATTCGAATAAATATCATTAAAAAAATTGAATAAAGTGCACTCAAATGATCTTTTTTATTTTTATCTTATAATGGAAATGTTGTTATTAATTTGTAAGGATTTCAGGAGAAGGATCGCTTTTAGTACTATAATACGTAGATAATTTGAGCAAAAATAATTATTGCTTTATTACTTCAACCAGTTTATTTGGCAATGATTGATTAGTAACGGAAAGAACTTATTAACAGCATACCAGGAGAATTATCTTTCGTTATTGAATCACACGACTATGTTTTGTTTGTGACAATTTATTTCGTATCTTTGGCCGGATGAAAAGTTATAACTTACAGTTCAAATAATTCAATTCTAAGATTAATGCTTGCAAAGATTATTGAAAGTAGAAAAATTACCTCTCGTCTTTTTTAATCTACATGAAGACTACTTTACCCCAACCGTCGTCATTCTTCTGGTTTGATGATTATTGAAAGAAAGCCTAACGTCTCATTTTGAATCTATAGGAAAACTATATTGGAAGAGACGGTATAATTCTTATTGTTACAAGAATATTAAAACATTGTTATTGTTACAAGAATATTAAAACATTGTTATTGTTACAAGAATATTAAAACATTGTTATTGTTACAAGAATATTAAAACATTGTTATTGTTACAAGAATATTAAAACATTGTTATTGTTACAAGAATATTAAAACATTGTTATTGTTACAAGAATATTAAAACATTGTTATTGTTACAAGAATATTAAAACATTGTTATTGTTACAAGAATATTCAATGTCTCTTTTAAAATCTGCAAGCAGGCAATTTTGGATCGGATGGCTTAAATTTTATGGTTATAAGAATTATTAAAATTAAGAAAGCCTAATGTCCCATTTTGAATCTATAAGAATATCATACTGGGATAAACGATATTATTCTTATGATTACCAAATCATTGAAAGTAAGAAAGCTTCATGCCCCATTTTGAATCAGCAATCAAATAATTTTAGGATTATTAAAAGTAAGAATTTCTAACGTACCATTTTGAATCTATAGGAAGATTAAATTGGCGTAATCAGTATTATTCTTATGATTACGGGATTGTTAAAAGTAAAAACAAAAGCCTTCCGTTCCATTTGAATTTGTAAGCGGGTAAATTTGGATTATTATAAGTAAGAAAGACTAACGTTCCGTTTTGAATCTATGGGAAGATTATTTTGGAGACAAAGGTATAATTCTTATAGTTATGAGATTATTGAAAGTAAGATAGCCTAACGTTCCATTTTGAATCTATAAGAAAGTTTTACTGGATCCCATTTGAAATTTGCAGGTAGACAATTTTAGACCAGACGATGTTATTCTTATGGTTACGAAATTATTAACTGTAAAAAATTCTAACGTTCCAATTTGAAATAAAATTATTCTACAACCCATACGCAGCCCAATGATATGCTAGCCAATTTAGACATAACACCGCGAATCTTATGGTAAAGTCTTTTTGATAGTAGTTTTGAGTCTACACAAAGATTATTTTAGAGCAGATGATGTAGTTATAAACAGCATTCAAATAAAAAAAGTGTTTGGCCTGAATCGTCATAGATTATTATTGTAGATGCAGCACACTAATTCAGTTAGTAAATTTGCTTACTCACGCAATAATTATTAAACCATCTTTCAGACCGCCATATTTCGACGTCATTCTGGTTCAAAACCTAAAACATTCCAGTGTGGAGGATCTCTTATAAACACAAGATATGTGTTAACAGCGGCCCATTGCTTTGTCGTCAATAACGTCATTCTGTGAGTATGAAAGAATTTAAACCCATTTTATTTCTTTACGAAAAAGTCGTGAGTAAAGTTCATGATCCATTAATCCACTGAGGTCTTTGTGTTAATAACAGGTATAGAAAATATTCTAAAGCTTTAAGAAATTTTTTAATCTTGTATTGGATATTGAGTGACAAATTTTCAACAAATTAAATTAAAAAAATTGAATTATAATTAAAAAAATAAAGTATAGAACATGCCAGCTTGCGATAATTTTCGTGTTTCGTTCATTGTAAAATGAATTTTTAATTGTTTTAACAGTGGCATTGGTATGTAGTGATTTTGTTTATGGGCGCGTGGCCCAAATAATCCATTTTGAAATATTTTGAAATTAATATTTAATTTTTTAAAAATATTAATTAAATAAATTAAATATTTAAATTTTTTCCGTCGTTTTAGTGTTTAGATGAAATTAATAAAGCATAATTTTCGTGCGATCATAAATATTTAATCTATAAATATTTATGATCGCACGAAAATTATGCTTTATTAATTTCATCTAAACACTAAAACGAAGGAAAAAAATTTCAAATTTTCAAGGTTAAACATGTAAATTGTAGGTAGCTTAGTATATAATGTTGTATGCAATATAAATTATAAAGAAATATGAATGTTTTACGTAATGCGTAAACTGATTCATATTTTTCAAACTTCGAAAGTATCTCACTTTTTTACTATTGTTGTCTCTCTTTATTGCTAACAAAAAAGAACTACGGTTAAATACCAGAACATTAGAAACTTTTAAATTGTCAAGAAAAAAAAAACGGGTCTAACCGGTCGAAGAGCTTAGCGACAATTGAAAGATGCATGATCTGCATGTAAATCAGCGTTAAAAGGTTCTATCTGACCTTAAGGAATAAATTTGCTGTCAAAATTAATCATCATGTTGATCTATGGCAAAGAATTCTTGGAAATCTTATTTGTTTGACAAACATCGTGGCTTTATCTGACGTTGAAGTGAAAAGAATATCGAAGGTCTCATAGAGGTAACTGGATCTTCTTTTTTATACTCCATACGAAAAAAAAGTTTAAACCATCGAGCAAAATATTATTGCTCAGCAATATATTTCATAGTGTTATGAAATGATTTAATCTTATGTAGACATTAGCTAATTCGAAGGATGTATTTAAAATGTATTATTAGCAATATGCTTCCCAAGGATTTATTTATAAAAATATTTAATTTAGGATTTAAATCTAAATTTTTCTAAAGAAAATTGTAGGAGATTTCCATTTTCGGACCGAAGCGTTGTAACGAGATATACTTTTAGGCATGAGTCTTTTGCCTTTATATTAATTAAAAAATATCTTAATTATATTAGCAGCGTAGCATAAATAAGAACTTGACGACCAAAATAAATTATTTTGGTCGCCAAGAACATGTATGTATAAAGTCTGTACCTAAAATAATAAGTTATTTTTCTAAAACATACTTCAAAAATATTTTTGAATGTATTAGATTTGAAGAAAATAGTACTGAAAAAAAATTGATACCATTAATTGAAAAATTAATTTTGTAAAATTTAAAATGGTGTTAAAATTTTTTTGTGTACTTCGAAGTTATTGAAGGTATTTCTAACATTTTCCTTAATTTTTTAACTAAGCAAAAATCAAATTAAAATTTAAAAAGAATTTTCTTAATATTACTTAAAGACGAGCTAACTTCAAATAAATTTGGCAGTTCTATGTCCAGCGATTAATTCCATAGAGCGTTTCAGATGATTTTTGAATGTTTATGTCACATCACTTAATTTTGCAGTTAATATTCATACTCTAAGTACTATCGAGTTAAAAACAAATTCACGTTATGAAAAGGGTTAACTAATTGATCAAATACCAGATTAATATCAGTAATAAAGATAATGGAGTTGTTTGAGATGGGTCTCGTCGTTTTAAACTGTTTGAAGCAACCGATGATTTCCATAATTCCTTAAAATATCTCGTATAAGCCCACATTGCCTGAACAGGAAAGAAAAACAAGTTTTTCTTGCAAATAATTCGCAACATGAACTGATAATTGCATCATTTAATGTTTATTTAATAAATGCCTAATATTTGTCTAATAAATGGTTCTCGTCAATTAATTTTAAAGTATTTGAGTCTTTAACACTTTCAGTAAATGAATCCCGCTTGTTTATCGTCGCCATATGAGATGATTTGACTGCCTAAAACGGCAGACATCGTGTTCATCTTTTTTTACTGACATCATACAGAAGACTCTATTTGTATATTGTATTCAGGCGCTAATTAATCTTACCAATCGAACAATCTTCTACAGCAGCGACATGAGTTTACGATTTATTACACATGAAATGCAATAAAAAAGTCGTTCCGTAATTGTGGGCTGACAGTTAACTATGTACAGGATATGAATTTCGTCCTTTTTGCAGAGTAAAATTAAAAAATAAATTATTATGACCCTAACATTACTTGTAAACTAATAATCTAACGATCATTTTCGATTTTTTTTGAATAACTCTTTAGTATTATTTTGCCGAAAGTCTCGTTGCTTGATGAAAAAAAGAGAAATATGTTTTTCTTGCAAATTATACACAATATACAACTGATCCTTGCACCATGTTTTACTCCACAGTTAGAGCACATCTAATATTTATTTAATAAATAATTCTTTCCAATTACTATAAAGTATTTACATTTTCAACTCTCCCAGTGATAATGTGAGGAATTTCTCCTTCCAGCGTGAAACAGTTAAAAATCTTTGCCATGCCCTTAACACTAATTGCAGAGTTATTTTCTAATGATCCTTTTTTCAATTTTCTTGTGTAATTCTGCTGTATGAAGCATATTAAGCTTAATAGAAAGTGTTTCAGAGTTATGCATTCACATTAGTTGTCAATTATCTATTGAAATATTTCAGCAATTAAGGCAGCAGTTCTCAACCTTTGTTACGCGTACCCTTAAAGGGTGAATGAAATTATTACAGAGAGTACACTAAAAAGATTACACCAATAGAAAAATGCTGAATTAAGAATCACAATAAATTAAAGAGATTTATTATAATTATATTTAACATATTCAAATTTCTCTCTCTAAAACAATTGTGGAAAACAATAGTTTCTCAACTACGATCATTAAAAGTATATATCTTGTTTGGTTTGCACTTATAGCAATCTATGGTCTCTAATAAAGCAGTCTGATGTCTGTTGTTCAGTTTCATCAAACACTCTAAAATCTTGTTTTACATAATCAGCAAGAACGTACTCCTTTTGAGTTTCTAATTTACTTATACTGTATAAAACTTCAATATAAAAAAAATATCGGGATTGTGAGTTATATACTCGGGTATAGGAGAGGAGAGATTCCGTGCTTCGAAACGAAATTTTTTTTTCTTACTTTAATTTATCACAAATCGCTTAAAAGTTTCACTTTGACCACATATCTTGGAATAAGGGATTACGGCATAGCTTTCACTTCATCAATACTTCTTATATATTCTTATGAAGACATTATTTTAGACTGGAGTGCTGTAAAACTCAAAAGCGTCAATGAATGCTTATAATGTGTCTTCTTTTACAGACCAGCTTCGGCCTATGTTGTCCGTCTGGGATCTCACTCTCTGAGCAGCGGCGAGGAGTATGCAGTGTCCAATCTAGTCCTTCACAATAACCACAGCGGATCGGAGTTCTTCAACGACATCGCACTGGTGCGACTCTCCAGCGAGGTCTACATCACGGACAAGATAGCACCCATCTGCCTGCCCTTCAGGGAAATGCTGCACGAGAACTTTGTTGGTAGGATGGCAGTCGTCGCTGGATGGGGAGACACCTCCTTCCGTAAGTGTTCGAAGAATTCTTTATTCTTCGATTATATTCCAAAAGAGTCGATTTTTGTGATTCAATTCTATAAGTGCATCGAGTTTTTCACTTTCAGAGTATGAAATCTGATTTAGTAAAAGTCTAAAAAAAAAGTAAATATTGTTACATTTTGTACGTGTTTATGAATTGAATGGACTTTAAGTAAGACGACACAAACCAAATATTACTTACATTTGATAAAACCCAGAAAAAAAATTCTTCAATTGACTTCTACAGTTTAAGGTGTACGTACACACTTGAAGATTTTTTTTCTTAATTTTAACTTTAAAAATCCAGTTTTTTCGCAGTAGGTTGTTAATATATGTTTAAACTCATTTCTGCGAGAAAAAACCACATTACACTAATTATTAATTAATTAAATAATATTTAATGAGCTAATTAGCCTATTTTTTTGAAACAGATATCTTAAATTCTAATTTGTACAGACACACAATTCTAGTTGGAAATGATGCCTAATCTGAGTCTTCATGTTGTCTGCCTCAAGCAAGTTATAAAAATGTATAGTTTTTTTTAAGTGATTTTTTCATGAACGATGAATAGAAAAAGCGAGATTTTTTCTGTAATTTTAACTTTTAAACAGCTATCAAAAATTTATTTCTATAAATATAACTTTGATTGAGGCACAAAACCTCCGCTATTTCATACAGATTATTTTGATATATAATTAACTGTATTTGGTTCATTTCTTGTTGAGTTATGATTTTTTGAAGGAAGCCACATAGTGGAAAAATATCATTCTTCATAAAATAAGTTTTAAGAACACCGTAACTAGAGTTTTTAATGAAAGCCCCTAAAGAAAAATAATTATAACTCGAGTAATATTTCGAATATTGACAACATCTTGGTATCATCTGAAAGCTAAAGAATCAGAGAATATTATTAAGCAATAAAAAAATATTCGATATTTTGAACGATTTTCGAAGTTTCAAGTGTGTACATACACCTTAAATTAGTTCCTTCAAAGAACGCTGAGAAATTCAAAACGTTATACGCCGTAAATCAATTTAGAATTCTCGGTTAAGTCTCAATTCTCGGTTTCTGATTAATCGAATATTTAATTAACTTTTGTTGTTTTGAAAAATGGATCGTATTCTTTAATTTGTCTTAAATAATAAGTGTAAATATGTAATAAATATGGTTAAATTCGGTTTGATTATTTAATAGAAGATACATACGTAACTAAAATTATACTTATTTATATTATTTTATATTGCCATCGAATGCTAAACTTATTGTGCGAAAAAAGGTATCAGTAGACAAGGTTTAGTATGCACTTCTGACACAGTTAAAACATATTACTTGTTAATAATTTAAATTTAAAGAAAAATTAATAAGTTCCAAAGACAAACATTCCAAAGCTCTGGATTATACTTGCCAAATTTTGTATTCTATCATGTGCAACTGTATTGGACCCTTTCAAGAATTACTTTAATATTTTTGCAGTCTATTCGAAATGTAACTTAACATAGAAAAATGCATGCATTGCAACTTTAGTATTTAAAGACCTACATTTGCTTCCAGTTGACAGATCAAATGCGGGGGGGGGGGCGTTGTTTTTTCAAGTTTAAATAAAATACTATTAGTACGAGTATTAGAAGAAAAATTTAAGGAAGAAAGTTATAAGCATTAGAGAAACTTATAAAAGGATGTCTTGAATATCAAGATAGCTTAATTCGATCAGGAGTAAATTTAAAAATACGTACATTTAAAAAAAAAATATTTTTAATTAATTTTTTTTTATTTGAGCATAAGTTTTTGTAATTTCTAATATGTATATATCGCACAGACACAAACATCTGATAAGAATTTTAAATCGATATCTGTATTACTTTTAAAAATTTAACTTCATAGGAAAAAACACGCCTATAAGTAATCGCTTAATTGTCCGAATTCATGGATCCAAAGAAGCTAAATTACGCTAAAAAATGTTGTTTTACAATTTCAGATAGCCGATAATGGTCGATTTTCTGAAAAGAAAATGGAGAATATTAAATTTGAAAACAATTTCCTTCATCGGTAGTTGGATCCTAAAGACATTAAATAGTGTTCTTGAGTGCATGTTCGGCTCTTGGTTTGGGCAATCAAAAAATGTATTCATATATAGTAATTGAGACAAAATATTAACTTCAAATTTAATTTTCAAAAATTTTGGTGTTTTACATATTTTTTTCAAAAAGTAATTCTTCTTTGCAAATGACAAAATGTTAAAACAATTTTTCATCATTCAGATTTTTTCTAATATTTAGTTTGTGATGTGAAAACTTTATTTTTTCTCCAGGATCGGATGGCACGCGTGTTTTGAAACACGTGTCCGTTCCCATTGTGTCCAATGAGGAGTGTGCTGCTGCATACCGTAGAGTCCGAGGGGCAGTGTTCTTGGCCAGAGGAAGTGACCACGTCATGTGCGCTGGCCTCATGGAGGGAGGCAAAGATGCTTGTCAAGTGAGAAACTTAATGAAATTTTCCCATAAACTGTTTCTCTTTCATTTTCTGGACTATTCTTCAGCTGAATTCAATGAGAAAAACTATTAAGATAACTGAATGGAATAAAATCGTCAGTTCGTTACTTAACGCAGATGAGAACGCTTTACTGGGTTCATGACAGACACAGGGTTGCCAAGAGTGGACTCTAATTAATGTGGAAGCCTTCACACATCTAGCCTTCCTCTATGCTTTCAAGATACAATCCTTTTCACGATTTCTTACAAGACGAGGCCATGGAATGGAAAATTGAATTCTGGATGAAATTTAGTATAATGGGAGAACACCTTTAGGATGTTCATTCATTAAAATATTAAAACGCAATGACCAGACAATTAAAAAAAATGACTCTCAAACTTTTCTCTATTAGCACAAAATGCCGAACAGCATTGATATGATATCATCCCAACTTAGGAGGGTTATTAAAAGAAAACAAGACAAAATTCAACTTTGTTGTTTATCGGTTATTAAAAATAACAACTGAAAGTTTAAATTCAACACAGTTATAAGTATTCATTGCAAGTCCCACTAAAACTATGAACAATGTCAAGGCGGTTACAGTTACTCATCCCATAATTTTTAGCATTTCTGATATGATGCTTTGAAAGCCTGCAGATATGTTTACCTTAAACTCGTCAACATCTGTAGGCAGAAAAGGAGTAAATACTCGTTGTTTGAAGTAACCCCAGAAAAGATCAAGTATCACCTTACATGTATGCCTGCATAGTTTCAAAGCTTCACACCATGTATGCAAAAAAATTGTAGGGCGAGTTATTGTCTCTTTGCAGCCTGTAAGAGATCACATTGAACACTTACAATTGCATTAAATTTAAACTTTCAAATGTTATTTTAATTTCCGATGGTCAACAAGGTTGTACTTTGTTTTGCTTTCTTTTAATAGACCTGGAAAGTTAGAACATACATTTTAAAGAACCCTGTATGCTAATAACTTGTCTCTGTATTCAGCAGCCCAATGATATAATCGTCCATGTAACTACTTCAGGAGATCAGAGAGCAATCCTGGACATGTCTTTTTCTTTTCTTTTTAATTTTTCAAAATTATTAAAAATAAGTGATCAGTTTACAAATAGCTTATATTAATATATTTAAATTAATATTTTCTAATTGCATAAAATCAATTTTCGAACCTGTGTCCTCACCCTTATTAATAATCTCATAAGTTTCTTTCCTTTCCTCCTGTCCCTTGTCCACTTCATGAAAGATTGAAGAAAGTAAATGAAATGTATTTCTAGCTATGCCAGGTCTATCTTTATTCGATTAATAAATATTGTTGAAAATAAGAAATATATTTTACTCCGGACAGGTGGACTTCCTGACCACTCCTCTCGGTTGACCTTGATTGATATATCTAAAGACTTTTTATAAGATTCGCAACTAAGTTCTTGAAAAGTCTTTCTTATAATAATGAACAGTCACACGATATGCCTTGTTACAATTACTTAGGAAGTTTGCGCCTTGGCTCCATGTGGCGTTTTCTTCACAGGAGTGACAGAAAATACCTATTTATAGTTCAGTTCGTGTCACGGCATCAAGCATTGCTGGTATGAAGTAATAAAGAAAAAATATATAGTTTGCACGAACTCCAATTGATTTTTGCAATTTCGTTGTCTTATGCATATGAACACAGCAATCTGCTACTCAAAAATGAGTTGTTCAAGTTTTGGATAGCCATTGCTCTTCGCTGACGAAAAATTTTCCCACCAGAGATTTCGACCAAAGTATTAATCACTGGTTTATGGAATAGTCTGTAGCTTGCTTTTAATTCTTAAGTTATACGGTGGACGCCGCTATGTAATCGCGATTAGTGTTATCATTCGCTTTATATTATCAAAAAATTGGATGTCGAACCGACATATTCAAATATACATAATAATATTCGTTTAGTATGCTAGTTAATATCATGGAAAAAATGATTTAATTTAAAAAAAATTCCTGAAAAATTACCTATAATTTTTAGTTCTTGATATCCATATCTGTAAATAAATGATGGATATATCATGAAGAAATTATGAATTTCAAATAGAACATTTAAAGATATTACTTTACAGGACTTATCAAATGAAATACAATTTAATCAATCAAATTAATTAATATCATTCAAGTAATTATAAATATAAAATCAAAATGGGAAATTACTATAACAAGATAGAAAGTATTCCAAATCTTTTTTTAATCTCTGTTAATAATAAATATGCATTAGTGGTTTATTCGTAACAGTTTTGAAATAGAGAACTGACCAGCTCTATATTTTCAACCAGCCTGCATAAATGAGTTCGTAGAATTGCTTACATCTCTTGTAAGAAAACATCTGGGAGTTATTCTTTCCCATGAGATAGGGTACACATTCTTTTGGCTGAACTAAACTGATCTGGATTGATTGAAACCTATAGCTAAATCCTCAGATCTGGTTTGAACTCTGTTGGACAAACATAAATAATTATTGCATGCAATTAAAATATGAAAATAAACTGAATAAAAATAATTATTTAACCCTTTATAAGGCCGTGGGAAGTATGCTTCCCACCAAATTTATCAATCTTTGTATGAAATTATGTAGGTTGGCATAAGTGCTGACAATTTTTTTTAGAAAGACAGAAACTTAGATGCTTCAGTTCTTTATCTCACACAAAATGATGTGTCTTGGTTTGTCACTTAATTATTAATTAATCAAATTAAATTTATCTAATAAGCTAAATGAATCCCTTTTCTTATTCTAATTTCAAACCTAAAAATATTTTAACATAATACGACTAAAAAAAATGGCCCTTTAAAGGGTTAAGACTTAATGATAAAATTGAAATTCTTAACCGGTATAAAAGTTTACCTAAAATTAATCAATATAACCTGCATCATAATTTCATGGCTTTTTCATAAAAATGAAAAATCACCAGCTTTTTACGAGCAAAACTAAGCAATAAACATGGATGGGTTCGACAGGAACGAATGTGTTGTAGAAACTCTCAAATGAAAATCGAAATGAGCCATGCACTTGATATTTTGAAACCAGAAATTATCGTTTGCCAAATTTTAAAAGAATAATACTATAACGGACAGTTTATAAGTGAACCGTTTAGGAATAACTGGGCATAAAATAATTAATTAATTTTTAATTGCATTTTTTAAACAGATTATAGATTGCCTTGAAAAAAGTTTTTTTATTCTTTTCCCTTTATGTAAGTTGATTGTTTCTTATTTCTGTTATTGTTACGAATTGATTATGTTATCAAAATTATTAAGTCCCGAAGCAATCAGTTAAGCAACAGGTATTGTACAAGCAATTAGGTTGAAGGAAAGGGTATTTTTATTTCCTAATTGAATAAAAGATAAGAAAAACATAATCTTAACTTAAATAAAATATTTTTACTTTCGTGTATACGTAGTATAGAGAAAATATTGTAATCGTCAAAAAATTCAAACTCCAGATTTTGACGAATCTCCATGTTTTAGACTACCCTGAGTTCCAAAAACACATTTCCAAACAAAAATTCTGTATTTATGTGAAACGCTGGAGATTTAAAAAATACGGTGAATCTCTGTTCCGTCAACTCAAAATGTTAGATAAATCAAATTTCCTCGGTGAACTTTTAAAGAATTGACTAATAGTTTATTTCTACTTAAAGCTTCTTCTTTATTTCTACTTACAGCTTTCTACTTTATTTCTACTTACAGCTTTCTACTTTATTTCTACTTAAAGATTTCTACTTTATTTCTACTTAAAGCTTTCTACTTTATTTCTACTTAAAGATTTCTACTTTATTTCTACTTAAAGCTTTCTACTTTATTTCTACTTAAAGCTTTCTACTTTATTTATACTTAAAGCTTTCTACTTTATTTCTACTTAAAGCTTTCTACTTTATTTCTACTTAAAGCTTTCTACTTTATTTCTACTTAAAGATTTCTACTTTATTTTTACTTAAAGCTTTCTACTTTATTTCTACTTAAAGCTTTCATAAGTAATCAATTTTAGGCAACATTGAATGGATTCGTCTTCTATTTAATTGAAATCAGTTTTTAGAAATAGAAAAAAAATGATATATTCTTTTATCCTTCAGATAAATTATAAAAAATGTTGTTACTGAAACTAATTGAATTTAGATATTTTTTCTTGGCGTTGCAATTTTTGTATGTTTAAGACAACCGAATTAAAAATATTACCTTTATAAAAGAGAAGGCATAAAAGTTCTGGGAGTGACCATTTCCACTGGTTTTTACGTTATAATATTGAAAATAATATTTTATAGAAACGAATAATATAAAAACAAAACCAGGAAAATGTGATATGTTGATAGAGATGCTCTTGAAAGCTTCATGATGTTTGTAAAATATTTTAATTTTAAAATTCCATCAAAAGTCTTAGTGCCCTTATGGTATTGCATTTAAAATTTCACGCTTTCAAGATCTTATCTTATACATCATATTTTGGAATTAAAAAAATATTACATATATTTTGATATACTGATAAAAGCAGGTTTTTTTATTGCTTTCTACATTTCACTCTAAAATATATGTTCTATTTCAATAATATAAATATTGTGAATATTTACAATTAATCGTTTCTCAAAGTGACCACTAGATGGCGCCAGTCATTTTGAATAAATTTTATTTAAAATTTATCGATTAACTAAATATTAAGTTCTGAAAATAACCTCTTAACAGCATCGAAAAATATATCTGTACAAATAAAAGAACTTTAACACAGCAATAACTGAACCAACAAATCGATAACAAAACTGCATCTCTACAAACATGAAACAGATCATGTGAATTAAAAATGTGAAAATAAATAAATAAATAGTTCTTTTGGAAAGACATTAATGTTTCCAAAAGTCAAACATTGCCAACCATGGCAACGGAACTTACTAATTTCAAGAATAAATCGTATTCGCATGTATTCGTTCGAAGAGAACTACCCAAATTCGCCTTTCACATGAAAGAATCAATCGTAGCATTCGTAAGTACCAACAAATCAATAAAATAGTATCACATGAAGTATCTACTCAGTGTCTATGTATGCTACTTTGGAAATGAACTAAAAGCATGCATTATATTCACAAAATCGCTCTCGTCTGTGGAGTGGTATGGCAACAAGTAATTGGCGAAACTAATCGATGCAAGGCAATAAGAGATAAGACACGCGAAAATTCAATCAATTTGTTTTTCATTCAGATATATTCCGTAGGAAAAACCGATTTGGTCACAAGTACATGCAAACCTGTTAGTGTATCTTGTCCTAAAGAAGAAGTTCGCCATTTCGTTTTTGGTTGCGTTTTTCGAAATGATACTTCAATGATACTTTTTTCAAAGAACTTAAAATTCAATGTAAAGAATTTAAATTCTACCCATTTCATAGCAATCTGTGGGCTAAATTACCTTTAACATTCATGTTTTCTATGTAATTTTTTTACTGTTATAAAATATATCAATGTTTTGGATTTTTCCCAATACTCATTGCAAGTTAACTTTGGGAAAAACTCAGATACAGTAATGCTCAAATGTAAAAATTTGCAGTACTTTCAAAGATACAATCGTGCAGTACTTTAAAATTGCCAAAAAAAAACATTATAATTTAGTATATTTTAAAGAAATGCTACGATAATGTAAGATAAAATCAGTTTGGAGTTAAGCCTAACTAGCTGGCTGGATATGGACTTAATAATTCTAAAATGCAACAATTAAAAAAGTTGGCATGGGATCTTTAAAACAAAATTGAAGATTAAATAAATGTATTTTTAATAAAAATTAAATAAATTAAAAAAAATTACTATCTATTATAAATTCTAGAGGAAATTTATCAACCAATTTTTTTTTTGTTTGTCCGTTCAATGGGAGCATTATAATTCACCAAAGCAACCAGATTTATGGATAAAATTTGGCAAAGGGTGTAAGATTCTATTCTTATACACGTGAACCTTATTACTCAAAAATATGGCAGCCTAGATTAATGAATTTTAGTAAATGGTCAATACACCAATACTTTATATCCATATTAACATTTGATAGATCAATACTTAGTATGAGTGAAAATTAAATGAAATCTGATATGAAATGTATAATTCAAAGTTGGCACACAAAGTATTTTAAATCACGATGTTTGGTAACCAAATACAATATAATGTAGATGAAAGGATACAACTATTACAGAAAACAAAAATTATATTGTTCTTAAAAATCTCTAGTATGTTATTCTGCGTATTGCCAGAAAACATTTTTTGCTGTTTCTCACAAATTTATAATTTTCCAAGCAAATTAGACATAAACTTGAGAACTAAATTAGGAATAAATTTAAAAAGTACTTTTTATAAAAGCTCTAAAAGACGGTCTTTTTAATTTTAATATCTTTCAACCATTTGGTTTATAATTTACTGTTTATTGATATAAATATTATGGAATTCTGAGATCAATTTCTTCTGAGTGTCACAACCAGATGGCACCAATTGAAATGATTAAATTCATCAATGATCTGTAATTAATTGTTGAAAATGTCGGAATAGTTATATTATTATTGAGAATATCAAATGTATGAAATTTCAAAACTCTAAAGTTATATATGGGTGAAAAATAGATTACAAAATAACATCCTTCAAAACAAGAAATAAGTCAAGAAAAGGATTTAAAATGATTCAAATTTCATTTGATCAATTAAGTATTTTGAAAATAAAATTACACATATATTTGTTTCAATTTGGGAAAATTCTGCAATTCATTTCTTCAATGATTTGTTTGTAATCTTACAGGGTGATTCCGGCGGTCCACTTATGCTGAAAACACAAGATGATCATTGGACCGTGGTAGGAATAGTATCTTTAGGATACAAATGCGCAGAGCCTGGCTATCCTGGAGTATATACCAGAGTGACTCATTACATGTCCTGGATTCATGCGAACATGAAACCGTATTGAACAAATGATTATTTTTGTACATATATTTCAGTTTTAAAAACATTTTACTCTTCTTTTGTTCTATCTCATTACTATTCGTTTTTTCTATATCATTACTGTTTCATATAAGGTATGGGAATAAGGCTACCAAAAATAGCTTATGTATCATGAAATTTTAATCATACTAGGCCTAACTAAGGTGAGGAAAGAACTCTACGAAATATAAGAAGTGATTGAAAAATATCCCAATTTGAATGAAAAATTCATTCAGGAGATATTTATGCAAATTAAATGTAAGATATTCTTTCTATTGATAAAAGTATTCTACACCAATTAAATACTTACGATATGTTTCACTTCATTTCATGTTTTGAAATTTTAAATGAATCATGTATTCGTTCTATCGTAAAATATGAATACTAACTGTTTATTTTATTTTCAACGAATTTAATCAGATAGTATATCAGTTGTGGATATCTGGCATATATGTGGTTTTTATTAATACTGAGAGAAAATGATTATAGGCTTCAGTAAATAATTTGATTAAAAAGCAACACTTATAAAATTTTAAAACCAACATTAAAATGTTTCATTTAGATACTTAAAAAAATATTCCAGATGCCTTCCATTTAGGGTTATTTAATTAATAAAATTTAGAGGAAGTGAACATGTGGCCTTTTAGAGTTCATTTCGAGTATATAAAAAATATTTTTAAAGAATTAGAATGACAATAACCACCATTTTGATATGAGTTTCTAAATAAATAAAATCGGATATAACAGACTTCGCCTTTTTCTCCTTAATTAGTTTATTTTGTAAGATTATATTTATATCATTTCCAAATTAAAAACAAAAGTGAAATATCTTTTTACACACTATCATTTGTTCTACAGAATTTCTGATTGATTCTCTTTCTCTCTGGTTTTAACAGACAAAAGATAAGATAAAATGAATTATCAAACATTTTTCAGTAACAACATTTAATAGATAACTTTAATAAGCAAACGATAAAATAAAAAGAAAAATATTTCAGAGATATTCTAATAAAGCAAAAAAAAAAAAAAAAATCAAATCTTCTAACTGAATGAAAAATATGCCTAAATGAATTCAAAACAATTTCTAGAATCTTTTTGGAACTTTTTAATATTGATAAATGAAAAAAAACAAAAAAACATTTAAACTTTAAATAATACAAAACACTGTTAATTTCTATAATTTAAAGACATTTTACTGACATTCATTTTTAGACATATTCTTTAAATAGCATCATTCATTGGAAAACTTCAGTAAGCAAACGATAAAATAAAATGAGAAAACGCTCCAAAAATATTCTTACTAAAACAAAAAATATCAAATTTTCTAACTTAATCAAAACTACGCCTAAATCGATTCGAAATAATTTCGAATATCTTTTTGGGATATTTTAATATTAATAAGTTAAAAAATACTTGAACTTTGAGCAATAAAAACAAACTTTAATTTCTATAATTTAAAGACATTTTACTGACATTTATTTTTAGACACATTCTTTAGATAGTATGAGTTATTGGAAAACTTTAGTTAGCAAACGATAAAATAAAATGTTAAAACGTTCCGAAGATATTCCTACTAAAACAAAACAAAAATCAAATCGTCTAACTCAATCAAAACTACGCCTAAATAAATTCAAAATAACTTCAAGAATCTTTTGTTTTTATCAATAATTTTTAATCAATAATTTAAATCAATAATTTTTAAAAAATAAGCAAAAAAAAAAAAAAAAAAAGAGAGAAATATTGAAACATTGAGGAATAAAAATCAATATTAATTTTTATGATTTAAAAAAAACTTTTATTGATTTAATTACGATATAAATTTCTGGATTATTTTTATAATAAAAAATCTGCATTTATTAATCAAGCATGGCTATTCCGATACATATTCTAAAAGAACAAAAATTTCATTTCATAACAGCTTCAAGAATTCTGACGTCAAACAAGCAGCTCATTCCAGGAAAAACTATATCTTATTTTGAATCTTTCAATCTTATTTTTAAACCGGAATTCAAGGAAATATTTCGTAGCTATATATTCGATGTGCACATTAAAAATTTATTTATGCATATAATAAATTTATATGAACTTTCTGACGTCATTTAACTTGTTAATTTAGTAAAATATATTCATAATTTTATTAAGACAGGGTTCTAATTTAGTCTTTAGATATTATAGTCAAGAAATTTTCTAATTAGTTTTTAATAATCGTTTATTCCTCTAAAATGTTGTTATGAATAAAGAACAATATTTTTTGAAATTGTATTTAAATGTAATTTTAATCTGGAAATATTTTTATCTTAAATTATTGTTTAATTATTACTTACAATTTAATATATTTTGGAATTAACGCAATTTAACTCATGTGCAGTTTTGCTTATCCTATATTCAATAATTAAATAGATAATATCTTTCGAAGATCAAAAATTTTGACAAATAAAAGTTTTAAGAAGCAACTACATTAACAGATGTTTAAACATTAGCACAACTTACTTTCAAACAGTCGTTTAAGGTCAAGGTTTAACTGATTCTACAGATCTATGCTTTAATCTTTATTTGAAATTTCCCGTTTAACATTAGCATTAACATTAAATTCAAATAAATATTTTAAGAATATGGAAGAAAAATATGCCGAATATAATAACAAAAGCACAAAAATGTATACAAAATCATTGATGTAATTTGTTTAATATCTGTTAAATATTGTGCTATAAATGCATCAAAGTATAAATTTTCTTTAAAATTAAAAATTATTTTAAAATTATGCAGCTTAATAAATTTTAAAGGACATAAAAGAAATATGAATGATTTCAAAAACGGCAATATATTAAAAACTAATGTGCAAAATAGTTCCAATATTTCATTTTCACTATATATATATATCTTTTTGATACTTTATTTACTGATATAATAAAATAATAAATGGGTTTTATTGCTAATATATTAGCACAATAGGTATTTTAGTTAAGGATATGTCATTGTTGTTTTTAAATTCTCTATTTATATAAATTTATATAATATGTTTTTTGAAAAGAAAAACTTCGATACAATTCTTCGATAATTCAAATAAAATTTTAATTATGTTTGATATCTGTTTGTCTATAAAAAGCTAAACAATAATCCATTCATTAATACACCAGGCATATAATAGATAATTGCATGCATCATAACAGATACGATAATGGCAAGTAAAAGTATTCAAAGGACATGCCGTCTGGAGCAAAATACGCTTCATTGTTGCTTTTTAGGCGGATGAGTGTGCTTTTGTAAATTTCTATTCGATTAAATTTGAGTTGTATATTTTATCTTGTGCATTCTTTCGATTTATTCATTCAGTTTGCAAATAAATCTAAGTATGAATAAATATAAAATTTATTTAGCTGACATATGTTATTTTTATTATTTCATATTTATGCTGATTCATTATATTTTTCCTTCACGGACCAAATTAAAAGTTACTGCTAATATTTTTGGGGCATATTTTCAAATTTTATATTTGTCTTTTGTTTGTTGATCACTATTTGTTTCTCTCCTATTTTCGTGATTAGTTTTCATTTGACTGTTCGTGAACATTATGGATAGAAAAGATTCCACTGTAAGGAAACAAAACTTCTAATGTTATTACAAATTTACATCTAAAAGTATACTGAATATAGTTTTTTTTTAATTTCTTAAACACTCCGTCGATGTGCATGGTATTTTCTATTATAACTTTTCAGTAAGAAGTTTGTTTGGGAATCTAATATGTATAATAATAAACTAGAATGTGTGTCTTTTGGCACTCTACAGGACACATCACTTGGTCTAGAGCAACCGAATTTGATACAAAATACACTTTGAAAAATGAGGCTGGGTGGCGAATTTCTTTAAAATCAATTAGAATTTTAATTTATTAAAAATTAAGCAAAATTTTAGTGCACACCGAATATTATGGCACAAAACTAATTGTCACTTTATTTTAAAATAAAAAACAAATTAACTTTCAAATGATATAAATTCAAATAATTTAATTCCCATATATATATATATATATATATATATATATATACACAAAAGTATTTAAATCAAGTTAATAGGAAAATTAAAAAAAAACTAATAAAAATTAAACCAAAAAAATATATAAAAAAGAATGCGGCCTGAAGACTTTTTCAAGGGTCACCCTCAGGCAGGGATTCAAAGAAAGGGATTTTTTTCTGTGAAGGAAATGAAAACATTAGTCTAATAAGGATTCCACATGACCTGAAAATCCCCTGAAATTAGGCCCAAGAGATATACCATTTTAACAGAAAGGAAATGTTCTTTCTGTTAAAATGGTATTCTGTTAAATGGTATGGTTAATGGTCTGATTAAATGGTATTCTGTTAATGGTATTCTGTTCTGTTCCTTTCTGTTAAAATGGTATATCTCTTGGGCCTAATTTCAGGGGATTTTCAGGTCATGTGGAATCCTTATTAGACTAATGTTTTCATTTCCTTCACAGAAAAAAATCCCTTTCTTTGAATCCCTGCCTGAGGGTGACCCTTGAAAAAGTCTTCAGGCCGCATTCTTTTTTATATATTTTTTGGGTTTAATTTTTATTAGGGTTTTTTTTTATTTTCCTATTAACTTGATTTTAATACTTTTGTATCAATTCATCTGTGTTTCAGAAGTAGCTGCAGTTGCGCTCTCTAAATACTATGAAGTTTTTTTCCTTTTCCTTTTTTGGTTTTAGTTTGAATAGGTAATAATTTTTAGTTGCGTTTTCGAAACTGTTTTGTTTCGGTTTCATTTTAGTTTCGTTTTCAAACTATTTCTTACTTTAGATTGGTTACTTATATATATATATATATGTGTGTGTGTGTGTGTGTGTGTGTGTGTGTTCATTACTCCTTTAAATACTTATTTCTTTGATTTCCTTCTATTACTGAAAGCTAAGGAAGGATGATTTTATCCGCTATCAACTAAATTTACATGAAGAATAAACCGTAAAAACTAACTTGCAATTTGAAAATAGATTATCTGGGCACCTAATTGTTTCAATTCGCCAATGATGTCATGGATATTGATTCTATTGTGAGAGTGCATGCGCCCAATAAACAGAGCAGGTGTAAGGTTATTTAAATAACAGGATTTGATATCTGTAACAATATGATGCTTTAAAATACAGGGTGCTTATATTAAACTTCCCCTATAAACAGCATCATACAACGCAAAGGGTGAACGGAATTTGATATATACACTATACGAAATGCGCTCACGGAATTTCGAAAAAAAAAAAAAAAAAATTTCAATTCCAAAATGTTCACCAGAGGGCGTCTTTTCGAGATAAGCATTAATTTTAACACAATAAATGGCCAAAGTGGAATACAGAAACAATATTAACATTTATTGACTAGTTTCTGATCACCTTGTCATCGAACCACATTTAGTAAAGGCGAGGAAAAAATAGCAGTGTACGCTGTTTGAGAAAAACTGTTCAGTTTGCAGAAACAAAAACTGATTGGAACGAAATTGCACAAGAGGAGCCGTTGTTAATCGTGTCCAGGATGATGTAGGGAAAGGTGCTCTATGTAGCCACCCTCATTCACCTGCAAAATTTCAAGTCGATGGACAGTGTGTTCAACAGCAGATCGTAACTGATGAATTGTGATGCATCGCACATGAAGCGTAATGGATTTCTTTAAGTCATTCAATGTCGCAACACCGTAGCATCAAGATACCGTCAACACTACAGATGGAAAAATCTACATAAAACATGACAACGACTGCAAACGTCTCTAATCCTTACCTGTTTTACATAAAGCTTCCTCTTCTTCGCAAGCATGCAAATCTCGACATTTTTTTCCTAGTATTGACCGCTTTTTCCGATTTTACATTTTATTACTCATAATTCTTGTTCTAGATTATTAATATTTTTTCTCTATTCCGTTTTTTGCGTAATGTTTTTCTGTAAAAGGCGCCCTCTGGTGGACATTTTGGAATTAATTTTTTTTTTTCGTAATTCCATGAGCGCATTTCGTGTATAGCCTATATACCAAATTTCATAGCAATCCGTTCACCCGTTCGCGCTGTAGGGTGCTGTTTATAGGGGAAGTTTGATTATAACCACCCTATACTTTATAGGCGGATCATAAACTTTAAATTAAGAGATTTAATTAAAATTAAATTCAGTCAATATTCCCGTTAAACCAACTAGCCATTACAGGCTATTTATCTGATATATAAAAATCTCGTGTCACGGTGTTTGTGTCCGTACTCCTCCGAAACGGCTCGATCGATTTTTAGGAAATTTTTTAAGTATATTTGGTAGGTATGAGAATAGGTCGTAACTTTTATTTCATAACGCTGGGTAATTCGGGTGTGCGACTGTTGTTGGTTAATGTCCTTCCAAGATATACGCAAAGTGAATGGACAACAGTATCCAACATATAAAGATGCATGCCTTGCACTCGGCTTGCTCGACTACGACAATCACTGCGATGATATGCTTGCTGAAGCAGCATTGGGCTGTACAGCAACACAAACTAATCGTTTACTATTCGTAATAGTATTGACTACATGTTTCCCGGGACGAGCAGACATGTTGTGAGATAAGCACAAAGATTCAATGACTGACGATATATTTCGTCGAATTCGTACACGGTGCAACGATCTAACGATTACATTCAGCAGCATGTACAATGAAGCATTGATTGCTGTCGAGGATCTTTGCGATTGCCAATTTATCACTCAGTTATTTCGGTATGAGTTCACCAAACCGAAGTGCATCTGATTTAATGGATACCGAAATGAATCGTGAACTGCAGTACGATACTACAGAAATGGCAGCGATTGTTACTCGCAATGTCCCACTGCTGATGCATGAACAAAAAATCATTTAGGACTGCATTATGCTGACAGTTTCAGCGGGACAAAGTGGATTTTTTTTGTATGCACCAGGTGGAACTGGCAAAACAATTTTTTTATTTCGCTAATTCTCACCGAAATACGATCTAATAATGGCATCGCTTTGGCCGTTGCATCATCTGGCATTGTAGCAACTTTATTGGATGGAGGCAGAAAAACTCATTCAGCATTTAAACTGCCATTGAATATTTAAAATAACCCAGACGCAGTGTGCAACATAGAAAAATAATCTTCCATGGCCTCAGTACTGAAAAAATGCAAAATTATCATCTGGGATGAATGCACTATGGCACACAAACATTCTTTTGAGGCGTTGAACAGTACACTCAAAGATATAATAAACAAATACAAACTATTCGGCGGCACTCTGTTACTCTTTTCAGGGGATTTCAGACAAACACTTTCCGTCGTTCCATGTTCAACGTACGCTGATGAGATAACGCTCGCTTGAAATCATCGCCACTGTGGCGTAATGTTGAAAAAGTCCAGTTAAAAATAAACATGCGCGTTCAAATGCTACAAGATCCATCTGCTGACACATTCTCGGACCAATTGTTAGATATCGGCGATGGAAAAGTTGCTGACTGTGAAAACACTGGAAGCATAAAATTGCCCACTAATTTCTGCACTATCTTTTATTCGCAAAATGCTCTCATTGACCGCATATTTTCCGATGTACGCACACAATACAAAAAATATGCGTGGCTGGCAGAAAGAGAATTTTGGCAGCAAAAAATGTTGACGTCGACGATTTAAACTTCAAGACACAGCAGTCGTTGCCAGGCGGCTTGGTATCACACAAATTGATCGATACAGTTTACGATGCTAACGAAGCTGTAAATTATCCAACAGAGTTTTTAAACTCACTGGATTTGCCAGGCATGTCACCACACCTTCTATGACTAAAAGTTGAGTCTCCGGTTATTTTACTTCGGAATTTGAACCTACCACGGCTGTGCAATGGCACGCAATTGGTCATTAAAAAATTGATGCAAAGCGTTATCGAAGCCACCATTTTGAATGGCAAATTCCGAGCCGAAAATGTTTTGCTGCCACGAATTCCAATGATTCTCACAGATGTGCCGATTGAATTCAAACACGTTCAATTTCCTATTAGATTGGCATTTGCAATGACAATCAATATGTCGCAAGGCCAAACGATGGCTGTTTGCGGCTTAGATTTGGGCACACCATGTTTTACACACGGACAATTATACGTGGCATGTTCTCGCGAGGGCAAATCATTGAGCTGATTTGTGTTGGCTAAATACGGACTGACAAAAAATATTGTACACTCAATTGCCCTTCGAAATGAATATTGATTTTCTTTATTTCATTTTTATACTTTAGGACAAAAAATATATTACTTTTTTCACTTTACGTTTAACTTTTAAGAGATCAAACAATGTATATGTTCATTACGTTAATGAAATACATTGTATTTTAAAAACATTTTTTTTATTTTATTTTATTGGCGACCATTGTTTACAGCGCTCCATTCCTCTTTCTGTCATAAATCTCATCCCCACACACAATTCATTCGTTATCTTTTAATTAACAACCAAAATTTTCACTAGAAATAATTTATATGGCAGATCAACGTTTGCCGGGTCAGCTAGTTTTATTATAAATTCACGTGATTAAAAATATTTCCGATGATCTGTTTTACAGGAATCTGAACAGAAAAATTTTTAATGCATCAACATTAACGGAAAGTTATAGAGCTTTAGCGAAATATGTACTCTGTGATAGATTTTGTTTCTGAAAAGAATATTTTATTTTGCAAGAAATAAATGCATACTAGGTAACAGAGTTTCGGTCAGTTTTATTAATTTACTTTGGAGTTAGAAAATATGAATTTCTGTGTTAGTTTGTTTGTTTTTTTAAATCAAACTATATGTCCTGATTTAAAGAAATATCTCGAAAAAAAAATATTTCTCTTCCTTTTTTAAGAATAGCAAATAAAAATCAAATTTTTTTAAAAATATTTTATTATTTTTTTTACAGAAACATGCAGCCATTTTTATTAATTAACTAATGTTTTATTATATGTTGTACATTCGAGGTCTACAAATACTTTTTCATGAATTTTAAAAGACCACTAGTGGTAAAAGTTTTAGAAGTTATATTTAGATTAGTGTGTTAAATGCTGGTATTTTAATCTCAAAATGCACATTTTTTAAAAATAAAACAGCAGTTAGTGCTTTATTCTTATAAAAAATAATTTTTTCATTTTCATTTTTATCCTATGCAAAAAAAAAAAAAAAAAAAAGTTAATGGCTCTGTGAAATAAAACAACAAAAATAATAAAATGAATTTAATGCTTTATTAATGTAAAAAGTCTAGTAAAGTATTTATTAAACATTAAATTCGCTATAAGCTCTCTAATGCTATAAAAAATTCATAAATTCTTTTAATAAATATAAAACCTCAAGAATTAAAAAAGCGATTTTTTTCTCTCACTGAAATAAGTAGAAAATAATTCTTACATGAAGCATTTTTTTTCTTTCCAAGCTTAAAAATAAGGGGGGGGGGAAGAAAGGGTACAGAGCAGGTGGTAGTACTCATTCGAACGTTTTTCCTTCATCAGACGCAGATGGTACCCATTAACGTAGTAAATGGATATCGTTTGACTGGAAGCTTTCAAAAAGAAAGTTATTACACTGAGCATAATTTTATAAATAATTTTGTTCGATTGGAGCGCTTAAGATATATTTAAAGATATATAAATACAAATTCATAAAAATGTAAAGATCAATAGGTGGAGAGGAAACCCTTGAATGTGAAACAAGATTTTGTTAATATTTAGTTTAGTTTATTCTTTTCACTCCTTCTTTGCATATGAAATAAAATAGTATTTTGAAAAAGATTGGTTAAAATCAGAGACAGTCAATATCGATAGCATGGGCAAATGTACGCCATGTATCGTTACGCGATGTTAAATAGTCCTGACTACGTTTTCAATCTTAATTTCTACTTTTGAATTGTATTTGGTTTTAAACACCAATAAACGAATTTCGTGCGATAAAATTCTATAGTAAAATGAAAAGTATTTTATTTCGCGGACACATTTCTGAAGTGAAAGAAAAAAAAAAGAAAGGAAACCATTCGAATATATAAATGACAATATTAGACAAGTCAAACACAGTATCTATCAACAATAAGTCTTTAAAATCAAACGTGTATTTTCTGAAGGTATATGTGCTTCGAATACAAATGCAATATATATATATATATATATATATATATATATAAAGTTTCTGTATATATATTTGTATATCTGATATACTTAAAAAGTTTGTAACTGCATCTTCAACTTATAGAAGCCGTTCAAACAAGAATGATCGTAATAACTTTTAAATATGATTTTTTAACAAAATCTCAAGAAAAATAAAACAATTATTGCACATATAGCAGAATAAGTAAATAATAGATAGTAAAAATTTCGTGTTAATGTTGAGACACATGTGGATTTGACAACCGGAGAAATAGCGCTCGTTTCAGTATTCTAAGAAACCACTTTCAATGATTCTATCTCACTAGGGGTGAAACGGAGAAGGAAGAGCGCATTTTTCCGGTTGTCATTCTTTGACCTTGATTTCCGCTCTATTAGATACTCTTTCCTTCAATTTTTTGTTCATGTGCTTCTCAGTGTTGTGTCGTTTCTGACCGTATTATTTTATTTTAATTCAGTCCGAGAGTAATCTGAGTTTACTTTATTGTTAAATGTAAACACCCTCTCCTTTCAACTCTCTTCTCGCCCCTATTTTGACGAATTAAACTCATCCTAAAGCGTGCGCGAAAGCGCGGGGGGGGGGGAGGTTAGAATCCGTTGGGAAATAATACAAGGGTTTTTTTTCACTTTCAACTATGTAGAAAAGGGATGTGATTCACAAAGTAAACATTATTCTGGATTGAGACTGTGATTTCGCCTTTAATAATCATCAATGGAAGTTTATTTAATGCTATAGTAAGTTTTGGGAGAATCTGTAATTCCCTATAACACAGCTAAATGTTTTAAAACAGTTGAAGATAAAAGAGTTCCTGGCACTACAATGACTGCTTTAACGAAAGTAAACATCGACATCGCTGTTGCGATAGAGAAAGGGGATAGGTGAATCCCTAAGAGACCTATCTATATCTATAGAAAGACTAAATTTTTCGCTGTAAAAGAAACCTATATGGAAGGCAACGAGGCATTTACCATCTCAGGACACAATCCCACATCATGACATTCAACCAAGCAACGGTATTATTCAGCCACTATCATGAAGAAGATAGTCCTCAGATCCGAGGACGGGTGCTCCCTCAAGCTTATCGTGAATCTGAATTTGGGTGACATATACATTATTAACAGCAAATCTGACAAGTGTTTAAGCGCGTTGGCTACCGAGAAGTTAGTTCGGAATTGAAATGAAGCTTGCAAAATGATGTCATGTTTCATTAGAAAATTATCACTACTGATTAAAGTTGGTTTCATCATTATGATCTTGCGTTTAAGCAACAGAGTTCCCCTTCCATCGAGAGTATCTCCTTCATCACCAAAACCAAAGACGATGAAAGTAGTTGCTAGCTGGAAAAATAATGGCTTTATTTTTCGATTCCGAACATTCTACACATTACAATTATTACATTTACAACAGTTGCTCGAACGCACGATAGACATGTTCTGAAAGTACTCCAAGCTCAAATCCATTGTAGAAAGTCGCATTTGAAAAAGCAAGGCCAGTAATATTACTGAATGTCTTTCGAAAAACACGCCATATGTGTTACTCGTCCTCTTTGTATCCCTAATTTAGTACCATGCGATTTTTTTTTTTCTTTTTCCGATTTCCTTGATACGCTTCGGGAAAAATCTTTTTTTTTTTTCTTTTCTTTTCCCTTATCAGACGCTGTAGTGAAGTTGCTAAAGCAGCTTTGTAAAACCTATAAAAAATATTTTCCTGTATGTTTTTAAAAACTGAAAAGTTATATTGATAAGTACTTTTTATGTAAAGGGGAGTTTTATAAAAAAACATCCGAGTTTGAAAGATTAATACAGGCAAGTTGTGTTTATTATTTTATTTTCCTTCTTTATTGAGCAGCCGTTTTCGTAATAATCAATTAATCAAAATAATTCTTAAGAAATTGAAGAAACTCTTCTGTTAAATCGATTTTGATAAAGTGCCACGTTTTTAAAGAGCTAAACGTTTTCCATGATAATAAACTGTATTTATTTTTTAATGTATTCATTAACTTTTAAAACATCGATTACTACTATTTGAATTTTTTATATAAAATGTTGCATTTAGTACAAAACTTGTAATATAAATATTTAATTCAAAGCATTTGACAAAACCATATTTTAACATTTATTTAAACCAAATAAGAGGTGTTTTGAAATCAAAACGAAGTTGAAATAGATTTCATTTCAATATGATTTAATTTAAGAATATATATCTCACGATAATAAAGTATTATTTTCATATGAATTTCGTTAAATATAGTTTCAAAAAATATCAGGAAAATTTTGCTATTGTCATAATTTTTTTAAAAAATTTTTTATTGAAAACAATTTTATCATAATTATACATAATAAAAACTATAAAACATTTTTATTACACAAAACATATAAATATACTGCAACAACTACAAATAATTTTATAACTAGAAAGCAGCATGTAATATAAATTATGAAAACAAAGACATCGTAGAAAAAAAATGCAAAAATGTTTTAAAAAAAATTAAATTATTTAAATTTTTTATTACTTTTAAAATATAACAATATTTATAAAATATTCCAGAAACGAATAATTCGAATTAATTATGTGAATATTTTAAAATGTTTGAGAAACAAGATGCAATTATTCAATATTCAAAAATTAATTCAGTGAAGAAAATTGCAAACGATTTCGAATTTGTGAACATTTTGATATATTTTATATTAAAATGGCAAGAAAGTGATAATATTTAAAGGTATCTGAGTAGAAATAGATGACTCTATTAATATAATGTCATTAGGCATTGATTAGTGCAATCAAAATGCAAAAATGTTTGTAAAGCTTACTTTAGCAATGATCTTGCTTTTGATCATTGGCGACTTGGCAGTCATTGGCGATATGAAGAATGGATTTCAATCAAATGAACATTTTGGTATATGACTTTTTGCATGTTGTGTTTTATTTCTTGTGAGTGACGATGAGTTTTCTTTTAAGGCATAAGTAGAATGTGCTACTAGAGGCCATGTCTTTATAAATATTAGCAAAATTTGAGATTGTATTATAAATAAGATCAGCAATATTTAAAAATAGACGTACTTTAAAAATTTTGACATGGCTTAACTTTAAAATCAAACCTTAATGGGAAGTAAAAATTGATTCCCAAAATTTTATTAAATTTCAATGGGCCTTGCACTGAAACACTTTCAATATAGAAGAAAAAGTTGCCGAATCTTGCTAATTAACAGTGAAAAAAAAACCCAAGATGAAATGTTAATAGCAACAATGAAAAAACGATATACTTTCACTTCAACAACAAAATATAATGTCGCAAAACACGCTTAAAATACTTTTAAAAATTATTTAGGAACATAAGAAAATGTATGGTAAAAAATATCACCAACGAAAAGATACATTTTAAAATTTTAAGATAATATAAAAATCATTTTTTTGCTGCGATATTATTGAAAGTTATAGTTAAAAAACTGCCAAAACTACGCTTAATTTTTAATTAATTAAAATTCTAAGTAAAACTTCAAAATAATTATTTGAAACATTCCCACCCTCTAAAGTGTATATATGTTTTCAGTAGCTCTAAATTAAATTTAACGGAATTAAATTTAATTATTAATGAATTAATATTCTAAATAAACTGTATTAATATCAAGTGTCATCCACTACAAGTTTTAAAAAATGTATTTGAACTTGAGTGGATGAATAAAAAGTATTTTATTAACGATTGAAAATTTGAACAAGATATATATATATATATATATATATATATATATATATATATATATATATATATATATATAGAGAGAGAGAGAGAGAGAGAGAGAGAGAGAGTGAGCTAATAGTAGGAATTGAAAAAAATATTGGACGATTTTGTACAATATTTTATATTATATAATATTATAGGGCAGTACTATATTATGCAACATTTAAAGTTTAATTCAATATCATGCAATATTATTGTGTTACTAGAATATGAGTAAAAATTAAAGCCTTTATTTTGAGCAAAAACAAATTGACACTAGAAATTTAAGCATTATTTTTTTTCATAACACTTTTCGAGGTAAAAAAAAATCATGAATTTGTCATTCAAATTGTTACTTTGTTGTTTATTAACATTTTAAAATTTCCAGGTACCGCATAATGTTGTATGATTTGTACAATATGGCTAGATATCATAATGACGTATTCTATTTTATATATATCAAATGAATGCTCGTATAAATGAAGATACCTAACGCATTATTTTTTAACCTTATCAGAAATATTATTCAAAAATGTAAAATATTGTTACAAATCTGTAATTTTGCTACCCGGCATGAATAGTGTCATCGTGGGAAAAAAGTTGTATGATCTGTCCTGTGCATGCTGAGCGGGTGCTGCGTCAATGACCTCAGAGCTAGGCGACAAACTTGGCGAGTGTTTGGCGGCTTGACGATGAATTTGGCTACAAAATGGATCATACTGGAAAGTTCGAGAAGTTTCACGATCTATCCAGTAGGAAGCAAGATATACTCTGGTACGCTCTGCTTGGTCTGAATATTCTAGCCCCGCCTCCCGGAACTACAAAAAATGGACACTCTGAAGCTGCAGTGAAGTTGTGTGTATCGTCAGAAGGCGTGTGTGCGAGTAGTCGGAGTCGCCGACAAATAACAGTTTTTTGGAGTATTAGACAGCAAGTGAGCTGCTGAACTATAGCGATTAAATGCGTTACGTTATTATGATTGATTGACGGTATTTGTAGCAGAAAAAAATTTGTAACAATATATTTGATTTACTGGAGTTTAAGCCAAAATTTATGCTTGCATTTATATAAAATTTGTAACGGCTGTTTTTTATAAAATTTGTAATTGTTTCAAAATGAACAAAAAAAAATCCACTAGAAATAAAAGCATTAATTTATTGCATGGCAATACTTGAGTCAAATATATCATCATCAGGTCACTCAGATGAATACTGTATGATCCATACCTTGAATTCCCCACATAACACGTCATATTACACGATATTCCACAATATTGTTCAGTAATGTAGATAATTATACATGATGAATAAATGCACTTATTTCTGAACAATATTGCGAACATTGTCCCATACTATAAATATTTCTGTATTGCTGTGGTTTGAAAAAAACTTAATGCTTTCTTTTCCATGGAAATTGATGATTGTTACCTTATATGTACAAGATACATTACAATATTTAAGGTATCTTCACAATATTATACGGCATTCAGACTATTGTGAAGACATTGTATAATATCTTGTACCAATAAAGTGAGCTTCAAAATGAACTAGAAAACGACTAGACTTGAAATGATCCTCTTCTGACTACTTTTTTTTTACAAAGAACCACAATTAGCTTCTTTGTACCACCATGATATCACATCTTCATGTGGCTTTGGTCTGTTAAAATCCCTTTTATGTATCAATTCACACAAATCACACAGCCACAAGTATGGCAATGAAGTGGCCTCATGTGATTCTTTCCATTTGAAATAGGATAAATATTTGGCTTCGTCCTCGGCGGTTTCCAGCAAGAAATTCGCCAAATCTTTTGGCTTGGCGAAGTCTATAACGTTTATGAAAGAGTGTGGTGGTAAGTACCTTTCGTAGTCGTTGCCTCCGAGTACAACAGGCACCATGTCAAACATGAGGGCATAAAACAGTTTTTCAGTGGCGTAGTCTTTGCAGATGGAATTTTCGAACGAAAGGTAGAACTTGCATCTCTCTGCCAGCATCCTATAGCAGTCCCGTGCGTGCTGGTGGGGGCACATTTTCGTCCCGCAATTTCCGTAGATGTCGACATCTATGTACCTTTCCAGTTCGTTCACGTATTGCTCTCGGTGGCTGGATGTCTGGCAGTTACTGACTAGCCAGCAAACATTCCTCTTAGAAGCGTTGAATTCTGCAAAAAAATAAAAGATAAGAACACAGTAGTTATATCATCTTGTTAATAATAAAGATGAATGTATGCGCGTGTTGACTTCCTACAGGCCACACCGCTACTAAAGCAGTGCCTATTTTCGATTTATCGAAAAAAATCGATTTTCCGATACAAGTTTTCGAAAAATATCGATATATCGAAATCATGATCATGAATGATACTCCACGATTAATCGCGATACAATAAATACATATTCACAACTAATTTGCATTTTCGATTTCGTTTTGGTTGTCAGTTAGTGTTTTTTTATTTATTTTGCTCTTCACTCTTTAATAAACTGTTTTCTGCTCCCTAACCAAATGATACCATTATGGAAAAATAATTGCGGTAATCAAAAGGTTGTCGACTGTCCATTGTTTAATCGCTAACTATTCATCTTCAGAAATAAAAGCAAAAAGGATAAATTCAGATTAAATTCACAATTTTATTCGCAGCTCGCATCTTCAGATTTAAGCGTATTCGCATAGAAAAAAAAATTCCATTATATTTCCGCTTTTGCCTAGTGGCTAACGATATATCTCGCTACAATAAATCGATATTCAAGATTTTTTACGCTTTCGATTTCGTTTTGGTTGCCGGTTAGTGATTTTTGTTTCTTTTCATTCTTACTGTCCTTTATACATAATTTTTTGTTAATATTTTTATAAATACTGTCTTAATCTAATATATAAAAATATTTGTTTTAAATGCAATGTTATAAATTCTAACATGCGGACATTGCTTTGGCATTGACATACTTTATTAAAGGGGATTTAACAAAATTATTTCTAACTATTTTTATTGAAAAGAAAACAAATATTTTTATTATATAAATTGCAACTTTCTTTTATTTGGAGTCGTTCTGATCAGTCAATATGTTAAGAGATGTTATTTATAACTTATAATAGCTGTAAATAAATAATTATATCATGATATATCGAAAAATATCGATATGTGTTGGACGATATATCGCGATGATGAAGTCTCATCAGTGCCCAGCTCTAACCGCTACAGCCATGATATACACTCATGTCCACAATTAAGGTCACAAACATAAAATCTGAGAAAAATGAAAAACTATTCACTGTGTTGCCACGAAATTTGGCACAAAGGTACACTGCAATGGAAGAAAGAACATAGACATATAACAACATGGAAAAGATTTTAATTGAGATTTAAGAAACAGGGTATATCAAAAAGTGTTACATTATGAATCAGAGATAATGCATTTATCTCGGGAAAAGCCTGTCTAATATGGAATGTGACCACCGTGCACTACAATACAGACTTCACAACGAGCTTTCATACTGCTTATGGGGGTGTCAATAAATGCTTGGAGCAACAAAGTCCATTCTTCCAAAAGTGCGGCTTTTAACTTTTGGAGGGTATTAGGAGGTGGGTTACGCTGTGCGATGGCTCTTCCGAGACCATCCCAAACATGTTCAATAGGATTGTGATCCGGAGTCCTCGAGGGTCAGTCCATACGTCAAATATCCTATTCCTCAGGAAACTAATCAACGATCTGGGCTCTGTGTGGACGCGCGTTATCGTCCATAAATATGAAGTCTCGACAAAACGTACCCCGGAACAACCTCACATAGGCTTCAAGGATCTCATCCCTATAGCAATGTGCATTGACAGTACCCGCATCGAAGACGTGCAGTGGTGTTTAACTGCCCAACATTATGCCACCGCAGACAAGGATTCCTCTGCCATCAAATCTGTCGATTTCTTTTACGTAGGAGGGATGATAGTGAGCTCCTCGCTCTCTCCAGATGAAGATTCGACGAGTGTCACTCTGTGTGGTAAATCTCGACTCATCACTGAAAAGAACACGCTCCCATTCTTGCTGTGCCCAAGACTGCTGTGTTAGGCACCACAAGAACCGGGCTTTTCTGTTGGATGCAGTCAACGAGACGCACTCAACTGGTCGCCGGGCATAAAGGGCCCCCTCTGCTAGACGTCTGTATACTGTTTGTCTGGAAATTCTTATTCCAGACGCAGGTAGCAAGATCAAGAGCAAGTTGAGGAGCAGTTGTCAGCCTATGCCGTCGTACGGTTAATGCCAAATAGCGATCCTGTGCAGGCGTCTTTGTTCTGCGACGGCCTTGGCCGGCCTTCCTGGTTACAGTACCAATTTTTTGGAATTGATTCCACAACCTGGATACCACTTTCGGCGCCACTTGTAATCATCGAGCCACCTCCGCTTGAGACTGCCCAGCTTCAAGCCTGCCAACAGCTCTCCATTTCAATGAATCGTCTAAATGGTTATGATAATTCATTATCACTGGAAACATGTTAAATCTTTTGTTTTAATTCAATATTCACAAAATTGCAGACAGAAATCCCAGATGCCTAAACGGTCTAATTTCAGTAGTTCCTCAAAAACTAATGCTAAAAAACATTTTTTTTCCCACAACAAAGATTAATATCGTGTTTCCGGTCCTTCACAATATATAAAATATAATTTGTTTAAATTTTACTGGTAGCCGTTTAAAATTACTTTGAAAAACATTTTTGTGACCTTAATTTTGGACATGAGTGTATATATATATATATATATATATAAGAAGTTGGGTGAATTGTCAAAATCAGCACAACGTTATTATCAAAAGGAAGTTTTATGTCTGATATTTAGAGAAGAAATTACACTTCTTTATTTGAATATTTTTAATGAGTATAGATCCATCAAGAAAAAGCTCCAAGTCATACTTTAAAACGCACCCCTGCAGCTTTTGAAAAAATGAATACTGATACAGATATTACATAAATACCTTTGCACATATTCCTACGAAACCTCCCTGACGTTTACCATGGACTATTGTGCATTTTGTCTGTTGAAAAAAGATATTTCTCTTTTATAACGAATTATTAGCCCTAGAAAGTCATAGAAAGGATTCTGAAATCAATATCGCTAGAAAGTTTACAAAAACCTTTTTTATTATGGAAATCACGACGCAGACTTAGTCCAGAAGAAAGTTTATCACATCGAACATACAAAAAAGAGTCTTTACGTTTTAAACATTAAATGTACAAAATCGATTTTAAATGTGTACACGCCTCCTGAAATATATCAAAATTCCTAAAGCAGAATGGCAACATCAAGCGAATTCGATTAGAGCAGAGAAAACCTAATTAGACAACGGATGGCATCATAATCAGTTATATAAGCTCTCAAACTAAAGTGAAAATTCTATTAGTATAGCGATAATATTTCCTGCGAGGAAACGGCTAATGAAGGCTAAAAAGGCTAATAAGATGAAGAAGATTGGAGGATTAAGATCTGGCGATCATGGAAGTCGATTATTAAATCAAATGCTCACGTCAGACTTCGTCAGTTGTAAATAGAATCAATGATTAAATGAAACTTACTATATATATATATACATGATCAAGAAAGGTCAAATTATATTAATCAAATTATTTTCGAACTTTAATTTTATTCTTTTACTTATTCTTTAAAAATAAACATAATTATTTGCTTATTTTTAAAAACATATATTCTGAACAATTACAGAATACCTCTAGATAATTATAGGAATTTCATTTGAAGAAAATAGCATCACAAAGTGAATACGATTTAAACAAAATACATACTTGGCATCGTAAATGTATTCTTCCTTTCCTCAATTTTGCCATACGGAGCAAAAAAATCAGAATCTCTCCTGTAAGTTATCGTCAGATGAATTTTATCATTTATATTCTGAATCACTTCCCTCGGAGAATTAGACGGAGATTCTTTATTGAAAAGAGCCACGAGAGGATAGCTGTCTTTGTCATTCGACGACAGAAAACTCGGTAAATCTTGTGGATTGATATTCCGCCAATGAAGAATTATGACAGAGCTGTTAGCCAGTAAGGAGCGGTTGGACGTGACGTCACATTCTTGAACCGGGCAATGAAGCTCTTTCGTCGTGGGCAGCCAATTGACTTCAGAAAAGAAACTTGTCCAAAGAAGAATGTTCTTTCTTTCTCTGCAATGAAAAAATCATACAATAATAATATATTCATACAAAAATGTGATATAAACTATACATGGATTTTCAACATGTTTGTGTAACTAGGAAGAAGATAACAATCATTCATTATTTAAAGAGCTTTCGTTGGACAAACTTTACATAGATTTTCAATATGTTTATGTGATTTTGAAGAAGACATCAATCATTAATTATTTAAGAGCATTTATATAAAAAGTTTTGTTTAACAAGTCATTTCATATATTTTTTCACTGTATATGGACTTTCAACGTGATTGTGTGACAGGAAGGATACACCAATAATTAATTATTTAAGTGCATTTATGTAAAGAGATAGTTTAACAAATAATTACGGAATTTCCAATTTCTCGTGGATTTTCAATGTGTTTGTGTGACTAGGAAGAAGACAACAATTTTACTGATTATTTAAGACCGTTTATATATTGAGATTCAGTTTAACAAATTTTTGTACGGATTTTCTAACCTTATATGAATTTTCAATATGTTCGTGAGACTAGAAGAGAGACACCAATCATTAATTATTTAAGAGTATTTGTAAACAGGGAGTGGTGTTTTCATCAACAGCAATGATAGCGAAGTAAGGATCAGTATCCGAAACCCTGACAATTGTTCAGTCTTTAGATCCGAGATCATAGCAATTGGAACTGCCCTTAATTATGCCCAGACAACAGATAACAATTGCATTTGGATATTGACTGATAGTAGGAGTGCTATACAGTATTTCAAGAACTGGTCAGAAATATTTGATATTCCAGACCAGGAGATTATGAAGCTTCTGTGCGAAATTGGCCTGAAGACACCTATAAACCTCCAATGGATCCCATCGCATGTCGGAATACATGGAAATGAGGCAGTTGATGTGCTTGCCAAGAATGGCTATGATCTTCCAATGGACTGTTTGAACCGTCTTACTCCCACTGAGAACCACTCCCTGGAAAAACGTCGGAAAAACGTACTCCATCTCATAAGTGGTATGCTGGCAACCGCCCTGGCTTATCAATAACATGCTGTGGCCCTCGGCCTTTCCAATCGGCCATGGCTAGATTTCGTAATGGCCATCTTAAGTGTTTAAGGTTTCACAATGGGGAGGAGGCTCTCCAACCTTGTTCCTGCTCCCAACCTGCTAGTCCTGTTCACTTTCTTTTTTGTCTGGGCGTTTCTTATAAGCAGCTGCTGATTGAACGGGACTTTCTGCAGATTTATGAGGAACTGACGCGACGGGGTCTCTTGAACCTGGTCTAGGCTTTCCTTCTCCAGGGGGATGTGTAACAATAACATTTGTATCAAGAGCTTCCGGTTAGCAAAAATTTACATGGATTTTCTACCTTTATATGGATTTTCAGCATGCTTGTGTGACTAGGAAGGAGACATCAATCATTAATTATTTAAAGTCATTTATATCATCTTTAATCATTTCATGTATTTTTTCACTGTATGTGGACTTTCAACGTGAGTGTGTGACTTGGAAGGATACACCAATAATTAATTATTTAAGTGTATTTATATAAAAAAAATTAGTTTAATAAATCTAGCAAATTAACAATTTCTAAATGTTCATTAAAATCAAGGATTTCTCTTCAAGTTCAATAAACGTTTTAAAATTTCTACAGAGATATGCGATCTCATTGCAAGCCCCTAGGATTTCTGACCTGGTCATATATTGCCGAGATATATGAGCGAAAGATTATTCATTTTGCTTATCCTTGGTCATATGTTGGTTAATTTATCTTTCTATCTCTATTACTTATTCAAAAATTTCAATAAATTACATTATTCCTATATGATTTAATCATTCATAAAAATTAATTTTATACATCTAGCTTTTATAAAATTGCATTAAATTATTTCTTTTTTCTGTTTTGTCTATATATTGTATGTAATTTTTTTATTACATGTTCTTTTAAAATTATTTTTTGTCTACCTATTACCCCTGTAGATGTTACGTAAATTTCCTTATTCTGTGGCATTTTTTCTCAGATTACTCTTCTAATAAATGTAAATTTACCGTACGTGTTGAGGCTACCTGATGATATATTCTATTGCTTTACTATTTTTATTAATGACAGCTGATGCGATGCAGTCTTATGGTCGCTGGTACTTTTAATTCTTCACGCAATAATCACTTTCATCCGTTTCAATCAATGCAACACCATGCAATCTAGGTAGATTCCTTATAGGAAGACTACCTCTTGCAATGGTTCTCAGGATATGACTTTGGAAAAATTTCTGCAGAACTTCCCCAATCATGGTCCCTAAAGCCTGTAGCGAATTGTGATGAGCGAGGATAGAACCTGGGACCTTGTGATTCGCAGCCCAGTATGCAATCGCTCGTGTAGCGATACGAAAGCAATCGCTCGTGTAGCGTAGCTGTTATCTGGCTTTTAAGCTTTTCACCACAGACTCTCCCTCCAGTAAGTCAGAGGTGAGACGAACAATATGGCTGTTGAGTGGTGATGTATTAGCTGTTGATTAATGCGCCTGTAACCATTTTGAGTAGCGCCAAGCGTTATGGCGAGCGTGTGTGGGTGAGTGGTTGCTGATGCTGTTGCTGCGTCAAGTGAATCTGACGACTTTGGGTTGCTGCGTCAAGTGAATCTGACGACTTTGAGTTGCTGCGTCGAGTCTGACGACTTTTGGTTGTGGGTAGATGGCGCCACAACAGCTGTACGAAGGTTGAAGGTTCAGCGTCCGAGGTCACCAATGTGGCGGATAGAATTGAGCGAGGATAGAACCCGGGACCTTGTGGTTCGCAGTCCAGTAACATGACCATAATACAAAAGCAATTGCTCGTGCAGCGCTGCTATTAACTGGCTTATAAGCTTTTCATCACAAGCCAACAACCACCCTTCTTTCAAAAGTTTATATATGTTCTCAGCTTTATTGTTTTTAAAGTCTGAAAACGAAGCTCATGCTCTGTTATCGTCAGTGAATAGCCGAGATGAAAGATACACTATTATTCTGTTCTATTTAATATAGAGGTATGTTCTGATATTTAAAAAGGAATGCAATTATTATTATTATTTTCAAAGAAGTTAGGTACATTCAAAACTCCTTCTAAATTACGAATCATGAACAGACTTTCGAAGATCACAGGATGTGAAACCATAGCCTTCGCGGACGATCTGCTCATCTGCTTTCAGGGAAAATGTCTTGATGATATTTTTGAACTTGCTCAAAGCACATTGGATGATATTTTAAACTGGGCAAGAGATTTCAAAATGGAATTCAACCCGAATAAATCAAAGGTTATGGCTATTAAGAAAAAGAACGTGGACTTTTCTAGCAAACAACTATTTTTTGACAACATACGACTTGAAATGGTAAATGAAATCAAATACCTAGGGGTAATGCTTGATGACAAATTCTGTTGGAAAAATCATATTTTATATCTTTCCAAAAAATGTGAAAACATTCTGAAAGGACTTAATCGTGTCTCTTGCAACACCTTTGGATTGAAATCCAACGTTATTGGCATGATCTACAAACAGGGAATTGTTCCTTTTGTCTGCTATGCCTCTAGGGTTTGGGGTAATGCTTTGAAAAAAAAGATTAACTGTCGAAATCTTCGTAGAATTCAAAGAAGAATTTTACTTAGAGTTATACGTGGCTACAGAACTGTAAGCTACGAAGCCTGCTTTGTCATTTCGGGGTTTCCCCCAATTGACCTTTTCGTCCTTCAAAATAAAGATTTCAAAGATAACGTTATAAAAATTACACAAGATTCCAAAGTGTCCTTTTCCAATCTTCCACATCCTGCTGAACGCATTCCTATCGAAATTATCGATTATAAGGACAATGTTCTTAGCAATTTTCCTGTAGTGTGTTTTACTGATGGCAGTAAACTTAACTACCGTGTTGGACTTGCTTTTGTTGTGTTTCAAGACGCAGTTGAAATGGAACACTTTATGTTTAGAATTCCCGATGAGTGTAGTGTGTTCCAAGCAGAATTGCTGTGCCTCAGTAACTCGCTCAAATGGATCGTAAACCACTGTACTCTGTCATCTAGTTTCCTTATTTGTACTGATTCTCTCTCATCCTTATTTTTGCTTAGTAATGTTTCTTCCTGCAACAAAATTGTAGTGAATTTTCACATCACTCTTTACGAGCTTAAAGCAAGAGGAATTAGCGTTTGTTTTTCTCATGTCCGAGGTCATTCTGGCATTTTAGGGAATGAAAGAGCCGATTGGCTTGCAAAGCAAGCTACAAAACTAAACATCATTGATCCTATGTGCATTCCCAAATCTCACATTCGTAATGAGAATCACAAAAACACCATTCTCTTATGGAACGAGCTGTACCAAAATTCGTCAACTGCCTCTTTAACCAAATTATTTTTCCCCACAATTTCTCAAAGGTTGAATAACAAGCATTTTTTCAGTGATTTTCACTTAACAAAATTTCTTACTGGACACGGTAATTTCAATTACTATCTCAAGAAATTTGGATTATCGAACACTGATCTGTGCTCTTGCAGCGTGGGTGGAGTTCAAAATGTCGAACACTTGCTTTTTGATTGCTCCAAACTTACTGAAGGGAGAAGAGATTTTATTGTGGATCTAGATGCCTGTAATATTAAGTTTCCACCTCCGCTGCATGTTTTGGTCGACAACAAAATGGCTTTTTTCTCATTCTGTAAATTTATTGCCTTTGCTGCTTCATTTTTTAATTAGTTTTGTTGTTTATTTTTCCTGTTGTTTTTTTCCTTATTTTTATATGTACATATTTTTTTTCTATGTATGTAGTTGTTTCAACTTACCTCTGTAAGCCTTGTGCTGTACTTTGTGGTGCACAAGGATTGACTTATTATTAATAAAAAAAAATTACGAATCACGAACCTAGATAGAGCAGGACAGAAAGAATATTGGAATCGTGAAATTTGAAAGAGTCGGTTTGAAGTGTCGGAAGTTTGTGCGATTTCTAACAAACAATAAACAATAATCTGCAATTCTTAAAAGTTTAATTCGAAATTAAGTGCAATAAAAAATTATTTTCCATTTTATCTATTCACCACGAATTATCTTTTATTTTTCTACCTAATTTCAAGTTTTGGCTTTATGAAAAAATTTTCCACCATAAAAAATTTCCACCTTTTTCCTTCCCTTTTCAGAAACGTGGGGGAAAAGGATACACTTTATTACTGCGCCTGCGCAAAGGAAGCAAATTACCATTGATAGAAAATGCAGTACTTTTTTCTTCACTCTACAATGAAAAACGCATTATTTAAAAGAAAAATTTATAAAAGTAAAAGTTTTCAATCACAATTTTCTTCTGGGAATTGAAATCACTGGTAAGTAACTAGCAAAGATTGTTGATAAATTTAAATATTATGTAAAAAAATTAACCAAATTATTGATTTAATTCATATTTGAAAAAAAAAAAAAATAGGGAAGTGCTGCAGTTTCGTTTTGCATGAATACAGGCTCGCTCATTGCTACAATTTTATAACAATATCCTTACCTGACAATTTTCTGTGACTGTAACCTATTGAATGCATTCTGAAGAACTTGTCTAACATTCCACCGGCTAAAGCTGTTCGGTACTCTGTCTTGCCCATCGAAATGCACGTATGTGTAGCACACAATGCACACGATGATCATAACAGTGCATGATTGAAGAAATACTTTCTGGTACCGTGGATGAGGGCGATAACTTTTTACCCCATCTTCGAGCTTCTGTCGCATTCTGAGTCACCTGTTGAAGACGAAAATATTTAGTGAAAAAAATAATTGGACATAATTATACAATTGAGTCCAATCCCATCTGATAGATTTTAAACTGTAATTTAAAGAACATTCAGAAGAGAAGCGCTTATTAAGAAAAGTGTTTATTGAATTTAATTACATTGATAATTTCTCTTAATGAGATTTTTATAAATTTTTTTAGAGACGGTTGGGTTTGTTATTTTCAATACGTCATGTTTTTTTTTTTCAGGTTGCCGCATGAATCACCTGTGATTCACACTTACCTCCTTATTAGATTACCCTTCTTTATTGAAATAACATAGGTGAAATTATCAAATTAGATAAATGTCCGAGTAACAGGTGTGAGGTATAGAAAGGGACATATATAATATTTCCAAATTTTATTCTTTCTTTGACGCATGCTTATTTTGTGTCACGTCACATTTACATATTATGTATATATATATATATATATATATATATATATATATATATATATATATATATATATATATATATATATATATATATATATATATATATATATATAAAATACATATTAGAAAAGGAAATATATAGGTTTGTTTGTTTGCTTACTGTTTTTTTTTTCTTGTGCGTATCACAGCTTTTCAAATGAGTGGCTAAGAAGAAATCTTTGATACGTGTCGATTAGGGTAGTCATACACTGACTCTCCGACCCACCCGAAGGCACACGGATAAAGAAAACTGAATGACCGGACCGCCGCAACAGCAACACTGGCGGGAACTGTGGTTGAGTCCTAAGGGCCATCACCGACTACGGTACAACCCTTCCTGAAGGAAATACGTCCCTCATCGATGGAAGGAGCCAGATCCCCCCCCCTTTTTGTATACCCACCAAGGTGACGGGAACCAACCACCATACCTGAAGCATCTCATCCTCTTTTCGGGGAGCCCCCTCCGGGGGGTTTGTCGATTAGAGTAAGAGAATCTTAGGTATCATTGGAAGATATGTCATAGAAATAGGGAATTTTATATTTAAACATGGAGCATGAGAATTGCAGATTCACCAATTCTTTAGAGTGTCTGTTAGGAATGTGAGATTTGGTTCAGAAAATAAGATATATATATATATATATATATATATATATATATATATATATATTCCATATGATGGCAACATGCAGAATGAAGTCATGGCGCCTATATCTTCTCACGCGATGGGTAACTAGACAGAAAAGAAAAAAGTTTGAAGGTGTCGACGCTATGCAATATTGGAGGCGTGATGCCTGTTGTTTTTTTATTTGTGTAAAAGGCATTTAGCCTTCTTCAATCCTTTTCAATTTATTTAATTGTTTTCTTGTCCTAAATATTGTGAACATCCTCTACCTTTTAATTAAAACTATTTTAGATAATATATCTTCCATTTACAGTCAGATTTGAGTATCACACTTAAACCTACATTTACTTAGAGAGAGGGGGGGGGAACAAGAGAAAACTTAAAGAAATATCGTACAAGATTAGTTTAAATGTAATGCATACATTTTGTAATTTACATATTTAATGCGAATAAAAGAAAATATCCAGAGGGAGTGATTTCAATAGATGCGTAATTTCAATTTCATGCGTACCGCCTAGTAAATATTTCACTCCACCCTACCGCTTATCGTAAAAAACTGTGTACCTTGAGTAAGGCCATGAAACCCAGGAGTGATTATAATTTTATTAGAAAGGAATCGGAAACCGCGACAATCCAGATGGGAAGCAACACATGTGAAACGTATGTCAACGCATGTACTTTTAATAAGAATAACAGAATCTGACAAGTGAGCATTTTGTTCTTCATAGTATAATATGCATCTCACACTACTTTTCTAATAATTGAAATCAATATTTGACCCGGATTTTCAATTGCAGTAAAAAGATTGCATACCATATTTCAATTATATAAGTCTGCGTTTTTAAGTATTTCATTTGAATACATAAAATCAGCAGACGATTATCTTTGATAGACGTGGTACAAAATTGAAAATAAATCAACATTTTGATACTAAACCTATTAACTGTATTGTATTCATCCAATTCTCTACATTTTGCAATTATCATGCCCATTTATATTAATAGACACTCAGACAAACTTCCAGTGAATAGATTCCATAAAAAGATTCGTAAAATTCTACAAATTTTATCTGTCTTGGTCAAAGCATTTTTGATTTGTTGAGTTCACAGAAAGACAAAAAGACATAATTTCAAAAAAATGTTTTTTATTATTATTATTATTATTTTTATTTACAGAGGTCTGAAACGTGGGGATTCGTCAAAATCTTGAGTTCGAATTCTTTTGACAATTACAATATTCCTTTTACACTTCATATACGAAAAAGTAAGAAAGAAAAAACAAAAGGTATGGTAAGGAATAAATTTTGTTTAAATATTATGTCGGTAAATGTGTTAAAAAAGGCGAAAAATTAAGGTAAAGATTGAAGCCACACGATGTGTAAAACCAACCCTCAACATAAAGGCCGGATTTCATTCAACTCTTAATATAGAGAAGTTCAGCTGCGAGACTCTGTTTATTTAATGCAATCTGTCATGTACTAAAGTTGCAGCTGAATGACATCACCTGGCATTTAATGGAGAACTTCCGAAATTTTCATTAAAGCTTTATTTTTCATGCTTTGCGAGTCTGGGAGTAAGAAACTAATTTTTATAGTCTCTATACATCTGAAATTCATCTTACAAGACTAGTTTTGGCTCAAATTGACCTAGCTTCAATACCATTATGACATTGTCATAATAGTATTGAAATTATTAACAGAATTAATATTGTCATGACAATAGTTACTAATAGATTGACTAGTTACTAATAGTTACTAATAGAAAACTTTATCCTCTTAAATTGTTTATATTAGTGGTAATGTGTGGGGAGAGGGTAAAATTGGCTAAAATGATTACAAGAAATAAAAAAGATTTAAAATGCCAATTTTTAGAACTTTTGTTAAAAAAAATCAGGAAAAAGCTGTATAAAAGCAACCAAATTTTCAGTTATTATTTCTATTACTAGTTTATGGATTGATACATTTCTAGAGTGGTTTTATTAATTATATAACTCACTGAATTTCGATTATTTTTAAATAGTGATAAAAATAATAAAATAATAAAATTGATATAATTAATTTTTTATTAATTAAATCAATATTAATAATTTAATTAAATTGATAAAATTTAAATTAAAAAAATTCTTGTTTAAAAGCCTTTATCAAAAATTCAGCAAAGATTCGTACATATTTAATCACTGTAGTTAAACGTAGCTATGTTTTATCATTTGTCCCTACATAATTCATCTGAGGAGGGGAGGGAGAGATGCTCTGGCGATAGAATAGAATACTATAAATAATTTAAGATTTTATTTGCAGTAACGAGAATTGAGCAGTTTGGAAATTACGCGTAAATAAAAGAAGGACAATTTTCTGAATTTCTATCTAGTAGATCACTCCAGTAAGGGAAAGTGATTGTAAAATCAATTTTTTTATACAGATTTTTTTTAAAAAAAACTTCTAAACAATTAAAAAAACAGAGCAGTTGAATGAAAAATTACACAAGGAAATTGACATATAAACACATTAAAGTAATTTTCATTATAATGAATCAGCCTTTCACTTAGTCCGAGATGAATATAGTATATGGTTTCCAATGACAATAAATAATAAAAGCTAAAGTGCATATTGTCTTTATATTGTTTGTGTATATTAATTATCTACAATTCAAGTCATTTGATCTTCAGTTATTCAAGTTGGCATGAAAAGTCTATGTGTTTTATGTTTTTAATGTGTGAATATATAAATAGTTCGAATTTTCTACTAATTCACACATTGAAAAGTTTAATTATGAATATAGAAATTTTATTCAAGCTTATAACTTTAATCAATTAAAAAGTGGTGCTATTTTTGTTTTATAACGACAACTTTCGAAAATATAATGGTAAATAATAATTTACACATGTTAAAATTCAAAGTTTATCTTTTCAGTAACACCAGTTATGTTGTCTTCCGATAATTTTCTTAATTTTATCAGCATTTTAATATTTTTCCGCAGTAGTTTGAGATCAAACTATTCTAGAAGAAATATTTTTTCTATATAAAAATTCAAATTAATACCGTTTTAATCATACGGTTTCATTTCATAAAAATTTTCATCTAATTTTTATCAGTTTTTCAAAATTTAATAAATTTCAACATATACAGGCGATTTTGAAATGAATTTATAGATATTCTGTACTATGAAAAGACACTTTGAACTACTCTACTTGACATTTTTGTTTAGTTTTATAAAAAACACTTTTTGATAATATTTTTATTGACTTCAAAAAAATTCTAAAGTTTATCCAATTAGATTAAAAAAATCTGTCAAAAATTCTAGTCATATTTAATTACGAAGAAATAAATAAATAATATTGCAACTGAAAATAATATCAAAGTTAGACAGAAAAATAACTAATGGCAGCATTTTAAAATCGTCTGTTTCTTTTGGTATTTATTACTTTAATTAAAACGCTCTTCAGACGATAAAAAAAAATGTGAATTATAATATTTAATAAAAAGTAATTTTCACCTTTAAAATATTAAGCATACAAATATTTTAATCCCAGGTAACACAGAGCACATCAGCTATCAAATATTTCCAATAAATTCAAAGTTTATAGATACTAATCTTTAAATGTTTTATTTGCATATTTTTATCTACAGCTAACCTGATATTGAATGTAAAATGTATCACACAGTTTTAATGTTGAAATCAAATGCGTATTTTGTATGAGGAATACGAAAGTGGAAATGGCAACACAAAACTAGATGACGTGGGCAGTTACTTGATATCATTAGAGACTCTCATCCAAACAATGAGTACAATAGGTGAAAGATTATTAAAGGAAACGATAGTTAAACCACAGTTTGATATTTAAAAGTTTTTATGAAAAAGAAAACTTATTAAACAATGAAGGCATGTACATCTGATTAGATATAATAAATATAACTGAAACCAAACAAAATCAATATTTCAATATTTCTGGCGAATACGTTAATATTTAAAATTGTTAAGAAAGGTGAAGAGAAAATTTTTCTGAAGTTATTTTTAATTAAATCATTTTAATCTTTTTTCTTCTTCTTTTTTTTGTGTATGTCTGTGTGTTTCCAATATGGTCGTTTTACTAAGAAACAAAAGCCGGACGTTTCAAGACATTATCTAAAATCGGGAAAGCTTTTGAAACTGAAGATCACAGAAAAAAATGACATTATGTACTCACAAGCACATATTCAATATAACTGCATTTGAACAAGAGAAGGGGGGGGGGATTTTCTTTTGACTTTTTACTCTTATGCGAAATTTTAGAAAATTTTCGTTCGAAAACATTTTCTAATTTCTGACTTTACAATAATATATTATTAAATGCTCAGATGACGAAAATTCAGTGGAAAGTTTTTAAGACTTATGAGAATATTTACAGCGCATTTAGGCCCAAATCTTATAATGTTAGCCTAAATATCAATATGTATATTTATAAACTATGTAGTAAATACAGAATAATATTTCTGTCTCTACTAATAATAAAGAAGAAATGTAGTTGGGTATATCTAATAGTTGTCGGTCTACAGGGAGAAACTACCATATTTTTTCATTTATACATTTTGGAGATTAAAAACTAAAAACAACTCAGAACACATTTCTTTTTTAAAATTTCAATCGAAATTTTAACCAAACAAAAATCAAACGAGATTTCACCATAATTTCCAAAAATATTATTGCTAAAAAAATAACTTTCACGTATTTTTAAGATTCAAAAAATTATTTTTTATAAATTTCAACTTAATTACTATGCAATCCTTTACTTTAACTATTTCTTTAAAAAAAGAATTTTGCATAATATTTAATAATGTTTATAATTGAAAAGAAATCAACATTGTTTTCATTGTTTCCTTAAATATTTAACAGAAACATTTTCTTCTGTTATAAAAAGCTAAATAAAAGTTTTGCTTATTATCTGCATAATTTCTTAGAAGAACAAGAAAGTGAAAATGTAATAGCGGGAAAGATAACAAGCAAATAGAAGATATTTTATCCACACAATTACTTTTTTAAAAGCACTATGATGTCGTGAAGCTTGATATCATTAAGAAGGTTCTTAAAGAATCGTAAGAATCAAAACAAGTACATTAAAATAACACGGCTTTAATGTCTGTCACGATTTTATATCAAATTAAGATAATTAGAGACACCACGAGAAATTTAATTGAAATTAAACACAATTATTATTCTTGGCAAATCCAGCCGGTCGTCAAAGACAGCTAACATAGAATAAATTCTATTTCTAATTCCATAAGTCAGTTTAATATAACGTAGCTTTATGCTAATAGAGCTAATGAAGATGAAGGATTTTAATATAAACACACACACAAAAAAACGATTTTCAATAAATTAGAAAATGTTTAAACCTATGTTGGCACCTTCTACTTGCAAAAATTCGTTATCGGATTTCATTACTCAAAATCATATTTACAACATCTCCAAGTCAATGGCTTGAATTATGAAATATAGATTTTTCAGATATAAGACCTTTGTTTGAAAAATGAATATTTTTGCCTTGCTTACAGATACGCCAATACAATGCATTTTATTTCATTAATTGAATACCATTGTTATAACAATCTTAATTAATTATACAATATAACAATTAAAGTAAAAAAAAATGGTTTCAAATGTTCTTGTATATAGTTTCTCGTTTTTTTCTTTCATTAAAATCTAGCCGTGATTTCAAATATTTATTATGTGTTCAACTTCTCTGTTCAGTTACATTATAATGTATACATACTTTCTAATGAATTTCTAGAAAAAATTTGCAAAAAATCGACGAATAGCACTTCATTTTTGTTTTCAAGCAAGATGACAGACTCGCGTACTGCTACTCATCAAAGTTGATTTTTTTTTAAAATTTCATGCTTAAATAATTCTGTTTACAAAAAATATAATACCAAAAGAGTGGTTTTTTTTTTTTAAAAACTAGATTAACCAGATGTACAAAACATTTTCATGAAATATTGTTAGGATTAGGAATATTGTTTATAATTAATTTTAATATTTTATTTTGTTTGTAAATATTATTTAAAACTAGAAAGAATCACAATCTGCATTAAATGAACCGTAAATTACCTATTGTAAAATTAAGAATTAAAAAATGATTTTAAAAAGTCTAATTTAGATGCTATTACAAGAAGCAGAATAAAATGTTAATATCAAAGAATATAAGTATTATCAATGAAAAAAAATGCACAAATTTTTAAAAAAATGCATCCATAAGAAAAAGAATTGCTTTGCACATTTTGTAACTGTACAAATGTAAATGCACAAAAGATTCTAAATTTGAATTCATATAGAATATTTTTTAATCATGTTATATCATCCATATAGATAAGATAATCATTTAAGTAGCATCAAAACAGCGGTATGAAAAAGGCAATTAAACTCATTTAAAATTTTAAAAATAATAATGTACATATTATTTCATTTTAAATAAAAGTCATTGTGTGTATATATATATATACACACACACACACACTACATTTCCATCTAAACAACTGCGCCGAATCTAAACTAATTTTGTAGATTTATTATATAACACAAGAGAAAGAATATTGTCAATTAGTCTATGTGAAAAGGTCAATAAAATACTGTTTTGATTAGAAATAACTGAGGCTTTATTATTTGTCCTCAGTAACATTTGAAAAAAAATTTTCACAACAAATATTTTCACACTATCTTAAAATACAAAATTTTATCTGTTTAATAATAACAATTTCCTCTTAGAGCAATACTTTTTTTAACTAATTTTTCAAATTTAGATAAATAATTGGCGGAGGGGAATGCAGACGATTTTTAATTTTAAACATAATTTATAACTATTTTCTTATTATTGAAGAGCAAATATATATAAGAAAAATTGTTGTCAGAACAGATTAGCAGAATTCTGGAAGAATACCAAAAGAAAAGTTTCAAAGCAGACGATATATATTTCACGCTTTTTATTAATGAAAAAGTAACTATTTATTAACTGTCTCGAAACATTCACTAAAAACTTTCATTTAAATTTCAATATTTACGATCAAAATCTCAGACATTTATATAACAAATATGGCGAAAATCAGCTATAAGGAGTTTTAAAAGTCTTTTGTTTCAAGCGTTATTATCATTTTAATTAATGCACAAATGAGCTATAAGCGGTTTTTAAAAATCGTTTGTTTCAAGCTTTATTATCATTTTAATTAATGCACAGATTAGCTATAAGCGGTTTTTAAAAATCGTTTGTTTCAAGCGTTATTATCATTTTAATTAATGCACAAATTAGCTATAAGCGGTTTTTAAAAATCGTTTGTTTCAAGCGTTATTATCATTTTAATTAATGCACAAATTAGCTATAAGCGGTTTTTAAAAATCGTTTGTTTTAAGCATTATTATCATTTTAATTAATACACATTTCAGATGATAAAAGGTATTATTTTGTTATAATATTCTGTACAAAAGTAGCTTCAACGTTAAAATATTACGCATAAAAGTATTTTAATACCGAACAGAGCCGGATACATCAGTTAGTCTACATATATTTAGCAATGAAGTTATTATGGTTTCACCAATAAGTATGATTACCGGTACCATTAAATGATTCAAACTGACACGATTTAACAGAAGTAAGTAAATTGACTCTCACCTTTGCACCTCAAGACAGGTAACCGATGAGCAGCTTGTTAATTTTGCTCAAGATTTACTTTTAATCCTTTCTATTCTGCACACGCTTCCGCTCTGCCACTCCCCTATGCGTATGTCTTCCAAACATAAGTATAATAAAAACGATAACAAAAGTCGAACCTTTTTTTATAAGTGTTTGGTAATCTATCAAAGGACTGATAAGGTTGTTCGGAAGATTTCAACGAATAACCAGACATAAGTTTTCTACGATTATTTTTCATATCAGATGTTTTAGAAATAATGACATAGAGATATTAATCTAAATGCTTGTGGGAGCGTAACTTTTCTCAAACTGAGTGTAAAATGGAATCTAGTGAAAATATCGCAAATTAGCATTTTAAGGCTGGCAAGAAAAAAAGTAGGAAACTAAGATTTAGAAACTTCTTCAATAATTTGAAAAAGTTTGCCTCATTTTGATGTTTACTTTTTCAAAATATAAATATTTCTATTTATTTTTAATACATATATCGAGAAAAAAATTACTAAAATTATGAAATACTTATATTTAGTAAAAGAAAGAAAGAAACTTCAAATAAATAATTAAAAATTATTATTTTACAAGACCTGTAAAATAGTATGTGACACAACTTACTAAATGAATAGTTAATATTTTTCATATGTTACAATTAAATTGTTAATATAATTTAAGTAATTGAGTAATTCAGTGAAAACACACACTGCAGACTTAGTAATTTCTAATTCATGAAATTTCTTCTTTTTTTTCCCTTTCTTATACATATGAAGTATAGAAAGAAAAAATATTGTAAAAAATTCATTTCAAAAATTTTTCACAAATCTTAGCAAAAAAAAAAAAAAAAATCCATTTATCTCTGAATACTATTATTTAAAAACGCTCTGGGCTTGACAAGTAAAATTCGATATACTGTCCATGCAGCAAATTTTTAGATTTCTATCGAATTTTGAACGAAATTCATTTAGAGGAAGTCTGTCTGTCCGTTCAGTTGTCCAAATGAATGCAGACAACAGACGAAATGAGCTGGATGGATAAAGTTGGTGCACAGATTTAGTATCTAAAATGTATATGAAATTTGGAACCAGATTTATCAAGAAGGTGATGATTTATTTATTAGTACTTTGACAACATGAAAATGGTATAATTTAAAAATTTAACATCTTAAATAAATTAAAAGTGTTTCACATTTTGGCGTCTCAAAACTACAATGACTTAAATAAAATAAATCAAATTTTGGTTGAAATTCCCCCAAAACACATATTCTGTTTTCCTGTACTTGCGTATTAACCACATTTGATTACTAACAGCTAAAAAAATCGCATATTAGTAGTCTCTTTCGTTACTATTGTTCGTCAATGACGTGCATTTAATACCAGTGCTACTTTTCTTTTACTATATTAAGAAATCCATGCCTATCATGTGAAAATAAAAATTTGAGTACTTGGAGCATTCCCGAGAATGGACAGGATCTATAATTTTCTGAAGGGATAGGGAGAGGAATATGAGAATTTTATTAAAATGTGGGGGTCTGCCTGTCCGCAAATATGCCTCTGGTTACAGTGAAAGGTTTAAAGCGAAAGATTTTTCTCTCAGAATGTTGCAAATTTAGGTGTTTGAAGGAAAAGAAACATTTAATAGATGTAATTTAATTTTGACGTTTTAATTTTAATTAATCGCTTGATATACGAATTTTTACAACTTCCTAATTACATGACACATCCTATTTGCAATATTTATTGTTATTTTAATTCCTATAATAATATAAGGAGCATTTGACATATTGAAGTGTTTTGCATTTTAAATAATTTAATACTTATAATTTAATATTTACACTTAAAAATTCAGTAATTCGATACGCAAGTCAGAGTCGTCAATGTTTGCGAAGAGGTTAATGTTTCATCATAAAAATATTAAAATTTACAAAGAATTTATGCATGAGTTTCTACTTCACAAAGTTACATCGTTTCACTTAAATATTTTGATAAAGAAAATAAAAGAAATATTGAAAATAGAAATTTATAAACTGTGTTATAAGAAAAGAAGAAAAAGAAACATTGAAACATACCAATCCATTTTATTCATTTTAATAAGTAACTTCAAAAAAAAGCCTATAATGCTACTTTTTTACGGGCTCATTGTAGTAAATATATTATTCGTTAAAGAAAATAAAAGAAATATTGAAAATAGAAATTTATAAACTGTGTTATAAGAAAACATTGAAACATACCAATCCATTTTATTCATTTTAATAAGTAACTTCAAAAAAAGCCTATAATGCTACTTTTTTACGGGCTCATTGTAGTAAATATATTATTCGTTAAAGAAAATAAAAGAAATATTGAAAATAGAAATTTATAAACTGTGTTATAAGAAAACATTGAAACATACCAATCCATTTTATTCATTTTAATAAGTAACTTCAAAAAAAGCCTATAATGCTACTTTTTTACGGGCTCATTGTAGTAAATATATTATTCGTTAAAGAAAATAAAAGAAATATTGAAAATAGAAATTTATAAACTGTGTTATAAGAAAACATTGAAACATACCAATCCATTTTATTCATTTTAATAAGTAACTTCAAAAAAAGCCTATAATGCTACTTTTTTACGGGCTCATTGTAGTAAATATATTATTCGTTAAAGAAAATAAAAGAAATATTGAAAATAGAAATTTATAAACTGTGTTATAAGAAAACATTGAAACATACCAATCCATTTTATTCATTTTAATAAGTAACTTTAAAAAAAAGCCTATAATGCTACTTTTTTACGGGCTCATTGTAGTAAATATATTATTCGTTAAAGAAAATAAAAGAAATATTGAAAATAGAAATTTGTAAATTAAGTTATAAAAAAGAAGACAAATATTGAAACTTACCAATCCACTCTATTCACTTTAACGCACAGCTTAACTATCAAAAATGCCTACCATTTTGCATTTTACTGACTCATTACAAGTAATATACTATTCGTAAAAATTTCTCTTTTGTAGGGTTATAAATGCATTATCATCTACATTTACAACATTTTCACATCAGAAAACATTATTTCGGAACTCTAATTTCCATCGCATTGTATCCAATAGTGTTAGCGTTTCTTCTTGGGAAGGTATTTTTATTACCCTCTTTATCATATTCGTCACTCCTTACAGCATCTTCATATCATTTTGTAACATTTTGCAAGATGCCCTGCTGTGACAGATATTCAATAATAACAATGTCACCATTTGCTTCATTTTGTTACAACTTTAAATGATGAGAAGTCATGAAATATTGAAATAAAACAATGGAAATTTGACAAAAAAAATCCTTCCGTCTGGAAACTTTTGTAATATGGAATGTTCGGTATATATCATAATCTAAATCTGTTAATAGCCATTTAGCAGACGATTCATTTTCAGACATTTTATAACTGCTACTATTTTTATTTTGTTAAAATATTACTAAAAAGTAAAAGCAAACGATATTTTCTTTGATAAACATATTTTATTAATATTATTTCGTTTATTTTTTGCATGACAGCTGATAATCAATTATAAATCTTCTGGAATCTGGCAATGTTTGTAAGATACGCTATGAAGTCGAAAGAATAAACAAGCCGATGGAATTCTAAAATGCCTGGAGTATTATTTTAGTTTTAAGAATTTTAAGATGCTCTGCAAGCTATAATTTGAAGCTTAAGAAAACGGGTAGTTTTCTAGAAAGCATGCAAAAATGGATGGTAAGTTATGGTGTAAGAGATGTAAATGTTGTTCAAAATCAAGTCTGCAGAAAATTTTATTAATTAGAAAACTTCATTAAATGGAAGTTATATAAATAGGGATTCTGCTGTGTATGTTTTAATGTTACCATTATTTTTAACACGTTCTTGAGTATGAATTATTGCCTTAATTGTCATAAAAAATTCGATCTCAAGAACTGAAAGAATCTCCACGCTTTAGACCGCCCAATTCACGAACAATATCACTTTTGGAATTATTTCCTATTATTTGAAGAGGACAAAAGAGAAGTACTGAAAATTAGGATAAAATTGACACATGAAATTTGAATATGCAATATTAAGGATATCAAATTTTGGACAAAATCAGTCATCCTTAAAATTGCCTCTTTGTTCATTCGTCTATGAGTATTTGAATTTGGCAATCAAATACACAGTAGGCTAATCGTATGAAATCCCATTTATGGTTTTATTATTATAATTGTAGATTGGATAAGAGATCAAATTTGGACTAAATTTGTTAGCGGTTTGGATGTTATGTGAGAGCAATAATTCAAAAAGGAAATTTGCTAGATTGATGACCATTTTTTTTCCGTTTTTTTACTTATAAATTATAGATCTGCATAAAAATTCGTAAAAATGGATATTCAATTATCTTTACCATAAGACGCGAAACATAAAATATGTCATATAGAAGAAGCAAGTCATGGGAAATACTGCCATTGGAAACAATGTCAATGGGAAATATCCATGCTGGTTTCAATTATTATTATTTTAAGAGCTGAAAATTCAATAGCAACAACCGTCTAATCAGTGGCGGGTCCACTATTTAGACATTAGTTGTAAAAAATATTTATCAAGACATTACAATAAATAACCATATACTGCAATCTCTGGTTTCCACGCAGCTTTCTCACATATTCTCCAATAAAGTATTTTTATCTACTTCTCCCCCCCCCAGTATAAAATTGTGGATCTTGGGTAAGGACTTGAATTCCTGGCATGGCATTGGTGAACGATAGTTATATACGTCTTTGCCATGAATCGAACAATATGACTGAATCTATTGCTATATTTTGGGTGGCTTATTGGCGACCGATGGGGTCCAAAATTTGAACTAAAGTTGTAGTCATATGATAACATTCCAAAAAACAGAGACCGCTAGACAGTTAACCATTTGACGTATTCAATTAAAAATTTGATAAATATCTATATTTTAGATGTTAAACTTATGTACTGAATATTATCTCTTTGACACTTAGCATTTTGGAACTATCAAGTTCACTTGTGATCGAAAAGTCGAACAGTGTGATGTCTCTTAAGAGCAAATAATAGTCAATACCCTTTTAATACAATATGTTTTAATAAGTATTTTATTGCACACATCACAAGTACACATATACAAAAGATATAAAATTATTTCTGCATTCAATGGGCCGTTTGTTAACAGTTTTCTGAGGCCATATTCCACGAAACACATCACACACACATCGTCTTTCCAGTTAACACCACTCATCCTCACGTCACTCCATCACAGCTTCTTTCGTTCTGATCTTTTTTTCTTTTACTTTTTTTTTTTGAGTTCGTACATAGAGGACGCTAGTCAGTACAACAGACAGACTTCCATTCACTTGTGATCGAATAACTGGACAGAAAAACATTCTTAGAATGGATTTCGTTATAGATTTGATAGAAATCTAGAAATTCGGTCGTAATACTATATAACATATTTTGTTATATAGTAATACTATATAACAAAATATGTTAATATAACAAAACATGTTAATATACAGGGTGTTTATAAAGTCCCGGACCCATTTTGATGTTTAATAACTCATAAAATAATAAAGATAGATTAAAATTAATAACATAAATGGTTAAATAGACTCAAAAAGTTTCATGACCCTTGTCAATGAACTTCCACGTGTGCCCCCTTCGTCGCACGGAGAATATCAAGTCGATAGTCAATTTCACGTCAGGTAGCGACAGAGCCATTTGCGCACATTATGGCGATTAACAATGCCAGAAACATGAAAGGATGCTTCATCGGAGAACATTATGCTCTTCAGAAAATCAGCAGCATCTTCTATCCTCCTTAGCATATCTGTTGCAAAGGCCATCCTCCTAGGCCTATCGTTCGGTTCCAAAACTTGAACAATTTGAACTTTGTATGCATGCAGTCTTAATTTTTTCTTAATAACCTTGTACACCGTCGAAATTGGCATATCCAATTCTGTTGCCGCTGATCTCACAGATATTCTAGGATTGTGTAAAACTGTCTCTCTGACACGCTCAACATCAAAATCACTTGTGCAAGGATGTCTGGAACGTTTCTTATCTTCGATACTTCCAATTTCTAGAAAATTCTTTTTCCACCGCAAGATGCTGTTTTTGGATGGAGGATCTTTTTGGTAAATTCTTCTGAAATTTCTCTGCGCTTGCACTATCGATTTCATTTCTATGAACCACCATAAAATCTGTGCTTTCTCTTGTGGTGTACGCATTCTCCCTAATATCCACTCGAATAAAACATCACATACAAAAGTACTACATAGAACAAACACATCAAAAGTAAACATAACATTGCAATAGTTGTCAAAAACAAAAGAGAGAAAAATGCAATTAATAAGCAGACAATATTTAGAAAAGTACAGATATTTAGACTGGAAAATGAAATTATCTGAAAATAACCACACGTGCAGACGATATTTACAAAAGTAAAAATATTCAAACCTGAAAAGGAAAATATATGAGTTATTCCATCAATAAATGCCATAAGTGTGTTTATATCTTTATTATTTTACGAGTTATTAAACATCAAAATGGGTCCGGGACTTTATAAACACCCTGTATGTTAATATGTAACTATATACGAAATATGTAATATTATATGACGTAATACTATATAACATAGAAAGGTAGACATATTTCCAAAAATGCGTTTTCCGGAGTCATAGAAGTCTGTTCGGAAGTGAAGATTCATCAAAATGTCGAGTTTGAATTTTTCGACGATTAAAGTACTTTCTCGAAATGTGAGAAAGTAAAAAAGCTATTCTACTATAAGTAGCCTAAAATTTTTAATTCCACATATCAAATATGCTGTCTTTCGAGTTTTTTTAAATAATCAGCATAAATAATAATAGTTAAATAGTCAGCATGTTAAATTATCACCATAAATTCCTATTAGATTTGTTAATAGAAATATTATGTGAGTGTTGAAGTGCTAGTGGATAAAAGTATTAGAGTCTCACCCCCGACACATTTCCATCTACGCCCAGTCAGCTGGACAATATTCGTTCGAAAATGAATATCAAATACGATGGGCAATAAGTAATATGAAATGACAATAAGGGAACCTTTTTACTTTCCCCTGTACGAAGTATATAGAGAATACTGTAATTACCAGAAGAAGAAAAAATATTGAATTCAAGTTTTGACGAATGTCTATGTTTCATATTTCTCAAACTCCCAAAAAAGATGTTTTTGGAATTATGTTTCTCCGCCTGTGACAAGGATAACTCAAAATCGTTTTGAGCCAGACAGATGAAATCTCGTATATAATCTTTAAGTTAAATTTGTAGAATTCCTTCATATTTTGAGAGAAATCCATTCTGATTTAGGCACTCTGTGCAGATATTCGAATAATACGATGACTACAAAACGAGGAAAATCTGAATGGATAAAATTCGGCATACAAATTCAACATCTGTAGTAAAGACACCTGTCAAATTTTGAGCCAAATGAAGCAAGCGGCTGACCGTCTGTCGGTCTGCACTTTCAAAAACATGTAAACGCGATAACTCAAAAACGGAATGACCTAAACATATCCAATTTAGTATATCAATCGGTCGGCAAAAACACATCTAAATCACAAATTCTACTTTCGGATATTATTAACGGAATGCCAAGAGTTAATCGCCAAAAAACTCGCCAAGGATGACACGATGTAAATCCACTAAATACACTTATGATAGGAATATATCGTAACTACTGTAAGCGAATGCTATGCAAGGTGCTCTCTGTCTTCTCCAGGTCTGTCCAATAAAACACATGTGTTTCTGTCAAGGCAACAACAATCGGAACCAAAACTCATAACATCCAATGATAGAGACAAAAAAAAAAATCTAAAAAAAAAAAAAAAAAAATCCAACTTTGGTTGAAAGTGGAAACAAACAAACAAAAAAAAATCCACCAGTTAGGATTTTCCAAAACTGTCTCGCATACTCTCTATTAAAGGCATTACCCCCGTCCAGTTCCTAAAACTGTGGGTCATTGGTAAATACATGAATGCCACGAGTTCTCAAATTTTTACTTTCAGAATCCTGCATAAGAGAGTATAGTATTTCAGAATATAGTAAAGAAAACCACTATTTGTTTATTAATTGCATAACACAGAATTTTAATTTTTTTAAACAATTGAGTGAGAGTTTAACGTTGTTCTGTGATAACTTCTAAAATATTTTTAAAAACAAAAATAGTTTTTAAATTATTTTAAAATCTGAAAAAATATATCTTTTCAATAGCATAACTTTTTATTTCGTTTCATTTTTCTCCAATTTAATGCATTTTTAATAATATGTTTATGCAAAATTTGAAATGATATTTTATATTGTTAAAAGGAAATTCCAATTGTTTTCACTATATAAACAAACAGCGGGCTTTTATTCCATTGTTAAATGCCAAAAGATTGAAATTTCTGTTTATAAGTCGTATAGTCTGACAATGTTGTTGTAACTTTTTAATATCTGATTTTATGTCATTGTTTCTTTTTTTAAGCCCATTAAAAGATTAATTATTAAAGAAAATAAGCCTGTTATGCTTGTATTGTTTTTACTGGCTATTTTTAATTATTCACGGACAAATTTTATTCTTCCTAAATATGCTGATTGACAAGCCCACATAATAATCGGCAGATAAGAAATAAGCAACTAAGAAAGTAAACTTGCATCACCATTTAAGACAACATACAGTTAGATATTAGATAATGCAGACAATGTGATCTTCGTGCTATTTCGACATTTATTTTGATTTCATTAAGACGGTTTAAGCACAGAAAGTCTAGAATCGATGTAAGACAGGCTATTATAATGTTATTTAACTTTCTGTCTCAGTTTGAAGTTTAAAATTATTATGCTAAAAAATCAAGTTATGTCAATATCAAGTTATGAATAAAAAATTAATTAAAATCAAGTACAATCAATATTCCAAGAAAACCAATTTGTATCGGAAAAAAATAAGTTAGTTTAAAAATAAATTAAATAAAAAATATATTAGTTACAACAAGTTTGATTGTTATTTAATCTACAAAATTTAATACACATATATCTATAATTAAATGATTAATTACATATATGACTAAAATATGAAAGGAAATAAAAATCTTTAATAGAAATATTATTATAACTTAAAATTATTACACAGTTGAATAATATGGAATTATTTTATGCTTTTTTAAAATAAGTGTAAAAATTCAATATTATCATGCGATATCTTAGTTACTAAAAGAAATATTAATTTTATATAAAACGATCTCTATGAAAAACGCCCAAGCAACTTCATAGAAAATAATATTTTTATTTTAAAAAAATTCGGAAGTAAAGTAATATAAAAGTATTTAAAAATTGTTTAGTAAAATTATTGTTATTTCTGTACTAATCTTTCATTCTTAAATTTATAAACAACCTAGTTAAACATTTTTATTCATAAAGAATTTAAGAAACATTGTACCAAATTATTGTTTCCTTTAAAAGAAAAACAGCATTTTGTGATTTAAAAAATGCATTTTGTGATTTAATCGCCTATATTATTCCATTGTAGCTGACAACATTTCCTAAACAGAAGTACACTAACCCTACATTCAAATCGAATAATGCAGACGAATATATTTTTACCTCATTTGCATTGCGAGAAAACGATTCTGGTTCCATTTCTTTTATTTTCTTTGTGTTTTTCTTTCTTAACCGATAGCTGGTTTTTAGAAAAAAATTTTACGAATGAATTTCACTCATTTGTTTTATAATGTAACAATAAATTAAAAATAAATAAATAAATAAAGTTGTGGCCATTAACATTTGTATTAGTAATAAAAAGGAGATGCAAAGTAATCAAACAAGAACTTTGTTTCATTTTCAGATAAAATAACGTTATCAGTTATCGTCTAATTCAAATATTGTTTCTGAAATTAATCAAAACAAAAAATGTTTGATCTCTAATAACATTACTTTAAATAACATTTTTAAAAAACGAGAACTGTTTTTGCAATTTAAAATTGAACATAATGTAAATTTAAGATTTGATTCAATTCAATTTTTGAGTTTTTTTCTCAGTGTTCTTAAAGGAATAAATAAAAATTCTAAAATAGGAGCACTCAACCATACGAAATTGCTTCTGGAACTGGCAACTAGCTGAAATTATAAAGTTCTAAAAATATTTCTTTTTACTAGGCTCGAATTCAAATATTATATATAGTCAGAATTGTTTAGTTTTTTTCTCGTTAATTTCTCTGAAAGAGTTAATAGTATAAGAGGATTTTTTAAATTGTTTTAAATTTAAAGAGATTTACAAAAAAGAGATATTTTGGTTATATATGTATTCTCCATATCTCCTAAATAGATGGGCCAAATTCTAACAATTTTCGTACAATTATCATTTAAGACTAAGGGAAGAAAACTGCAAACTTTTCAAGATGCAAAAGCTTATTAAATATACAATTAATTAGAAATTAACCGAAATCGTTACCGTTTGTTTCGCAGTAACTTCGGAGCAAAATTATTTCACAAGAAATATTTTATCCATTTTAAAATTCAAAACTTTACTTTTTCACTTATATTAATTTCGATATCATTTAAAAAAATATTCCTTCACAAAAGAGATTTAAATTGATATCATTAACTTTTCAATATCATCAATATGTTTTTGAAATATGAGGGGATAGTAAAAATTGTTATGAATGATGGGAGAGGCAACACTCGAACGTAAATATGGATGAAATTTTAATAAATTGATAACAATAGAAGTTATCTAATATATGAATTAAATAAAACAAGCTGAAGAAATCCTCCGGCGCTATATAATAAAATAATTCCAATATGCAGCATAATTCCATATGCAGACAACACTTTATTCCACCAATATTTAATAAAACTGGACATATATTTTCTCTATAGAGTGTATCATCATCCTATCGAATAATATTCTCCAGAAGAATCTGAGGATCTCGGTTTCAAAAAGAGATAAGGCCATAATTCTGGTATTTTCGAGAACCTCCATTTTGTGCCATTGAATGGTATCGATTAAAAGCCGTTGTAATTCTCTTTATACAGCGATGATCCTAACTTGTCAGGATAATAATTCTATAGTTTTTAATAATACTTGTGTTACAAATCCATGAATAACATCAACACAAAGGTTACATTTATTTTTACAACGCTAATGAACAGACATGATCATATTCTTAAAAAAAAGAGACAAAATTAAATTAAGCATAAAAATTAACAAAAAAAAAGTTAAAGAAACCTAAATTTTAGTTTGAATGCAAGAACACGAATTACATTATCAAAGAAAATCTAAAGCAAAAACTAAACATTTCTTTTAAATATTTGAAAAATTGTTTTAAATATGATTGCGCCACATCTAATCTATTCGAATTTGTAATATTGGGGGTTACTTTATGTTTATTACTGTGCATATATTGACTCTATCACGTATAAATAAAAATATCACCACACATGTGGCAATGAAAAGACATTTTTCCCGTTCTTCTTTGATCTTTAGATTTTTTGTTTAGAAAAAAATGCATCTGTTTAAAAACAGCTGTGATCAACATGTACAAGGTCATATCTTATCGAATAAATAAATAGCAAAACAAAATGATTCGCTGATAACAATCCCGATGTATTTTAAAGATAAATCTTCGCTTATTTCTTATTCGAGAAGTTTTTGATTTTCAGACGATTTATTTCATAAATTAATAAAAAGTAACTCCCTATTTTTTCGTTGCTTTTTATTTCATTGGATTTATTTTCATTAAAAATTTAATTTAACAACATAGTATGTGCGAAAATATCAAAACCAGCGATATTCGAAAGATTCTGAACAATTTAAAATGAATGAATTATTACATTTCAAGCATTTTAAATCGAAGATGAAATGATTGTATAATTTCTTTGAATTATGATTCTCTTATAATTCTTTTGAATTTTATTTATTACTAGCCGCCTTTGGCGACCAGTCGGTTCGCCAATCTTAATGTTCGTTTAAATTTTAATAATTAAATGTTTTACGCAATTCCAACTTTAATAGATTCTTCATCAAAATATATTAAAACTTCAAATTTTAATAGTCATATAATTCACTCATAATATTATAAAGGCCTTCAGTCATAACGTGATCTGTATCTCTCTCATTTTCTGTTACCTCTCTTAGAATTTATGCTTTAAATTAAAATGGAAAGAATTAATGTGCAATTAATATAATAATATTTTTTACTGAAACAAAGCATTTTTTTATAATATGATTACTGATAACAGAGTCACTGAGCGTTTAAACTTTATGGGCACTAAAGAATATCTTTCTTAATTTATGTAATATCTCAAGAATTTGTCAACAAAATTTTCTCGGATTCATCATGAACAGATCAATTTATTAACAATGTTTCATTTTAAATGCATCAAACACTAAGAAAATAAAATGAATCGTTTAAAATAATCGGTCGAAAACAGGTTTAAAAAAACTACTTAAAAATGATGTACTTAAAACTGTAAGCATATACAAAAAAATATATATAACTGACATAAATACGATTTACTTACAAAAGCATGCAACTAACCTAAAAATAATTTAAATCATCCGTTGATAGTGGTTGTCATGACAACAATCAGAACAATGCGCATGCGTGAATTTTCTTCGCCAGTTGGATAACGCAAATGCGTGAATTTTTCTACGCCAGTTGGGGTAACGCTATGCAGATTATACATTTTTAATTTCCTTTATTCTGTGTTATTTTAATTCAAAAGTACTTCAGAATGAATCTGAAACATGGATTAATTAACAATGTTTAATTTTAGATGCATAAAACATTAAGAAAATAAACAGAATCGTTTGAAATAATCCGCCGAAAAATGTTAACCCTAGCCTTATTACTGTTGGGAGAAAAAAAAGCTGAATTCTTACTCATTTGGCGGTGGAGAAAATGGAAGATTTTTTTGGCGGGAAAGTTGGCGGTAGGGAAAATGGAAGATTCTTTTGGCGGGAAAGTTAGTTTTTAATTAATAATTAAAATTCTAATTAAAAATTCAAAAAAAGGGACCCCAGGTGCACATTCCCGACCTCTAAGGTATACATGTACCAAATTTGGTAGCTGTATGTCAAATGACCTGGCCTGTCGAGCGCCAACACACACACACACACACATTGAGGTTTATTATAAGTATATAGATTATTTTATATTAAAAAGGAAAACGATTAATTTTGTGTTGCTTAATACAAAAATCTAATAATAAAGAATAACTTTAATAAAATTAGAAAAAATTTTGTAACAGAGGTCTGCCAGAGATTTTTAACAAATTCCAAATTATTTGTCAGATATTAATTAGTTGAATATAATTTTTCAAGGATAAGAAAAAATATTAATATATATGACATATATAGATAGTGTAAAAAATAGAAAAACGTTTTTAACATTACATATAATAAAATTTCATTTCGACAACAAATTATCAAAATAAACACAATTAATATTTTTTTCATTTTAATTTCAGATATAATGATTGTTTTTCTTTCGTTCCTGTTCTTTAATTAATTATTACCATTTTGATAATTTTTAGAGCACAATATTTCTATAGTACTGCTATCTTTTTAATAATATCAGCATATTGAGCACCTAGTTTTGATTTTAAAGTTCAAAACAAAACCGTTAAATAATCAAAATACAATTAATATCATTTCACAAAGTGAAAATCAAAACATTACGAAAGCTGAAATTAAAACAACTTCGTTACGTAATGAAGTCACGTGATATTTATCAAACTGCGCAGCGTCAGCTTAGTTTTGGGATTCTTTGCACATTTTACATTTGTTACTTCAAATAATGACATACGCTGTGATGCTTTTACCGTGCAAATGTAAGCCAGGTGAAATAACTGTTTTACATTCTGAAGAATGAAATAAAATCGTAAATTGTACAAAATAATGAAAATCAAACAAATTTTTTTATTCTCATTTCGATTTCTTTCAGTAACGGTACAAAATTTTTAGAAACGCATACATTTATAGCAAAAAAATTAATCGCTACTCACCAAAATAAATTTTTAACGAATTTCACGCTTCGTATAGAACTTAGAAACATCTGCTCATTTTTCTGTTCTGGGTACTTTTTTTCCTTTTCAGTGATTTCAATCAATTCATGATTCAATTTCGTGATTCCAGTCTAAACAATAAAACTGCTATTCAAAGTTCAAAAACATAACTTTCATGTTGATGTTACTTTTAAGTGAATTTTTAAAAAAAATCATAAGTAACTGCATTTGTTTTAAAGGAATTAGTTTGAATTAGCAAACTGATAGTATAAAAAAAATACTAATTGGAATTGAGAATGAAAATTATAAAACTCACTTTGATAAATTTCTGTTAAATTACAGTATTTAGAGAGCCAGTCATTGATTTCAGAAATCTTGTATTGCCTTTCTATTTCTGAAGATTTTTCCTTTATAAATGAATTTAAACCAAGATCAAATATTCTGAAATAAAAAAACTCGTCTCAAATCAGACAGGTAGGGTGAAATAAAATGTAGACATGATTTTTTTTCCCATCCGTTCTTGTTTCGAAATAAATTTTTTTTTTTTTTTTTTCACACTGAAATATTTTTTCAAAGCTCCTAAACATAATATATGTGTAGCAACGACACGTTTCTAAGAAAATAATTTACTTCTTTAGTTCTTGTAAAAAAATTTGAGACTACATTTTTCTGTCTGTTGGTGGTTCTGTTAGTTTGTGAACATGAACATTCTATAAAGAAACTGGCTAGACTAATAAATTTAATAACTGGTGTTGACATCAAAATTACAGAAACATAACTAGGGATGAAATTCCTTGTCGGAAAATTGGTCCGTCTGAAATCATGAAAATGCTATAACTATAAAATACTAAATGTTATTTTAATAAAATTCAGTATACGGTTTTGTCATCATCATGGTTTTATCAATTTTAGGACAAATCCCAAAAATTACAGCCTAAAAAGTTCTTCCACATAAGAATAAAAAGAATCAAATTCATTTTCCACTTTCTTTTCTGGCTCTTAAAAAAACCGGTTACTTTTAACGCTGTTGGGGTAAAAGATATTTTGAAGAGATAAACATTCATTTTTAGAAACTCCAACTAAATCAAACGATTGTTTTTCTTAATACCAAGAATAGAATTCACATCTGCTGTATCTCCAAACACCGAGTGGTCGTTCGTTGCTAAGTGATTGTTTCCACTTCCTTTCGATGGAAACGAAAATCATCACCGAAATTTCAGCCTAGTAGAAGTTTAATTATATTTTTCTTAAGCTAGTTTATTTTCTTAAGTTTATGAGAAAGGCTTTTTTCCCCTCTTTTTGCTTTCTCTTAAAAACTAAATTCAATTTCTAAGTACAATTCTGTATTTCCACACACAGATATGCTGTTATTAATTTATCACTTGATTTCTTATTTTTAATTAAATAATCTGGCGCCAAAATATTCTCGAGAATATCGTTTGGTTCTTTTTTATGTTATAATTTTTTTAATGTTTTAATTATGGTACTCTTGTAATAAGCCATTTCTGTTTAAGCTGTAAAGAGTTTTGTATATTATTCGTAAGAATATCATTTGGTGTTTTCGATTTTTTTTAATGTTTAATTATTGCTCTTTAATTATTGCTCAATAGGCAACTTATGTTTATTCTGTAACAACATTCATATCTTTATAACAGCACTTTTATGACTTAACCACCTTAAAATCGGTTTCTAGAATCAAGCTATTGAGATAAAAAATTTTAAAAAGGGCAGAAGTATAATGATATTAACAATGATAGCGAATAATTATTATTAACTTTCTCTCAAAATAAATCTGAGAGATGAAATTTCTATATTTTTAAAATTATAATATTTATAAAGTGGATATTGTATACAAATTATGTGGTGCAATCGTTTTTTGTTAGTAGAAACTTATTAAAATGGGGGGGTATCAAAATTTTAATTAGATTTCTTTAATTTAAATTAATCAAACATTTTCCATTTTTCCATAGTAAATTAAGATTATATTGTCCTAAAATGTCTTTTAAAAAATTCAAATTTTTTGCTATTTGCCAAAATTTACAAAATAAACTCTACAATGTATTAATTTTATTTCGAAACAAATTCATTTCTATAAATTAAACATTTTGTGCGCGATTTATAGTACAACTGAGATGCAACAGATTTTCTTTTCATTCATTTGCTCAATAGTTTAATTGTCGAATTACTAATCGGCTTTAATTTAAAAAATGAGTTAATTTACGATAAGTATGATAAAATAAATCATATTTATCTAATATTTTCTAACCTATTTAAAATAAGGAATGAAAATTTTATTACTTCAAAATGGCAATGAGTACGATATGTAAAAATAAAAGCTCGTATTTCCTTCATTTTTAAAACTGCAATAAAACAAAATCTTACAGCTTAATTTGGTTGATTTAATTCGCTCAAACATTCGATGGAACAGTTTACATGGCTACAACAATCAAAACATTTTTCTCTTTCAGTTTATCTGCAAATTGAAATTTCATATACAGGGTGTTTATAAAGTCCCGGACCCATTTTGATGTTTAATAACTCATAAAATAATAAAGATAGATTTAAATTAATAACATAAATGGTTAAATAGACTCAAAAAGTTTCATGACCCTTGTCAATGAACTTCCACGTGTGCCCCCTTCGTCGCACGGAGAATATCAAGTCGATAGTCAATTTCACGCCAGGTAGCGACAAGCATGTCGGCATCCACAGAGCCATTTGCGCACATTATGGCGATTAACAATGCCAGAAACATGAAAGGATGCTTCATCGGAGAACATTATGCTCTTCAGAAAATCAGAAGCATCTACTATCCTCCTTAGCATATCTGTTGCAAAGGCCATCCTCCTAGGTCTATCGTTCGGTTCCAAAACTTGAACAATTTGAACTTTGTATGCATGCAGTCTTAATTTTTTCTTAATAACCTTGTACACTGTCGAAATTGGCATATCCAATTCTGTTGCCGCTGATCTCACAGATATTCTAGGATTGTGTAAAAATGTCTCTCTGACTCAACATCAAAATCACTTGTGCAAGGTCGTCTGGAACGTTTCTTATCTTCGATACTTCCAATTTCTAGAAAATTCTTTTTCCACCGCAAGGTGCTGTTTTTGGATGGAGGATCTTTTTGGTAAATTCTTCTGAAATTTCTCTGTGCTTGCACTATCGATTTCATTTCTATGAACCACCATAAAATCTGTGCGTTCTCTTGTGGTGTATGCATTCTCCTTAATATCCGCTCGAATAAAACATCACATACAAAAGTACTACATAGAACAAACACATCAAAAGTAAACATAACATTGCAATAGTTGACAAAAACAAAAGAGAGAAAAATGCAATTAATAAGCAGACAATATTTAGAAAAGTACAGATATTTAGACTGGAAAATGAAATTATCTGAAATTAACCACACGCGCAGACGATATTTACAAAAGTAAAAATATTCAAACCTGAAAAGGAAAATATATGAGTTATTCCATCAATCAATGTCATAAGTGTGTTTATATCTTTATTATTTTATGAGTTATTAAACATCAAAATGGGTCCGGGACTTTATAAACACCCTGTATTTAAGTCCCGATATTGAAGATAAATGATTTATTCTTTCTCTTATACGAAGTAAAGAGGAAATATAGTAATATTCAAAAAATTCGAACTCCAGATTTTGGCGAGTCTCCACGCTTCAGAACTCCCTCAGTTTTAAAAACACATTTTTCGCATTACGACTCTCCTTAAATACGATAAATCAAAAAAGATGTAGAAAAATTTGGTATGTGAATTTATGACCAAATTTGTAGAATTTGTGAAATCCATTTAAAAAAAGTCTATTTGTCTTGTTGTTCGATTACAAATGAACTAGTAATTCCTAAACGGAAATAGTTGGATGGATAATATTTGATACATGGGTTGAGCATTTAAAATATAGATAATAAACCAATTTTGATCAAAATCTGTCAAAGGACTGATTGTCTGTCGTTCTTTCTTTTAGCATGCATATGAACATATAAACAGAATGACTTCACGCAATTAAATTCGATATGTTATCTATAATTGGCTACAATTGTTTTTCCGCGTTAAACTTTGATTTTACTCTGGCGGCAAATAAAGCGTCCAAAATATAGATAATAAAGCGTCCAAAATAGATTAAATGTTAGATTCATGCCAAAAATTTGTATTTCACAGATATTATTCGCTAATGCCAATCAATGCATTTGAGACCTTTCCCAACATCCATAATTCTATTCGTTATGTGAGGTTAAGACCTTAATTCAAAAGTATACGATAACGCTTCGGGGCTAGCACTCCTGCTGGTTTGAGACAGCATTTCATAAATTAAAACTCATGGCTATTGCCAAAGCAAACATGAGCGTTTTATAAAAACATAAATTAATGAGAATTATTTATTAAATAAACACAGCGGACAACTTTTCCTTTTCCATAAAATTTAACATAAGGACTGAAGATTTCATTGCTTCAGAATGGCAACAGTATCATAACTCAGCGGAAATATTCTTCTCTGAAATTTCTTATATACTAATACAATTTTGCACATATTCTGCTTCATAGTACAGTGTAGGAAACTGCATATGGATTTTCGGAATAAGCAGCGGAGATCTGCAATGTTGGCGACAAGAACACTTCTTAAATTTGATTTCATTTGAACTTCGGAACATCGAGTTCACATACTAGGCATACCTGACAAAACGTAATCCATTCGGTAGATATCGCATGATAAAGTTTTGATCCAGTCTCAACAGTTGGATCGTTACTTTGTGCTCATAGTTTAGCAATTAGAATATTGTATGCTTATTGTTAAATTATAACTTAAAACGATACTTTCATTTGGTGCTGATTTAGAAAGGATGGGCAAAATGCTTGAATTCAAGTTTCTTAACTCTCGGGCATGACAGTTTAATGGAAGAAAAGTGGATTTGAAACGATATTACAAATTGGCTGCGCTTTGTAAAATTTCAATAATGCATAGAAAGTATTGAAACTTAGTTAAAAATAAATAAGAAAAAAAGGAGGAATAGTAAATTTTACTTAATGAAATGAATCAGCAAAAATCGGAATACAGAGTCGTGTTGATCTGATGAAAGCACAAACTGTTGACGGCCTTTTCGTAGTTGAGTCGTTGGGGTCCCCTGATGTTCCTGAGGTGTGTGGAATCAGAGCTCTCAATTTCTTTCATTTCGATATTGTCAAATGTAAATGCTGGCTGCAGATGAAATTAAAAGCCTCAAGGTAGGTAGGTAGGTATAGTGAGGTTTATTGGCACAGGGTCCAATTTAGGACAAGCTACGCCATCCACAAGGATATTTAAATAGTTCCATTATAAAAGTGTAAAAGGTGTAAATAAAACACGGATACATTGTAAAACGTCAAAAGTTTAGAAAGTCTGGCAAAGTTTTGGCACAAGAATAAAAATAAATCTCAAATTTTAAATGCTATGAAAGAAACCAATGGCTTTTAAAAAGTCAAAAAGTTTTGAGTGAGGTTTCTCACCCACCAGGTCCTGTAAATTTAAAATGGGCGAATGAAAGTGAGTTAAACGATCTGAAGTAAAATTAGGACATTGAGTAAGAATATGTGCAATGGAATTAATTGATCACTCCACAATTTGTACAATGAGTAGCTCGTTCACCAAACAGCAAATGTCTATGCGTATACCGTGTGGGTCCGATTCGTAGACGAATTAATTTTACATCTGCGCGTCGGTTTGGTAAAACTGACCACATATTTATTTTTGGTTGAATAGCACTTAGTTTGTTATCAGCTTGCCTGTCCCAAACTTCTTGCCACTTTTCATAGATATACCGTTTGATATAACTCGATACATCACAAAAGGGAACACGGAAATTGAAAGGTTCTGAAGCTAATTTTGCAGCTTGATCTGCAAGCTCATTGCCATGGATTCCAACATGACTCGGTACCCAACAGAAAATTACGTCGAAATCTCTGTTGACCAGCATTGATAGTCGTTCCATGATTTGTGCAACAATCGGATAAAAGCATCAAGGATGAGAAGTGTTATTTGGTAGAATAAGATATAATTCAACAAATTTGGTTAACATGACGAAATTAATGCTATTAATATCGAAGGCAGACATTGTTGTAGAAGGCTAGTATATGATTTAAATCATTCTATATGATATACTTAAATGCCCTAAGGTGGCTTTGACCAACAGAAAATTCCACATTTTCTATTTATCTCACAAAGAACTGTAAGGGAATAAACCCATCTTCGTATGATTGCTTCTATAAACATAATTTTAGTTTAAAATTTGTTTTTTTTTCTTTCATATTTAAACATTTTTTAATATAAAATTCAATTTTATATATAATATTTAAAAAAAAAATACTTCTTTCTTACTCAATCCAATGAAGCTTTATTGCTTCAAATACTTAAGAAAGCAATTCTCTAACGAAAGAAAAATCCAACAACTTCCATAGCAAATTGCCCAAGAACTTCCTCAATTGAAAACACAATTGTAAATGAGATAATGGACGTTTAAAATGCTCGTTTCGCTCGTTTTATTCAATGGCGTGGCGCAATCGTCTTTTCTTGACAAACATAACTCTTTTTTATATATAAACTAGCCTTGAAACTTACCACATGATTTTATAAATGGCATATTTGAAAAAAAAGAAGTGTTATGTTGTGTTTTTCTTATCTTTTGAACTCTAAAATACGAAAATATCAATTTTCAAGATATTCGAGATATGTTTCTTGGGAATGGATAAAACATTTCATCTTGTCTCCGAGGGAGATATGAAGAAAGAACATACTTTGTTGGTCAAAAACTTCGATGCTGAAGTGCTGAAGAATTCTCATATTTTAAAACTTCCCGTGTTTGAAAAAAAAAATGAAAATATGTATGTTCATTTACGAACAAATTAACGAAAAAAATGTTACACCATGATTACATGATAAATTTTGTTTGATCCTTTCGCCAAAAATGTGAAAATGCTTCAAATTTTTGTATGAAACTACGGGAAATCCATTCACGTGAAGGTATATGTGAACCCTGTAACTTTGAAACCCAATGAGCTAGAAAAATTTGTCAGGTAATTTTGACAAATATTTTCATGATATGACGAAGATCATCACAAAACGCGCCGTAATTTATATGATGTATACAGGAAAGCAAAAGAGGGAACAATCGCAAATTTAAAGTTTTGTGCAAAGTCGAAGTTTCAAATTACCTAAGTCGAAATGTGAATCTAATCAATCAGAAAACTTATCAGATTGTTGATAATCTACGGGAAATTCCTTCTATGGGAAATCTATAGATCTACGATCAATCCATTCAGTGTATTGACCAGGTGTATGTGAATTCAGTAACTCTGAAAACAACACAGCTGAAAAAAATTTATCAGGTTATTTTTGATAAATATCTTTATGATATGACGAAGCTCATCGCAATTTATATACATACGAGAAAACAAAAGAAGAGAAACATCCAAAGTTTAAGTTCGGTCCAAATTCTATGTTTTAAAATTACCTAAGCCGACATGTGAATCTAATAAAAAACTTATCAGATTGCTGATAATCTACGGAAATCGATTCTATGGGAAATCCATTCAATGTATTCACCAGGTGTATGTGAATTCGGTAATTCTGAAACCTAATAAGCTAGAAAAATTTATCGGGTAATTTTGAAAAATATCTACATGATATGATGAAGCTCATCACAAAACGTACCGCAATTTATATACATACGAGAAAACAAAAGAAGAAACACTCCCAAATTTTAAGTTTGGTCCAAATTCTAAGTTTTAAAATTACCTAAGCCGACATGTGAATCTAATCAAAAACTTATCAGATTTTTGATCATCTACGGAAATCGATTCTATGGGAAATCCATTCAATGTATACACCAGGTGTATGTGAATTCGGTAATTCTGAAACCTAATGAGCTATAAATATTTATCGGGTAATTTTGAAAAATATCTTCATAATATGATGAAGCTCATCACAAAACGTACCACAATTTATATACATACGAGAAGGCAAAAGAGGAAACATTCCCAAACTTTTTTTTCCAAATTCGAAGTTTCAAAATTACCTAAACCGAAATGTGAATTAATTAATTTGATGTAAAATTCTGTTCACTCCATCAGAAGAGTTTTTTTTTTAATCTTTTCGTATATGAAGTACATACAAGAAAATTATTGTAATCATAAACTATTGGGAGTATCTCCCTTCAACTTTCTTATACATTTTGATAATTTTGAGCCTTCTACTCACCTTCTATCTTTTTCTGCATGCACTGAACGTATAGCGAGGATCGAAATAATGCAGAGAGAAGACAGCAAACCCTCGAAAGTCATGACAGTTAGCAAGCGTGAGTTCTTCCAATAAGCTTCAACGTGTAGTGACACTATATGGCGCGTTTTGTGTTTCCCAACATAAAGAAGAAAGCAGGGTATGCATTTTGGACATACATTCCATTTATTGGATCCAATATTTGCCATACCTCTAATGTTAACCACAAAACTATATACTAACTTTTAGGTGTCTAAGGTGTTGGTTTTTGAGTTACAACGTTTACATGCACGCAAATACATGTATTAGTAGATTATATCTCTTTTGACAGATTATAATCAAAAGTTTTATATACAGTTATGATTTTAATGATGAATGTATAAGCAGAATTTCATCCATTTAGTTCTTTGAGTTTTTAAATGTGGATAAGTTCATACAGACAACTAAAAGGACAAGAAGAAATATCTAGACCTTATTTTGGTAAAACTCAATAGATTTGGTTCTAATACTGTGTAACAAATTTCATCGCGCTAGCTCAGTTTTTTTTCCAGTTATTTCATTGTTCACAAACAGATAAAATCGATAATGTGTTTCTCCAAACTGAGATACATACGTCAAAATCTGGATAGATTATAAATTCATTTCAAAGCATATTTCGTGAATGAGAAAGTTGAAAAATTAAAATGCTTTCATGATTATGAGAAAACTCGAAAATTTTATTATTTCTAAATTACTTTCGAAGTTATAAAAACTATTTTCGAAGTTACTTCTATGTTCAATTCGAGTTTATGTGAATAGGATACCTCAGAAGCGATAAGAGGGAAGCTGGAATTCGTCCATTGAACAAAAAAATGTAAATTTGCAAAACGTTTAAGATGTAATACATTAATAAGAAGAAGTACTTTCACTAGTTCAAACTCTTTTTTAACATGATAACGCTCCACGTTTGATATAAGCAACGAAAGGTCTTTTCAAAACTTCCTTGCATACTTACTCTCTAATAAATGTAACCTTCTTTTTGCAAGCTTTCTAGAAAACTATCCGTTTTCTTAATCGTCAAACTATTGCTTGCAGAGCATATTAAATTCTTAAAACTAAAATAATACTCCGAGCATTTTAGAATTCCATCGGCTTGTTTATTCTTTTAACTTAACAGTATATATTACAAATATTGTCAGATTGCACAAGGTTTACAATTGATCATCAGCTATTATACAAAAAATAAACGAAATAATATTTACAAAGTATGTTTATCAAAGAAAAAATCGTTTGCTTTTACTTTTTAATAATATTTTAATTAAGTAAAAATAGTAACAGTTATAAAATGTCTGAAAAGAAATCGTCTGCTAAATGGCTATTAACAGATTTCGATTATGATGTTTACCGAACACTTCTCGATTAAAATTACAGAATTTAGGCAAGACCATGAGCGATATTAATTTATTAATTGCTAACATACGTTAAATACACAAATACCAGGAAACGGAATATGAATTTTGGACAATTATAGTCACAAGATCGCATAGCAAATTTCATTTATTTAAGCCGATAAGTTTTTTGAATTATTGAATTCACATGCGTGCTCCAAAGTACGGAAAGACAGCCGGTCTCACACCAAGATGTATTTGGTTCATTTGACACCCAGATGAGGCATTTAAAATATATATCGGTTTGACACCGATATATATTTTAAATGCCTCATCTGGGTGTCAAATTTTACCCATCAAGCTTTCATCGTTTTGTAAATATCGTGCTTACTTACATTCGGAGAGACTTCTTAGGGATTTATTTTGTTTAAAATTTGATAGAAATCTACAAATTTGGCGTAAAGACTGTATATTAAATAATATCCAGAGAGTTTTTGCAGCTATCATGTTCACAGACAGACAAATATAATTCCAAAAATGTAATTCGAATTGAACGGATCTGAAATGTAGAGATTCGTCAAAATTTTCAGTTCGAATTATATGACAATTACAATTACTTTCTCTTCTCTTTGTACTTCGTAAACGAAAAAGCAACAATTGTTCAAAACACTCTACACAAATATATAGTTACCAAGTATGGCAGTTAAATATTTTTTGAATAGAATGTGTTAATAAGGAATAAGCTTTTCAAAATCCTGATTATATTTTCAATTAATTAAAGATTAATCAAAACTTGAACGTTTTTCCTCAGTAACATTTGATTATACCAAAGAATTATCCTTCCTTTGTTTCCAATTCCATTTTCGCACAATTGTTTTTTTATTAAATGCTTCAAAATATTATTTTGCCTTTTCATTTTTATTTCCTGCGTTTATACAGATGAGAATAACGACGATATTAAATAGTTTATAATTTAATAGTTGCTTATTTAAAACGCAAATTTTTTTTAAACACCAAATGAGACATATGTATCTAGCCTAAAACAGTATCATGATACAATGTTTTCGATAATTTCGATTTTCCTTTTACTTTTTTTTCACTTATTTATTTGTATTTTTTATTATTATTTTGTAAGCAGAATCTCTTAAAAAAAGAGTTATATTTGTTTCAGCCATTCCGTTTATATTGAATGAAAATACCACATTCACATTTCAGTATTTATTAACATTATTTTTATTAAAACTAACATAATTTACATGCATGTTGCCCTCGATTCCCAAGGAATCAAATATATAACCGCTACTCTGTTTTTTCGTGTGTTTACGCTCTTTATAACGACAATATAAAATTTATTTCTTTGTGAGCAAGTATTCATCGCTATAGAAAACTGGAATTTTTAAATGCAAATATTAGAGGAAAATATATCGTCTGGCATTATTATTAGATAATTTTTTTATTAATTTTAGACAGTAAAATATCGTTTGCGTTAACAATTACGGTAGACAATTAATAGAGGAAAGCATCAAAGTCAAGAAATAAAATAAATCATTAGTGGAGAAGCTTATAAGGGATACATATAAAGAATTTTATGGGTATCATTTGAGAACTATTGAGTATATAATGTCCAAATTAAATCATTCATAATAATAATTTTTAACAGATATATAAAAAAAAATACAAAATAGAATACTCTTTTTTTTTCAATACTCATTAATTAATAGAATCTGAACTCTGAGAATGTCGATGTTGAATATCTTAATACGCTCATGACATTGGAAAATATAAAAATTAAGAAAGCCATAATTAAAAAAAAAAAACTTTAGTAGGAAAGATAATTTTGGATACAAGAAATGGAGTTTTACTGATATTAATGGAGAACTGTCAAATGGAGAACACTTCAAAAAAAAAAAAAAAAAAAGGATGGCCACACTATTTAGCTGACTTTCTTATGCGAAAATATAAAAATACAAAAGAGCGCACTTTTTCACTTACTCTTGTACGAAATATAGATAAAGTATTGTAATCGTCAAACAAACTCGAACTCGAGATTTCCGAGAATATCCACATTTTCATACATCCCTGGATACGAAACACATATTTTTAGCATTATGTCTGTCTGACTGTGACAAATATAACTCAAAAATACTTTGAGCTAGACAGATGAAATTTGGTATAAGATCTTTATATCGAACTTGTAAATTTTTATCAGATTTTGAGCAAACTCCATTCAGAGGAAATTTCTCGATCGGCCTATTCGAATATAAATTAACACGATAACTACAAAACGAAGAGAGCTAGATGGATTAAAATTGGTACACAGATTTGGAATCTATAATGTAGATACCTATCAGATTTTGAGCCAATTTTCGAATATTATTTTTATGGCAGGGTTTAATCGGTAAAAATCTTCGTCAATGAACGACAGATTCACTAAAAATTAACTCCCATGTGTACTGTGAGACATTCCGAAAACTACGCAGGCCCATCAAGAACAAAAGACCGCGGACGCTGTGGATATAAATGACATGTTTTTATTTATACCCACAGCGTCGTTTCGTACCTTTTCATTTAAAATCCCCTTATATATTAGAGAATGTACGAAAAAAGTATTAGGCATAGCACTCCTATTGCGTTTTTTTCAGAAAATGTCAATTTTGAATATTCTGATGAGTTGTAATATACTGATTTCTTTTTTTGTGTCTATAGAATTTTGAAATTCTTTAACAATGTGTTTTATTAATATTGTGAAATTGAAATCACTTAGGGATATCGCGCATATCATAACATTTTACACGGGAATAATTTCAAAATGTCATTTACTTTAATGATACCTTTTACTGAAAGATACTTTTTTTTATTAAAGAGACATATTTTAATACGACAAGAATTCCATCATTTCCAAAACTGCTCCCAAATGTTACATAATTAAGATGAAATTTAAAATTAATAATATTTTGTTTCCTGTTACTCAAAAATATCTTTATTCTTTTAAAACTTAATCACAGATAATTATTTCCCTTTTTTTTTTTTTTTTTTTTTTTTTTTTTTTGCTAAATTTTATTAATAATTGTAATTCTGCTTCTTCGTCGAGTCGAATTTCTTGCGTCTTTACAAAATGTTCCATAGACAGTGTCAACTGGAGTTGACATTACGAAGAATCAACGCAATATATCAATGCGCTAAATTAAATAGTTCTTAATATGACCCAAATGAATTTTGTTTTTAACTCCAATTAGATCGATATTTTGCATGCGGAAACTCCATGTTATGAAATTTATTTCATTTCTTTAATTTATTTCTTTAGTTGTATGACACATTATCAAAACGTGTTATGTCACAATCTGTGAATGCGTCGGTTCATTGCTTTGAATGTATTTTTATTTTCTATGTCAGTTCCAATTGTCATTCCTCATATTCTTTAGAAATTGTATAATCTCAAGAAATATATATAAGTTTACGCAAATATACTCAGGCATGGCAATAAGTTTAAAGAACTTTTATATTTATTGATGTCTTGCAGTAAGTACTTTTTAGCAAATAAAACGTGATGTCTAAACTCAAAGAAAATAAAAATATACTAGCAACGCATTTATTCCATTAGTATTACAAAATGCTTTTATTTAATTCAACTTGTTTTATTTTGTAAAGATGGAATTTTTTAAATTAAATTTTAACTTTCTACCTGAAGTGCTAGAGTTTTGAAATTCTGTACATTTTTGTGTGTTCTCAAAGCAATATGCTATTTTAATAATTTCAGATTTAAATAAACAGATTATCCTATAATTTAATAAGATTTCGTTTCCATTTAAGAGAATCACCTGTATATGAACTGGAAAAAAAATTTTGATTTCAAAATCTTTATAATAATGAACGTTTATAATAATGAATCATAAATTAGACTTAAATTAAATAATATGTTTTAAACATTCCACTTTTTATTACATTAATAAGAAGTATTTTTATTGAATTTTCAATACTCTAGGCATTTATTTTCTTTCTATAGCGACCGACATAAAAAAAAATTGATATTTTTAACTTCTAAAAAGTAAAAAATAAGTATATCCTATTCTATTAATTCATTTTATGATCCCATTTGTAAAACAAAGGGAAAATCTGTCTCTTATCTGTTTCAAAAATAACAACCGAATAAACGTTATGCAATCACTTTGAAACATAAAAATTAAAATTAGTTTTAAAATAAATAAAGCTGATCAACATCATAGTCGTTACTTACAGAAACAAATGAAAATAAATTAAACGATGCATAAAATTAAATTTGATGCCAATTTATTATTAAAAAATAAACATTCTGAAACTTAATGTGGAAATTTAAATAGTACAAAAACTTTAATTAGTAAAAAATAATACATTTATCACAATGAATAATATAATTCGTTAATTAATATTAATTACGTAAAAATAATCAAAATGAAACCTTAAAATAAAATAACAGAAAACATTTTAGTGAAATTGTTACGAAAATAGCAGAATTAAAAAAAGGATTGCCGAAATTTATATTCTTTCAGACAAATAAAATTATATTTTATTATATATCCATAACATAGAAAGAATAAATATGAAAAAAAGTCATTTTATATAAAATTTATTTTAAAATCTAATAAAGAAAAAAAAATTTCGGCAATCCTTTTTTTAAAATATTTTTTTTAATACATGAAATAAATATTTAAGAACAATTTCTAAAACAAGCATATATAGAAAGATTTAGATATGCATTTATTTTGCATCGTTTAGTTTTATATAAAAATATTGAATTAAAACTTTATTTATATTCATTTCTTTGTAACAGAATTTGTGTTATCTTTATCCAGTTATTTAATCAACATTCTTCAAATTTATTACTCCAGAAATTTATTACTCGAATTATATTTAAATAATATATTTATATCTATTTATTTCTCGCATTACATAAAATAATTTACTCGCATAATATTTTAATTTATCTAAATTTCCCAAAGCAATTCTAATTGATCGTTTTTAAAGCAAATAAAATAATAATATTTATTTATGAAATACCTATTTTTATCCAAGCATACATTATTTTACAGCAATTTATTTATTCATAAAAAAATTATTTCATTAAGTTCTATCGAAATATGATTTATGTTCATTTCTTTGTACCGAATAAATGTTTTCGTGCTGAATTATTTAACTAAATTGCACCATGTACAAGCGAAACAAAAATATAGAGTAATTATCCGAGTAATTTTCAACAAGTAATTTTCTAAATGGTTCGTTTCCAAAAAGATATGAAATAAAAATATTATTACCTTATTTTCTCCATTCCTGTTTTATCCAAATGCAGCTTTTCTTTTTATTCATTGCCGAATAACTAAGTAATGTTCTACTTAAGAACAATTAAATCACTGTTCGTCAAGAACAGATCATCACGTTAATAAGATAACTTTTTATCAACGAATCACTTAACATTCGCTGACAAGAATTCGAACCCGAACACTATCGTTAGAACACGGACGCTGCTTCGTGCTCTGACAGCAGCTACAAAAGAAATAATTGTGTTAAAAATCCCCACATTCAACACCCGGGATATCACGCAGACCACGTGACGCGTTTTAGAAGGAAACTCTGGAAAAGGGGACAAGCAGACCGTTCGCGCTCTCTCGGCCAAAGTAAATCGCCAATTAGCGGGTGGGAATCATGTGACGCAACAGGTTTACGGAGATTATTGTTCTTTTTTTATTTTATTATTATTCTAGAATGTCCACAACGCACGTGTCAGAATGGAATCAGATGCCCTACTTAATAAGTGATGTTGAGATTTTGATGTATGAGATCACGTTGGGGCAGTAAATAATGATTCAATACGCATGGGTACAGAGAGCTGGCGGTTTAGTTTTAGAGTTTTTCCCCGCCAAATCTCGCATTTTTTTAAACGCTGTTATTAAACATAGTTAATAATTTTGTTATTGTAAAATATATTAATTACAGAAATTTGATATTTTTCAATATATTACATTTAGTTCTGTACTCGACTTAGCCAAATGATATATATTCAGTGCAGGAGTTAGACAGTTTGGGCTTTAGGCAATGCACGTTTTACGAGGTCACTTTTCTAATTAACTGAATAACTTATTAAACTGGAAGTTTAGTTTTTTGCTACAGTGTATTTTTAACTAAATCATTATGTTAATGATTCAATTAAGTTTAATTTTTTACTCGAGTAACTTTGTAAAAATGTTTATGCAAAATATTCTTTGCTTTAAGGAGATACAGGCATTAAATTCCTTAATAATTATTTTTACTTTTCAAGATATTACGGACGTAATCAATTTTTATCCAATACTAGATAGTACTAGACGTGTTGCTACCACCGAAGAAATAATTTTGGAAATATCGTTTGAAATTTGAAATAGCTTTCTTGTTTAATTAGGAATGATAGAAAGAATGAGGCTTATTTTCTTGTAAATTGAAAGATACATAAAGAAGAAATGTAATTAATATATATTCTATATTTTGACTTTAGATATAATAATTGTACTATGCCTATAACCCTTGCGCAAGTGCGAGCAATAAGTTGGCAGTTTCATTGCAATCGAATGAACAGTGAGGCAGCGCATAAAAAAAATGAACAAAGAAATATATATTTTTATATATTACATTAAGAATTCTTTGTAAGAGCCATAACCCTGCTGGAAATGTAGTCCGAAGAGGAAAAACAAAAAGCAGGGAAATGATACCGAGGGAAAGTATTTTAAACTTATGTAGTTTTAAAAAGAAATTTGCTGATATTAAGTTTTGGTTCGACATGAGTCAGAATCACTGTGGAGAAAATAGAAGTCCGTGCACCTCAGAAGTTAAAGTTAAGTTTAAGTTAATAGAAAATAATTATTTTTTGATTGGAAATAAAGTGATATTACTTCAGATAAAGTATTTTATTATATATGTGTGTGTGTGTGTGTGTGTGTGTGTGTGTGTGTGTGTGTGTGTGTGTGTGTGTGTGTGTGTGTGTGTGTGTGTGTGTGTGTGTGTGTGTGTGTGTGTGTGTGTGTGTGATGTATAGAGAAAATACTGGAATCGTTTAAAATTCGAATTCGAGATTTTGACGAATCTCCATGAATTAGACTCCCAGAGATTGAAAAATACTTTGTGGTATTTTGTTTGATCAACTGTCAGTCGATCTGTCTGTCCGTCTTCCGGTCTGCAGCAAAAGTGCTTTCAAATAGACTGATGAAATTTAGCATATGGTCTTGACAAAATTTTTATGGATTTATCAGAAAAGTTAAGTTAAATCCATTCAAAGAAAGTTTGCCTGTTTGACTATTCGAATATAAATTGACACGATAATGAATCATGGTACAAAAATTGATCATCTAAAATGTAGATACCTATCAGATTTGGAACCAGATCCATCATAGAGTTGATTTTTTATTGGTCTAAACTTTCAGAAGCATGTAACAGCGATAATTTAAAAACGCAGTGACAGAAATATATCAAATTTGGTACAATTAGAATTTTGTATCAAATTTTGGTTTCAATCGGTTAGGAAAAAACGGGTCTAAAAAAACCAAATTCGATTTTCAGATAATATTAACCGCATTCAATTGATTAATCGCCAAAAAACTCGCCAAGAATCATACGATAGATTCAATAAAAATTCTAAATTTGCTCCTAAAATCTCTTTTTCGTAATTATCGTTCACCTAACTCATAAACGCAGCGACTTAAATATATCAAATTTGGTATATGATATTGTAATTTTAGCGTGATTTTATCTCAAACTTTTTGTTCAAATTAAATTTCTTATAAATGCATAACTTTGTATTTTCTCTACAAACTATTTTTAAGCATCAAATTGGGCCAGTTTTATTCGTCGTAGTATTTTAATAGTCTTATGATTATTCTGTTCATTGTGCATAAGAATTTTTGTAATATATTCCAGTACCTTGAGGACAAAATGCATTTAAAAATAATCTCTTATAAATACATCACTTGATATTCTCCCTACAAGATGTTTTTAAACACCGAATTGAGCTAGGCATTCCAATCATATTATTTTTACAGTCTTGTATAAGTTGGGTTCCCTGGGCGTATGAAACTTCGTAATGAAATCGAGTTCCATGATGACAAATTGCACTATAAAATAATTCCTTAAAAATACATGCATAATATTGTTACGAATCCTTGATGCAGCTTCCCAGCATAGCTGGTTCCATAGGAGGTCCCGGAGCTTGGCGACAAACTTGGCGACCATTTGGCGACTTGGCGATGAATTTGGGACTTTGGCGCCAAAATAGATTATACCCGAAACATCGAGAATTTTCCCGTTCCGTCCAGTAGGAACGGAGTTACGCCTCGAACGTTCCTGATTGGTTGAGAGGATTCTAGCCCCGCCTCCTGACACCTATAAAAGGAAGCACCCGCAGCTGCCGGGGCAGTGGTGAGTCGAGTGGTGAACGGACGGTGAATTGAGTCGTGGACCAGTGGAGTCGAAGTGTAGTCGGAAGCGACGGTGAAAAACTCGTCTTCCAGGGACTAGAGGAGCAGCGACGGAGATAAGCTGCTGTGTACACTGTTGTATGCTGCACAATTGATATTGCATAATTTGATATTGTTTCTACAAAGTAGTTTTCAGCACCGAATCGAGCCAGGCATTATAGTCATATTATTTTAATGTTTTTGTACCCTTTCTGTTCCTTGTGCATAAGAAACTTCTTAATGCATTCGAGTCCCATGATGTCAAAATGCATTTAAAATAATTTCTGGTATATGCATAATTTGGTATTGTTTCTACAAAGTAGTTTTCAGCACCGAATCGAGCCAGGCATTATAGTCATATTATTTTAACAGTCTTGTACCAGTTTCGTTCACTCTACGTGAGAAACTCGTTAAGGCAGACGAGTCCGGTGATGTCAAAATGCATTTCAAATAATTTCTGGTATTTGCATAATTTGATATTGTTTCTACAAAGTAGTTTTCAGCACCGAATCGAGCCAGGCATTATAGTCATATTATTTTAATGTTTTTGTACAATTTCTGTTCCTTGTGCATAAGAAACTTCTTAATGCATTCGAGTCCCATGATGTCAAAATGCATTTAAAATAATTTCTGGTATATGCATAATTTGGTATTGTTTCTACAAAGTAGTTTTCAGCACCGAATCGAGCCAGGCATTATAGTCATATTATTTTAATGTTTTTGTACCCTTTCTGTTCCTTGTGCATAAGAAACGTCTTAATGCATTCGAGTCCCATGATGTCAAAATGCATTTAAAATAATTTCTGGTATATGCATAATTTGGTATTGTTTCTACAAAGTAGTTTTCAGCACCGAATCGAGCCAGGCATTATAGTCATATTATTTTAATGTTTTTGTACCCTTTCTGTTCCTTGTGCATAAGAAACTTCTTAATGCATTCGAGTCCCATGATGTCAAAATGCATTTAAAATAATTTCTGGTATATGCATAATTTGGTATTGTTTCTACAAAGTAGTTTTCAGCACCGAATCGAGCCAGGCATTATAGTCATATTATTTTAACAGTCTTGTACCAGTTTCGTTCACTCTACGTGAGAAACTCGTTAAGGCAGACGAGTCCGGTGATGTCAAAATGCATTTCAAATAATTTCTGGTATTTGCATAATTTGATATTGTTTCTACAAAGTAGTTTTCAGCACCGAATCGAGCCAGGCATTATAGTCATATTATTTTAATGTTTTTGTACCCTTTCTGTTCCTTGTGCATAAGAAACTTCTTAATGCTTTCGAGTCTCATGATGTCAAAATGCATTGAAAAAGTATCATTTCCAGGTTGTGCAATTTCTCTTCCTTATTCCCCATGTAAATCGCGCAGTTATTAAACAGATTCAATCCTCCTTATATTTTAGCCAAGAAAGAAAATTGCGAGATTAACTATATGATAAAACAATGAAAACGGTTTGAATTACATTGCGAGGATTAAATTTATTGCTAAAAATTATTCAAAGAAATTGACAAAATTCAGAAAAATTTTATACGACAAATAAATTGGTATCATTGAAAAAAAAATTTATTTTATTTATTTTGTAAAAAATAGTTTTGTGTGAAGATATTTTGAAAAATTGTAAGTCCTGGTTAATTCTATTCCTTATTCTGTTTCTATTCCTTATTAGCCCTGGATTAAAGACAAAATATCGCTTTATATTTGATTAAGTAAAAAAAATAAAATCGTTCTAAGCTGCACATTTCCTTTATCCTAAGTATTAATTCGATTTTCAAGCCGAACGATTAGCCTCGTAGAGAGACACAAATACATCCCTCCTTATTATTAGTAGAGATTGAGAAATGATTTGTTTCTGCATGCTTGCCCCATTTTTATGGTTCGTAAATGAACTTCCGAAACCTGGACAGGAAATATTTTGAAAGATGATACTGACTTTGTAAAGAAATAAAGAGCTGCGAATATTGTAACTTATATTTTCTCTTAGTCCATTTTGTAAACTACTTGTTCAGCTACAATATTGTTACAAACCTGTATTGTTGCTTCCCAGCACAGTTAGTTCTATCACCGGAAAGACCGATTTACAATCATCTGTATTGGATGCTGCTCGGGGGCCGAGCCAGTAATTCCAGAGCTGGGCGACAAACTTAGCGATCATTTCGCGACGAATTTGGTGACTTTGGCGACAAAATAGATAATGCAGGAAACTTCGAGAATTTTAACGATCCATCCAATATGAACTGAGATACGAACTGAGATGAGAACCCAGAACCTTCTGATTGGCCCAGAAGGTTGTGTGCGCGCCACTCGAGAACTATAAAATGACGGCAGTCTCAAGCTGCAATGAATCGTCAGAGTTGGAGCGTGTAACGATTCGTCGAGAGGATAACGAATCAAAGGCGGAATAATCCAACATTGTGTGGAGCTCAAGCGAATGCTGAACTGAGCTGTTTGCTGAATCCTTGAGTTTATTGTGGAAGCAGCATCAAGCCCTGTGAGGAGTAGCCAGTCATGTAGTAGCGTGTCGGCAGTTGGATAGAGCTAAAGCGAGAAGACAGTGGTGAATTTCAGCCGTTTGGAGAGACCGTATAGCGAAGCTCCTAGGATCCCCTCTCCTGCTGAATTCTGTCTAACCGCTTTGTGTGCTGTGGACGATTACTACTTGTGGGCTACTGTTTGTTGTTGTGTGCTGTCCTGTGTTCGTCTCGGCTACGTATTTGTCGTCTTTGTATTAGTGTCTTCGTGTTGTTCGTTATTGTGGCCTGCTGATTGTTTTCACACTGTAGACCCACTACAGGCGAACCCAGTGACTTTACGGATTTAGTAGTAGTGGAATCCGTAACAATATTTATTGAGTTTCTAAGCAGAATTTGCTATTCAAAGTTCCCTTAATATCATATTTTAAATTTCAAACTATGATAGGTACTGAAAGCTTGTTATTATAGTAGCCTCGCACCTATTTGCTCATTGTATACATGAATCTCAATGAAATGGATATCATTATTATAATTTATTATTATTATTGTTTTCATTTTAAGGTGTCGCAATAATAACTTGTGTGGCATAATATTTTCAAGAAATATTGTTAAAATAAACAATAATTTTGCTAAACATTAAATTAATTAAAATTTTGCAAATAACACTCAGAGGTGCATATTCCCACCCTTTAAATCCCATTTTTGCCAAAATTCGTATCTTTAGTCAAGCATTGGATGCATCTGCCTTGAATATCGCTAACACATGTTCTCTTTTTCTCATATGAGCATTATTTCGACGATTTTAAACTACTTCAGTAGCCCATTGGAGGAAGATCCATCAATCAACTCACTGTAGACGGTTTTTGACTGGTTTAAAAATAATGATCTTCAAAGTTTCATAACTCGGTCCCTTTTTAATTTTTTTCCTATGAACTTTTTAAATTTTAATTGGATTGTGAATATTTTACTAAATAGGGTGGTAGAGGGTATGAGTAAAAATTTAGACCGTCATTTTTTTAGCTATATTTTTATTGACTAAAGCAACATAAAATGTATTTCTTTATTCAATTTCAAGCAATTTTCCAATGCAGCTATATACTTAATTCAGAAGATTTATAACTTAGCTGTTGGGCAGCAATTAGAATGAACACTGTAATTTCAATTAACAGCAGCTCCACGCGTTGTATTTAAAGAAATAACGTTTTCTGTTTAATTCCGAATTTCGATATGCTTAAGAATATACAGATTAAGATAATTTCTGTGAAAGATTGTTCTTTGCCTCACTATGTCTTCTTCAAATGGTATTTCTCGACACAAATGATATGCCTTTGACATCTGAACATCTAAGATAAGGACCACACCCTTAAATCGTACACAATTTCGAACATTCGATTCGACATCCATCAAATATCAAAACCTATTACTTTCTTGTTTCCATGTATACGAAGGATACAAAGGGAAAGTACTGTTATCGCAAAAGAATTCGAACTCGAGATTTTGATGAATGTGCATGTTTCAGGTCTCCTTAAATAAGGAAGAAACCACTTTTAGAATTATGTCTGTCTGTCTATATTTGGAATGATGTTGATAATTTAAAGCCCAAACAAGCTTAGAGGATGATTCTTACATTAAAACTGTCTTTACATTAAAACTGTTGATTTCTTTTAATAATGGACTATGACAATTTGTCCGTTCATGTGCGTATATGAGCGATACCTCATAAACACAGTGAGCTACATGGGTAAAATTTGGTGAAAGATTTTATCATAATTATTGGTTTCTATTATATTTTAGACTAAGTTCGTCATTGCTTTGATTGGATCTCTGCTTGTCTAGACGTAACTTTATAATTCAAAAACTCAATAAATCTAAAGAAGAAAAAAAAATTAATACATACTCTTGGCATCAAGATTTCAGATTTGAATCAAATTTTTAATTCAATCAATTAACAGGAATTCGTTTTGATTTTAACTGCATATTCAAGTTTATTAACGATACAGCAAAGCTAACTACGAAATGCTTTTTTACAGGAATAATATACGAGAAATTCAAGGAAAGAACATAACCCGCTGCTTCCTTTGATTAGAATTTTGTAAATTAATATATTAGAAAAAAAATAACCAATTATCTTTGTTCATTATTTACTGTTATCTGTTTTTCCGTTGAGTTGGCACAAAATAAACAAATACGCCAGTAAACTCCGACCATTAAGGCAGGTGAATACACTAAAAAGTCGATTTTTTTTGTGAATTATGAAAAATTTTATTTAATTTTCTTAATAATTTAATAGATTTCTTTATAGAACCGTATGAATTTGGTTCCTATGTCCGTTTTTTGGGATGTATATATTTACATTTGCATACATTTTAATGCTATTTCGTGTATTTAGATATGATTTTCTCAAATTCTAATCTTTGGTAGAATTTTCTGTCGAAAAACGTCATAAATTTAAACCTAATGCTCCTTTTTGTGTTCAAAATCATATAACCATTTCACAATATGTTCCGCAATTCCTGAAGTAAGGGGTCCGCGGTGGCCTGGTGGTAAGGTCTCCGCTTCTGAACCGGAGGGTTTCAAGTTCGTGTCCCGATTCCACCAAAGAACCGTCGTATAAGGGGGTCTGTTACACGTTAAATTCACCATGACCAAACGTCCTCCCGCTGGTGTAGCGTGGTGTGGAGAGAGGGGTGCCAGCTCAGGTTCCGTCCCCGTCATCTGACCGGGGTTCAAAATGACGAGGTCCGTCCCAAAATAACCTTAGTGTTGCTTCAAACGGGACGCTAATATAACTAAACTTAAGTAATCTCTGAAGTAGAGAATAACAATCTATTCATATAGAAATATTTTATAGGAATTATATTTTATAGTTCTTCACAATATGAAAAAAATGAAAATTTCGTGTTAATAATCAATCCAATGCCAATATTTAAAGAACGAATATAAATGCAGCTTATTTTTTGGTTCCGGAAACAGATAATAAGTTTTTTAAGGTATTTGCAAAATATTTAGGCAAAATATTTGATAAATGTCTAAACTAGATTTTTTTCTTTTCAGCCAAAAAAATCGTCTTTTTTTTTCCAATTTTTGAAAAATATTGACCATTTAAGTGGTATATTTTAGTTTCATAGATATTTTCTCGCTCTTTTTTATACAAATATTCAAAAATATAACTATTTCCGATTGTTTTCCAAAAAATTCATTCTGAACGTAGTCACATACCTTTAAGAAGCTAACTTCAAAAGGAATCATATATAACAAATCATCCGTCTATTTAGAAAGAAAAAAAAATGAAGTTATCCTGGTTATACTATTTCACTAATTAATAACATAACAAATTTATTCTTGTGTTGTAAAATGAATTTCAGGGAACATTCTCCCCTCGGATTTCTTGTATATTAGACAACATAGAACCTTTTGCTCTGTTATCCGTATAAGATTCAATATTGCCCAAAAGCAACACCGGGGTGGGAAGGACTCATCAAACCCTCTAAGCGCACAGCAAAATCCGCGAGGGGGCGTGTCTGTGGACGGCAATGATAGAATATATCCTCCACGGCAATGATAGAATATATCGTTTTGAGTTTCACTATAAAATGAGCGAATGTTTTGCAAATTTTCTTTTCTTCGAGTGCAAATTTTAACACAAATATGCATTTTGGGTAACAGGATTTTAAATGAAATTCCATTTGTTTCAATCGCTTCATTTTTGAAACGTCACGCAAATGCAGACTGTCACTCAACTAATAAATATAACCCAAACTTCAATTCATGAATGCATTTTTTAATGATAATACTATGTACTGAATTCGATTAAGCTTTTTGCATTATCGATCTTCAATGTTCATATGCACATATAGTTAGACAGACAGACAGACTTCCCTTAAAAGTATCTAGACTAAAATTTGATTGAAATCTACACATTTGGTGTTGCAGCCACATATTAAATTTCATCTCATTTGTTCAAAGTGTTTTTGAATTTCGAATTTGCATACAAACAAACCGACGAACAGGGTTTCCAAAATGTCTTTTGCCGTTTCAAGGATTTCAAAAATGTGAAGATTTATCAAAATCCTTATTTCAAATTTATTTTTAGTAATTTAAATGCTCTTTCTTTGTATGCTTCGTGCACGAGAAGATGGAAAAAATGTTGTTTTTGAAAGTGTGAGGTAATCTGCAATACTGCATTGCACGGACTCCTTATTCAATTGCATCCATCTAACTGCCTGTGATTTCTAATTTCCATACTCACAGACAGACAGACATTGTTAATGATTTACGAACTTCGAGAGATATGAAATGTGAGGGGTTTAAAAAAAATTCAAGTGGACAAATAATTTATATAATTTTAATATTTTCTTTTTATACATTTTATTTCTAAGGAAATCATAAATCATTAACTTATGATAAGTAAAACCAGTGGCAGTGGTCACCTCAAAACTTTCTCGTATTCTTTCTAACCAACTTGCCATGCCGGTGGAAATCTTGCATGGCAATAATTACGAAATATTAATATTTGGCGCGAATATAGAATTTTTACTGAATCTATCACGTCATACTTGGCGAGTTATTTGGCGATTCATCTCTGTCATGCGTTAATATCTTCCAAAAGTGGAATTTGTGTTTTAGATACGTTTTTCCCCACCGATTAAAACAAATATTTGATACAAAACTGCAGTTGTAATCACAAATTTCCATACCAAATTTAAGCCAATGTGTTTCTGGGTTATCGCGTTTACATGTTTCTAAAAGAACAGACAGACAGTCAGCCCGTGATAGGATTTGGCCCAAACTTAGAAAAGTGTTTACACTATAGATGTTAAATTTGTGCATTTTATCTGTCTAGCTCTCGTCGCTATGTAAATATCGTGTTAACTTATATTCGAACAGTTAGACAGACGGACTTCCTCTGAAGAGAATTCACTCGATTGATAGAAATCTGCAAATTCGGTGTAAAGGCCTTACACCAAATTTTACTCGTCTAGCTCAAAGCTTTTTTGAGTGATCTTTGTAACAGTCAGAAAGATAGGCATTTTACTAAAGTCTAAAACATGGAGATTCGTCAAAATCTCGAGTTCAAATTATTGAAAAATACTTTCTCTGTACTTCGTCTACGAGAAAGTAAAAATTAATTTATGAAAATAGTTAAATTAACTTTAAATTCTTAAGACAATTTGGTTTTACTTTAAATATTTTTGTCAAAAAATGCTGAAAAATCTGGGACAAGAGAGAAAAGGCCGAGAAATTCTAGTGGCCTTAATATTTTTGTACGTGACCAACTGAGGACAATAACAACATTTTAATAAAATCTCGTCTGTATACTTTCTCACGTTCAAGAAATTATTTTGTAAGCACATACCTGAGATACTATTGGGAATTATTTCACAATAATGTAATTTATACCGTTACTGCGAAATGACAAAGCAATTGTTTCTTTTTTTCTGTTTATTCCCTTTTTACTTTCACGTATGCAAAACAAACTCTCAATTTTTCCTTGACTGAATTGCGAAATATTGTTTAAAGAATTTAAATGAGTTTCGAATTCCTAGTTCGAAACATCATGGCATAATTACTCTACAAATTTAATTGGACTGTATATATATTTTTTAAATATATATATATATATATATATATATATATATATATATATATATATATATATATATATATATATATATATATATATATATATATATATATATATATATATATGATTTTAATTGCAATGGTGTAAACACAAAAAAAATGCATTTAATATATTTGTAATGCAAATGAATATAAATGCATTAACTGAAAAAATAAATAACATTGTTGTAAAATAAGTTTTAAATTATTCTGAAAAATTTATAAAAATTAAAGAAAAAAATATTCTGAAAAATTTATGAAAATTAAAGAAAAAAATATTCTGAAAAATTTATGAAAATCAAAGAAAAAAATTCTGAAATAAAACAAGCATTATGAACAAAATAATGTTTTGAATTTTAAAATAGTGCAAATAAGATCTTTGTGCATCTATATGTACAAAAAAAGAAAGATTTGACGTCAAAATTTCGATTAATTTTTAAGTATATATCTGATTTAAATCTTGAAGCTCATTTCCGTATCGTTCTCATATCGAACATAACATCAAATTTTGCAATTTTAAATATAATGTTTTGCCTGTTAAGCCTTTTGGACAATTATTGAATCATAAATGTAACATATATAGTATTTAGCTTACACATTTTATCGTATTAAAAATTTCTGTCACAAAAAATAAGAGTGTCATAAACGCACACAAATTAAAATAATCATCAATTATTTTACAAAAAAGTACACCAACAAACTTGAAATTGCCTAATATCTGCAGTTTATTTAATCGCAATTATATGTCTGGGTCGCTTACTATAAATAAAAAAAAAGTTCAAAAGCATTTTCGTGTATTTATTCTTTTTTTTCCGGCATTTTGTAGCAAATCCATTGCCGTCCTAATGCTTAAGTCGGCGGTGTTTATTGCACCCAAATATAGAAAACAATGAAAATATCAAGAACCCCGTACTGGATATTTTGACATATCTCCCCGTTTTCTTCAGAGCATTTTAACTTAAATATACATTCTTTTTTAAGTTTGAATGTCCGTCTTTATATATAATAACACAAAAAAAGTACAAGCGAGCGGGTAATATTTGGCATATGGTCTTTACATCCAATTTGTATATTTCTATTAAATCTTGGACCAAATCAGTTTGCGGAAGTTTCTGCGTCTTTTCATCCAGATATCCAGATGCATTTAAAGACGATGCTTCAAGCAGGCATCTAGCAAGATATTTAATTTTGCAGGTCTTTCTTACCAATAGGGCTATTTGGGCCCCAGCCCAAGATTGTCTCTAATTCAAGGATCTATAATAATTTATTTTATAGGTTTTATTTTAATTTCTGATTATTAGAATTTTAAATTTGATTGAAAGTAAATAAATATTAAAAAAAATCTGAAAATGAAACTTACATGACTTTAAACGAAACGTGCTTGTTATCTATATTGCCGCATTGAAACAAGGCAGTCTACTCTCCATGGCCGAATGGTCATAGCACTGATCTCATAATCAAGAGATTGTGAGTTCGAATCCCGCTAGAGACAACGCTATTCACAGTTTGTGCAAATATTTAATTCCTTGATTTTATGTTTCCCTTTATTTTATGTTCCAGAAGATTTTGGACATTTCTTTAGTTTACCAGACAAGTATTCTGGACTTTTCTTACTGTCTCCAGAAAAGTATTCTGGAACTTACCCTGCTAGCATAAAAGCAGAAGATCTGTCAGTCACTGGGTTCTCAGTTCAGAGTTGAGTTAATAAATTGGTTTAGCTCTACTTCTTGTGTGTGTTATTGCGTTCCACGCTAAAGTACTTGCGTGACAATATTATCGAACCAAACTTTCACATTTATAATAAAAGTATAGATTTTTTTAAAAATTCATTAAAAACAGAAATTTACTTAGTTGGTTTAAATGTAAGCATGATTTAAAAGATTATTTTTTTATTTTAAACATGATGTAAAAATCAGTTTTGTGCTGTAATATTTTCAGAAGTTATAGCGGAAAAACGCCACATTTTTGCTTAATTTTTAATTAATTAAAATTCTAATTAAAAAAAGTGTATGGTTAGAAAAGAGCTCCGAGGTACGCACTCCCGACCTCAAAGGTATTATACATGTACTAAATTTGGTAGCTATAGGTCAAAGGGTCTGACCTGTAGATCGCCAACACACACATATTGAGCTTTATTATAAGTACAGACTTGTTAAAAAATCTAATTAAAATCTTGAAAACCGTTTTCACATTGTATACGTAATATTCAAAAAGTATTTATATGACAAATATGGTAATTTTATATACAAAAATTTCTCCTGTCGAGGAATTCGGACAATTTTTTTATCTGCAAATATGTTGTTTAGAGTATTTTGCAGATGTTGTGCCAGGCAATAAAAATGATCAAATTTAAACTCCAAAAGTATTCAAAATTAAAATTTATGAAATGCGTGAAATGTAAAGTTTAAAACTTTTTGTATGATCTAAAATCGTCTGCGATGGTTTTCCTAAAATAAACATATTCATTTTAATTCTTTGTGAAATAGAATGTCTGCAAACAGTATCAACAGTCTAACGATTCCGAATCACCTTTAGTGATGAATCAGGATTCCTCGGCAACCTGTTGCAAGAACGCATGCGTGACTCATCTCAATAATAAATCAGGCACAAATCCTGCAGACAAATGAATCAATGCAAACGATCAGAAAATAAATTCTAAAATCTTTTGCTGCTTAATTTTATTTTATTTTTATTTCATCAAAAACTTTTCGGTTATCTGAATCGGAAATCTATTTATCTCTCAAATTCTTTTCAAGCCGGAAATGTATTTTCAATCTATTTAGTTAGATGACGATGCAATTTTAAGATGTGACGAAGATGTCGATGAAATCCACATCGCCCGAAAAAGTGAGAAAGAAAAATCCAATCATCCGAAAGCTAATTAAATCCTTAATACTGTGATGTCATGAAAATACAGCCGAGTGAATTGGCTAAATTTGTCTTTTAAATTTGTTTATTTATAATATCACAGTCAGACAATACACACAACATAAAACACATAACATAAAAAAACATTCACAACATATAAACAACAGGAAATTCATACATTACAATATTTGTAAATCCATTCCCACGACCATTATCTTAATCCACAAGATAGAACACCATCACAAGGCATCAAGGCCCTTTACTTTCAACACCACCTAACACAACACAGCATCACACAGCACAACACCACGCTGACTCCTGCCGAAAAAAATCTCCGTCCGGTCAACGAACTGCGGCGTGATGTCATCACACCCCTGATCTACACCAATACAGTGCCGCCATCCACCCCCTGGAAATTCTCGATTCAAATTCTTTACAATACACTCTGAAGACTGTTGTCACAAGCAAAACAATTTTTAGGAACCAAAAAACGTGGAAAAGAGGTAATTATATTTTGTGGAAAACTTGGAAAAACCAGCTGAAATTGTCTTCCCAAAACTTTCCGGCATACTCTCTAATAAGTGTGTTATACCAGAAACCATCTTGCATGGTATTGGCGTACAATAGTTACGAAATATTAACCTTTGGTGTAAATTTAGCATTTTTACTGAATCTGTCACGCCATCCTTGGCGATTTAGCCTTGCATGAGGTTAGTAACATCCTAAAATCGAATCTATATTTTAGATGCATTTTTCCTATCCGACTGAAATCACAAATTTGACACCACACTACAATTCTAGTCACAAAATCACAATTCAAATTTGACATACATAAACCAATGCGTTGTTTGAGTTTATTTGCTTCTCAAAGTAAAAGCCGACAAACGTTCTTTGGATATGACTAAAACTTTGACAGGTGTTTACACTATAGATGTTAAACTGTGTGCATAATTTTATCCATTTAGTTCTCTCCGTTTTATAGTTATTCTGTTAACTTTAATAACTTTTTAATAACTTTTATAGTTATTCTAACAGCCAGACAGACGGACTTTCTCTGAACAGATTTCACTCAAAATTTGAAAGAAATCTACAAATGTGGTGTAAAGACCCGATACCAAATTTCATCCATCCAGCTCAAAGCACTTTTGAGTTATCTTTGGCACAGACAGTCGGACATTTTCCAAAAATGTGTTTTTCGAACTCAACGAGGTCCAAAACGTGGAGATTCGTCAAAATCCCGAGTTCGAAGTTTTCGTCGATTACGATACTTCCTCTATACTGCGTATACGAGAAAGTAAAAATTCCAAAATACATTTCTTCTAGTAACTCTGCTTCTAGCATTTTGGGAAGGTGTTAATGTCCAAAAGGAGTTTAATTAAACTTTCGGCCCCCTCTCTCAGCGCAGAAATCGCCAATAATACGTTCAGAAATATTTCAGTGCTTCAGATTGGACCTCCCCCCCAACAATAATTTATTAAATAACAAAATTTTGCTTTAAATACCTAGAACTGCAATTTTATCAATCTAATCCATTTAACTCAATTTTCAGAAGTAAGGTCTCAAGTAACATAATTTAATTTCATTATGAAAAAAAAATCTAAAATTTAAAACTTGATGTCATTATTTTTCTAGAAGTTATCAATTGTAAGATCGTTCACTAATCGTTCTGTTTTTGTTTTTGTTTTCCTTTCCATTCTTAGATATGACAAATCAAACAAGATATTATTGTGTATGTACAATACAACAATGTACAATACCCTACACGATATTGGCCATTTTCTGTGTGCTAAAAGTGTGGGAGTTTATTGCATCATTTATTATTACATTACAAATAATAGATCTTTCAAATAATAGAGTATATTACAAATAACAGACCTTCGGAATTAAAACATTTATAAACAGGTTAATTATATTTTGGGAAAAGTTTTGTAAAAGCTTCAAAAAACATACATAAAAATCGCTTTTACCATTTTGCCTTTAGAAAACTTTATTGAAATTTCCATCCAACAAGCACTTCGCTGTCTACTGACTAGGTGTTAAAAAGCGGCCTGCTAATTTGATCTTTAATACTGATTATTGTCACGACAATTTTCCATTAAAGAAATCCTAATTATCTCCAAACTGGAACTATTTTAGGTCGAGCCAAATAAGAATTATATTGCAAAGTATTGTATATTGGAACAAATATCTGGTGAATTATTGCTAAGATTTGACGAGTTTTACCTATGAATGGGAATTAATCAGTACCACAGACGATAAGGCAAATTTTTAAAAGTCAAAACAAATCTTTAGAGTGTTGCTTTCAAAATATCAGTTTGGCAATACATGGATACTCATATGGCCGACCTTTAGGTAATAAGACCAATTGTTCCTGTTTTGCCCTGAATCAGAATGCTATCGACTTTCAGTGGCATAATTTATGTGCTCTTGTCGAAGCACAAGGCCTGGTAGGCATTAACCAAAGGTTGAAAAACTCTCTCTCTCTCTCATGCAAACAGAATATATTGCAATCTTCGAAATTTTGATTTTATCATCCCGTTTTGACATACTTAAGTTTGAAATTATGCCAATCGGAGAGACTATGCATGCCATAACTCAAAAGTGCAATTAACGATGAGATTCGATCTGCGGTCACAACACTAAAGTCGAAGATCTATGTCAAATCTTGGAGAATCCATGAAAATCAAGTCCGTTTGTCTATCTATCCATCTGTGTGCATGTAAACGCGATTACTAAAAAAAAAGTGAAGGATTAAATGTATAAAATATAGCTCATAATTATGCCATTAACATTACATATCTGTAGCAAATTTTGGGTCAAGGTTTGATTGTATATTTATTGGTGGATATATAAACACTCTAAATTACAACTCATATTTTCGTCTTTAGTCTGCAAGTAGAAATGGGATAACATAAACAAGTTCATTAAAGCCATATGTTTTCACCTCTCACATGTTATTGCTTATTTTTAGTTGAATTTTTGAAGACAACCAGCTTTCAAAGAGTCGCCTAAATCCTGGCCTCTCATCTTGAAGCCTTCCTTGCCTCTCGTCTCCTGCAATCATTTGTTTTATTATTACAATTTACCATGATATTTGTAATTTAAAAATCGCTTCTAAAAAAACTAAATTCATAATATATATATATATATATATATATATATATATATATATATATATATATATATATATATATATATATATATATATATATATATATATATATATATATATATATATATATATATTGTTTATTAAATTGGGAAAAAAAGGAAGAACCCACAAAATGCGCACTGAATAAGCATTCCTTCAACACTTTATCTGGTTCTCAGACTGCACTTTATTTCACATTTTTTAGATGATTTAATTTACATTTCACAGCTGTATGACCTAAGATTTCAAGAAGTTCCTTGCTAAATTTGCTTTACAAAATATCAAGGATGGATATTTTATAATGGAAGAAATAAAAGGAAATTTATTTTCTAGTGACGATAAAAACTATTTTTCTGTCTGATAAATGTGAAACCAGAATTTTTTTTTTAAAAAAAAGACGAGTTTATGAGATAGATTTTCGGTATGATGAGTTGATCAAATGATTAGAACAATCACGAAAGAGAAAAATAACTGTCATTACTTGAGAATAGGATCTATTACTGATTACACTGAAATGAGATACAATTTTTACTCAATTTATAATATTCCAAAATGAACAAGGTTGCCTGACGAAGGTGAAAAGCGTGGAAATAAAGAACAAATCCTTCCAGTCTTTTCAAGAGGTATTAAATAGGCTTGAAACATTCGATTCCATGTACATTGCCACAAGAAAAAGAACTTTTAAAGATATGAATGTAGTTCAGATAGAAGGAAATGAAATCAAAACTGACGGAATTTCAGCTGAAATCAATAGACACTGACCAAAACTGATAGTTTCAACTGAAATGGAGAGAGCAAAATCAAAATTGAAACTGATCAGACAAAAACAAAACTAAAATAATTTAAAATGAAGCTGACTGATCGAATTTTAATTGAAACTGTCAGAACCAAATCAAAGCTGACAGAATAATAACTGACAGAAATTAAGATTATTTAAAATTGATAGAATCTTAACTGAAACTGATAGAACCATATTAAAATCGGCAAAATTTTAATCAAACTACTTTGAACTAATTGAAATGTGATAATTCTCTAAACAACATAATTCAAAAATATAAATCAAGGCTTTTTATAAGAAATACAGTCATTTTAATTCAAGTTTCGCAACCAATGGGCTTGCAACGTTTCTATGAAAGAAAATTATTTTATTCTTTTATTTTCAGTTATAAAAATGTAAACACGAATGCTCGGTTTCACAAAACGAGTTTAATGTAATAAATTTGTTGTTAAGATAATAAATTTTTAAAATGTAAAAATTTTATCCGCATTAACTTATACAAAGCAACAATAATAAAACATTCTATAACAATTATGAACGATTCAAAAATGTACTTATTTAATGCTATTAAAATGCAAAAAAATTAATTGAATGTCTGATACTAAATATAAGAATTCTGATTTGAAGGAAGTTATCAGCTGTCGTTATGGAAGATAAACTTATTCTAGAAAGATATGCATTTCACATCTCTCTCGAGAAAATTATTGATTCAAAACTCGAGTCGAAACTGTGACGTTTCTGTTATAAAGCAGCTTTCACGTGAGGTCAACCATTGCGCAATAAAAGACCACGCCTAATTCAGGAAGATCACGTGACTGCAAAGGGGCAATGGAGAATAGTTGCCCGGATGAGGCAACCATTTGCCCATAAGGGTTCACGCGATGTTCCCGAAGTAGGCGTGGCCTTCTATTGCACGCAGTAGTTGGCTTCATGTGAACGCTACTTAAAGTAAAGACACGCACTTTCATTAAGACAAAATAAATGTCAAGATGAACTTTCGTAGGTCTAAAAGTTAATTTAAATTAATTATAAAGTAGGTAGGGTTTTACTGCGTTATTTGTATACGAAGCTGTGTTTTCGGCAATTTTTCCCATAATTATTTCGCAAATCAGAAAAGAAAATGAGGGTAGCTAAATCAAATTTAATTCTACGATTTCAGAAGATGTAGAGTTATTTACAAGTTTATACATTTCATTGATTATTATCTCTGTATATAAAAATAAATGCATGTTTTTGCATTTTTTTGTACAGATCTGCAAGTTTCGTCCAATTTATGCATGCTTTTTGCAGTACATGCATTCTTTAAAAGGACGATCTCTGCCAGTTTTTGAAAATTAAAAATTAATTAAAATATTATTTAATTTAAAACAAAAACAGAATTTTAGTGTTTTCTTTCTATATTTTTCAAAATATACAGGGTTAGCAAGAAAAAAGTTTCTCACTTCAGAGGGCTCTAAAATGCGCCCTATTGTTCTAAATAAGATAAAATTTGAACTACAGATTATTCAGATGATGCGCATTACATTTATTAAATTTAAAAAAATAGTACAAAAATGCACCAAAAGATGGCGCTGTAACACAAATGGCATTTATTTGCATATATTGAAAATGTGAAACGTAATTTCGTTACAGCGCATGTCTTTCACCATTTTTCTTTGGATAAAAAGAAGGTGGATTTTGCATGAACATTATTTTCTTCTCTGTTCGTCATGCCTACGTTGCAAGAAAAGAAAATGAAGTTGAATATTGTTGAAAATGAAGGAGGATATATTGAGCAATTTTAATTTTATTTTATTTAACAATTATAAACCATATTAAATGTTTTATGTGTATTACAATGCCACCTAATGGTGAATTTTTGTACTAATTTTTTATTTAATAAATGTAAAGCGCATCATCTCAATAATTTATAGTTCAAATTTTATCTCATTTGGATCAATAGAACGGATTTTAGAGCCCTCTGAAGTGGGTAACTTATTTCTTACTAACCCTATATTATCACAAAATCATTTTTTTTTTTTTTTTTACTATTTTATCCTTTGAAACATTATCGTTTTAATGCTACCACTTTCATTTCCATACAATTTTGTTCTCTGATATAATTTTTAACACGGTTTTTATTTTTATGAGGAGATTCAAACTAAATTCATTGCTCCAAAAAGCTATTAGATAGCGTGCTTTTTTTTATTTTTGAAATTAAGATTAAGAAAATAATAACAAATTTTATGGACATTAAATTTGAAGTAGGATTTTAACTTCCATTCATAGAGGGAGATCGATAAAGTCCTCTGAAACCCTTTAAATTCAAAACGTTATATTCTGTAGTGAGAAAAGTAAAGTTATTGTATAATTATCGTTTGCCCTTTATTTTTCGAGAGATTGGACCTTCGGGTGCTGTAACCCTTATAGTCAATGGGGCACGTTCTGAATCTCTCTCACGTTACTAGCTCACGTTACAACACTGCAACAGCGTGCGTGTGTGGATTGTACAATTTTTATGCAAGATGTCGTCCCCTCGCATATTGCAATACCAGTGAAGTAGCTGTTGAATTTGTGTTTTGGAAATGGAGAATTATCAGCCATCATTTTCCAACATCTTGGCTGCCAAGATCACCTGATCAGAATTCTTGCGCATTCTGATTAAGAAGTTGCTTAAAAGATGCTGTATACGGTGGTCCGATTGCTAACTTATGTGAATTAGAAACAAGCATCAAGAAACACATTCACAATGTTATCACTGAAACATCCTGATTTATTGTGGAACAAACTATTTTGCGCTTTCTACTAGTAGGAGAAATTGGTGGACAGCATATTGAATATTTCTTAAGCATATTATCACCGAATTCCTATTCTTGATGGTTTCCGTTTTTGCTTTTCCTATGATTTTATTCCCAGGGACAGTCAAAAACCGATTTTATTTTTGTTTTCCCTTCTGTCTTTGGACAATTAAAATCCAACTTCATTTTTGCTCTTTTTCTGCTGTTCTTGGCCTAGGGACAATTAAGAACCAATTTTTCCTTACGTCTTTTTACAAACAATTTATCTATCAGCGCCATCTATCTTTCAGCTTTTCAATTATTTTTTTCTCTTTCTAAGAACAAATTTCCATTGCTTCACCTGTACACAAATGAAATATATGAAAAAAATGTTATCTTAAGGAGTTAATATTATAAAAGTGTTATCTTAAGGAGCAAGTGTTAAACAGTATCAAATTTTAAAATTTTTTTATGAAGCAATGGATGCTTTTATAATTTTTTATTTCAATTCATCATTTATCTCTGAAAATCTTTTCCGTAACTATCATCAGATTTTTCTTTCATGAACTGATAGTAAATAAATTATTGCTATTATTTAAAAAATTATTTCGTAAATTCATATTGTTTTATGTAGTTATATAATTTGATTGACAATAAGAATATACTAAGTGTTCTTGACATATCATTAAATTGTCATTATACTGAAATACAAAAAATAGTAAGTGAATTAGAAATTTATATACTAAATTATAGTTGCTGTAGATCAAATATATAAAGTAATGATTTTTTTTTTTCATTCCTGAAAAATATTTCCAAAAAATAAATTTTTAAAATATGCAACAAATAATTGAAAATCTGATTTGTTTGTAATAGATAATGTCTAGACGAAAAAAAAGATTCGTATTCTTAACGGAATGAGCATCTGGTGTCATTAAAAAAACGCATCTTTTTATATTTGCTCCATATAATTATTTTCCAAAAGAGAATTTTGGACAATCATGACATTGCCCTCTGCTGGTCAAAAGTTGAACTTAGATAATATTCTAAATTTTACAAATTAAAAGTAATGTTTGCCAAAAAAAAAAAAATGCTAAAAAAGAAAGAAAATTCAAGAAAGCTGTATAACCCACAGAATATTCTGCTGAAGCACGATCTAGGCAAGATGACATTAGCTACTATGCTGATTTAATGGTTGTTTAGAAAATAAAGGAAATGAAATTAACTGTAACTGTTTGCAGTTACCATGCGCAAGTAGCAAACCAAAACAAATGAAAATAGTGTTTTGATACTATTTATTCTCTTCAACATCTATGTAATATAATTCTAAAGAATCGGTTTATTATAACAATTTATCCCAATCATGAATTATTTCTATAAATTTGTTCGCAGTGCAGTGTTGCCATCTATCTCAAAAAGAACTTTCTATAACATGACATGTAAAAGAACTTATTCAGATACTGCTGCATCTGTCGAAGAAAAAATTAGTCTTACTACACCAGCATTTGTGAAATTACCTCCCAGAACAGGAAAGTTCAATAAACAAAAGTTCGATTACTTTTTAGTACTAGACTTTGAAGCAACATGTGATTCACCGAAGACTCTTGTACCGCAGGTTCAGTTCTATTTTCCTTTATCTGTATAGAACTGGATCCTTAAAAATTCCTACTTTGTGGGAATTTCTTTTATATCTAAGATTTTTTCTATTATTATTACCTATATCTTTAAAGGAATATCATAATTAAACTTTTATTTCTTTTTAGGAAGTAATAGAATTTCCTGTTCTAAAAATTAATAGTGGAACATTTGAAACAGAATCAATGTTTCATTCATATGTTAAGCCTGTTATTCATCCAGAACTTACAAAATTTTGCACACAAGTAAGCATTCGTTTGCAGTTTCCTTTTATCAACTGTTATTATTGCATTATTTAAAAATTATAATATGATGTTTTTTTAAGATTATAATTTTTATACTTCTCTTTTAAATTTATAAAACCTTCTTCCTTCAAATGCATATAAATTAAATTAAAGTAAAATAAATTTCTAATGTATAGTCATAAATTTGTGCAATAAAAATATATTCTCATAAAAAATGGGAATTCAGAATTATTCAAGAAAGGAATCCTGAGCTCTCAAGGAAAAATTATGCTGTGAAAAACATTTATATTTATAAAAAAAAATAATTTGCATGAATAATGAGTGAATAAGTCTTAGTATATTTCTATAATCCATAATTATTTTAGTTTAGTTACAGTTCTTCATCAACTTGATAATAGATTTTTAAATTTAGATGGGTAATTCCATAAAGGTTTTCCAGATCTAATTAATGTTGTTTTTTGGTGTTTAATTATTTTCTTTTTTGTGTTATGTGAAAATTTTGACAAAGGGTGTCAGATGATATTAATGTGGCATTAATATCATCTGACACAATTCTCACTAATGAGTTCCAACAAAATGAGTCCTTATATAATTATGAAATCTGATGTTCATCTAATGAATAAGCAAATTAAAGCATAAGGTATCTTTAAAATGTATTTTGAATTCATCTGTTAATGAATTATCTCATTCTATGTTCAAAAAGTATTAGGAATTTTCATATATAACAATAGAAATATTAAACATAGAAAATGAATTTTATAGTGAAAAGTCATTTCACAATTAATAAATTTTAAGATTTATTGAGGAAAGATATAAAATGCACATTTTTTGTGCTATTGGTTGCTATTAAACATTTACTTGCTAGGTAACTTTATTTTGTATATATTCATGATTTAAATAAATAATTCTTTCTATTTTAATAATCAAACAGCAGGCCTTTTAATTATAATTGGTATTTCATTATATTTCCTTGGTTTTTAAGACTTTGTGTTCTTATAATTTGATTCTAAACTTTTTATTAACTTATTTTCAGTTAACAGGTATTACACAAGAAATGGTAGATAACCAGCCTATATTTGAAGATGTATTTGAGGTAAATTTCTTTGACATCATCACCTTTATCATTAAGCAAAATAAAAATATAATTTTTTATATTTGATTTCTGAACAAAATTGATTATGAATCTAATTCAAAATCAGTTTTTGTTTTTTGAGATTGATTAATTTTCTTTTGTGTAATAACTCTACAATATTTTCAATATCTCCACCAATTTTTCTATAAATTTATTCATGTTAATAATCAAGTAAACATACTTATTTTACTTCTTGGTGTTTATGTTTTGTACAATTCTTTATTTTATGAAGTTATTTTTTATTTATTTATTTTGTTCCAAGCTTGCATCTTGTCATTATAATTTTTACTTGTTTTGGCTCTTGTCTGGAATACCAATATTCATTATCTTTATACCTCACCTTGTTTTCATATTTCAAAGTATGAAAGGTATTTTAAAGAGCAGAAAGAACAATATTATTTTAATAAAGTTTCTAAAACAATGAAATGAAATAAATCGGGACGAGAGAATATAATTTTTTGTAAAATGAAATAAAGATACGAAATAAAAGTAAACTTTATATTATTTTTTTAAATAAAATTCTTTATAAATTGGTGGCAGGTTAAGTTGAATAATAATCAATTCATTTAGGAATTTATTTTCATAATCAATTTATTCCGAAATATATTCAGATTGTAGTTATAAAAAGATTTGGTAATAATTTGTGGGTTCATATCTGCTTCTCATAATTTTTTCTGTGTGGTTATTTACTTTTCTAATATTTTCAATTATTGTAACTTAATCAACATGTTAAGGATTTATTTTTGACTATACTTTTTATTTTTGTAACTGTATGAAATTTGTTTTTATTTATTTATTATGACTCCTGATTGTACAACTTAATATTTAAACACAATTATAGTCAAACAGATCTCAGATATTTATGAATAATGTAACAATTAAATGTGATGAAATAGATAGGGACCTGATCAGTTATGCTTGACAAAGTTTTAGTATTGTCCTAATAATTTATAACTCATATAATATTTATTGTATAAAATTTATTTATTTAGCTAATTATTTTTTAATCAATCTACTTGTAGCTTTCTTTATTCTTATCAGAAATCTGCCACTGTAAATTCTGATTAGTTATAGTTCATTTCTATTCCATCATTTCTTTTTGTATATTCCTCTGTGGCTTTCTTTTATTTTTCATATTTTTCTGTTGGTTTACAAAGTATCTGTAAAATTTCCCAATTTTTTTTTGTTACATGCAGTACTGAAAATATAATTATTTTGAATCCTTTCCATCAAAATTTAATAATACATGTTACTTGATACATCTAAATATCTATATTATTTGGCAATCAAGAAATTAACTTCTGTTTTAATATGTTTTTAAAAATAAAATGCATTTAAAATATAATCTTTAAAAATTTGGAAATGCTATTCTTCCAATCCTTTTTTTTTTTTTTTTTTTTTTTACTTTATAATCACTGGTAGTGTAAAAATTGCTGCTGTTTCAAATTCTTGTTTTATGTTTTCCTTTTATTAATGATTGTAGAATTATTTGTATTCTTTTAGCATATATTGAATGATGCATAATATAGATTTCTATTTTTTTATTGCAACAGTTTTTGGTAAAAATTGCACTAGATTTTGGTACATTATTTGCAGTTAAATTGCATTTCCAAATTTAATGATTTTTCAAATTTTATGCTTGCATTAAAAATGAAATTTAATTTCTTGATTAGGAAAATGCAATTGCCAGTCATGAATGAAAAGCCATGTTGAAAGTATGAAGAAAACTCATTTTTTGTGAGCTGAAAGATATTTAATAAAAATTATTCATTCCTTTATAGATTAGTAAAAGCACTGTGAATAATAAAAATTGTAAAAAATATTGATTAAAGTATTATATGGTTGGTTTTAGAGAATGAATTTATCACATTCATATACTGTTTGTTTCATTTCCTGAGACTATCATTATTCAACGATTTTATCTTGCTAATGGCTGAGACGTGGAAGGATTAATACATTTCCAGAATTCTCCATCATGATTTCTGTCCCATTAGATTCTTTCTTTTTTCATCCCCCCCATGTTTATATGATAGTCATGTTGTTTCTGTTTAGTTTTTATTTTAACTTAGAATTGAATATTGATTGCTTATGTGGCTACTTCCCATGGCAATGAAGAATTCAAGAATGGCACAATGAATATTTTTTTATATTATAATTATAATATTTATTATTTTTATCATTAAATGTGACTGAGATTATCTGTCTTTATTAAGCTTAAAATGTTATCAAAAAATCAATTACAAATTAAAAAAGAAGTATTTTAACATTAAAAAATTATTATTTTGTGGAAAAATGAATGACCGAATTTTAAGAACAAAATTTTTAAATATTCCATTCATTCACCATAATTTAATCTTTAAGATCCCTTACAGATAACAAAAATTGTTCTGGGGTATTTTATTGTGAATTAGTATCTTTTTCCAACAATATTATAAGTTCATCTTATTGTTAAATCTAAACATCTCCTCCTTTCTTCATTCCTCTCGCCTCTATTTTGACTATGTAAACATATCCTGATATATGCACAAAATCACAAAAGTTTTTCGAATCCAAGAATGAGCAGTGTTACATAAAAGTATTGTTAAATAATTCAGTAAATGAATTTAAAGTCAGCTATTTATTCTGAAATTTTTTTTTTCTCTAGAAATTTCAGAGGTGGATGCAAGAAGAGAAACTCTTAGATAAGAATACTAAGATAGCTTTTGTTACTGTTGGTGACTGGGATTTGAAGTATTTGTAAGTGTTGAATACATAATTGTAAATAACATTCAAATGCATTTGTTTTCTTTATCAAACAGTGCAGAACTGTATTCATAAATTAGTATATTGCTTTTTACATTATTTTTCGCTGTGTATTGAAATATATTACCTTCAATTCTGAATTTTGAAATAAATTTTCAACCATTTATTTTAATAATCAAAGACCTTAATTGCTATTTCATATGCTATTAAAGTTTCGTTTCATTCAAAATTCTTTAGAATTGAAATATAAAAATTTCATTTCAAAAATTTTTTCAGAATTTAAAAAAAAAAAAAAAAAACACTCATTAATAAAAATCTGTCTAATTGTGCATGATTATGTTTCCTTTTTTAGAATGAAAAATGTCATAAAAAGTTTTTTATGTATTCATAGGAATAAAAATGAAGTGGAACAAATTGTTTTGAAGTTTATCTTTTGGAAATTAAAACTAATTAAATTTTTGGAATAATAATCAAGTTATTTTGAATTGAAATATAAAACTTTCTTTGAGAAGCAAATTAGCATGTCATTGCAAACTTAATTTAAAGCACATAATTTGGTAAGATTCTAAATTAAGCTTTCTAAAACAAATTTTTTCCGGCTGTAGGAGGGGGGAGCGTTGTTTGTAAGTGGGCAAAGTAACTTTCCTAAAAAGAAAGGAAAAAAATGAAAGGCTGTGTACTAGTATGATAACAAAAAATATTTTTGTGATTATTAGTTTAAAAGAATATTGTGTTTTCATTTTAAGTTCTACTATTTAATAGAAAGATAGTCATTCTATTAATAATTTTTGTTGTAAAAATATCATTTATTTGGAAGCATTAAAATGCAAGAATTATATAATCTCAATTTATATGGTTTTGTGGAATATTTCCAAGCTGCTTTATTTAATTAATGCAAATTTAATGTGATAGTGGACTAAAAATTTTGATATTTGTGATTAAATTTATTTTTGCTGTCATGTAATATTGACATGTTGGTTGCTGCTTCCTATTTTATTAGTTGATTCCTCTTCTCTTCTGCAAAAAGCAGCAAATAATTGGTAGATAATCTGAATTACAGACATAAACCATGGCAGTGAACTTGATCAAAACAGTTACTTTTAAAGCTTTTACGTGATATGATTTTCAATGCAAAGTTAATACACATGATTTTTATATTTTCTAAAATTTCTTGTTTGATGTCAAAGTAAAAAAAATTCTAGAAAGTTATTTGTTTGCCAATCCAAAATATTTTATGTATTTTGGTATAACCTAATTTAATTTATATATACTTCACTTGACACATTTCATATTTTTTCAGATTTCCAATCCAGTGCAAAGGCTTAAGAATACCAGTTGCTGATTATATGAGGAGTTGGATCAATTTAAAAGTGGTATGTATTATTGAAATTATACTTACATTTACACTATGGTAATGTGCACTGTAATTTTAATTAGCATTGACTTTATTTTGACAATGTTTTTTGTAAAAATGAACTTAAAGTGCTGCTTCTTTTTATATTAATTTCTTCTAACCAAATGTTTTCAGTATAATTCTATATTAATATTGAAATCTGTTGTTAATATAACCTTAATATAAATTGTATATTAACATGTTTTTATGTGTATTAATATTATGTTATATATAATTTTTGCCAAATTCTTTATTTTTCAATTTGAAAATTGAATTAGTTCTTCAATTTGTCAATTATAATAAAAGAAATACAGTGCTGTGCAAATTAATTGAGACAAGCACAAAAATGTTCACAAATGTTTTTTAATTAGTATAGGTTAATTTACATGCACGGTATAGCAATCTAATACAAAATATGTCCTCCTCTAGCTCTAATGAGATCCTGTACTCGGTTTGGCATGGATTCCACTAAGAACCTAAATTTTTGATCTCGTCATCACGAAACCAAACTTTTATAGCATTCTCAATCATTGTTTTCTTTGTTGAGCAGTCCACTTTACTCAAACGTCTCTTTACAATGCCCCACAAATTTTCGATGGCATTTACACCAGGAGAATTACCAGGCAAACCACTGAATATAGTTTTTTTTTTAAATTTCTTAAACACTCCGTTGATGTGCATGATATTTTCTATTATAACTTTTCAGAAAGAAGTTTGTTTGGGAATCTAATATGTCTAATAGTAATAAATTAGAAAGTGTGTCTTTTGGCGCTCTACAGGACACATCACTTGGTCTAAAGCAACCGAATTTGATACAAAATACACTTTGAAAAATGGGGCTGGGTAGCGATTTTCTTTGAAATCAATTAGAATTTTAATGAATTAAAAATTAAGCAAAATTTGAGTGCATACCGAATATTATGGCACAAAACTAATTTTCACTTTATTTTAAAATTAAAAACAAATTAACTTTCTAATGATATAAATTCAAATAATTTAATTCCCATATATATATATATATATATATATATATATATATATATATATATACAGTACTGTGCAAATTAATTGGGACAAACACAAAAATTTTCACAAATGTTGTTTAATTAGTATATGTTAACTTACATGCACGGTATAGCAATCTAATACAAATTTGTCCTCTATCTTGAATAAGATCGTGTACAAGGTTTGGCATGGATTCCACTAAATTAAAACATCAATTTTTGATCAATTTTGAAACCAAGCTTTTATAGCATTCTCAATTATTGTTTTCTTTGTTGAGCAGTCCACTTTACTCAAACGTCTCTTTACAACGCCCCACAAATTTTCGATGGCAGTTACACCAGGAGAATTACCAGGCCAATCCAAAATCGTTATTTTCTGTTTTTTTTTTAAAAATCGTTGTTAGCTTAGAAGTATGGCATGGGGCAAGATCTTGTCGAAAGATACCAACACTACCAGAGAACGTTTGCATCATATGCACAATTTTACTTTCTATTATAGAAATGTATTGTTTAGAGTTCATCATCCCTTCAACTGGTACTAAGCTGCCAGGTCCTCCAGAAGTAAAATAACCCCAAAACATCTGTTTCTGAGGGTGCTTAACTGTTTGAATAAGATGTTGTTCCCTGATGGGTTCTCCACCACTTCGCCTGACAAATCTTGGTCGAATCCCTTGTACTAGAAAATGCATTTCATCACTGAATACAACCTTCTTCCAATCTTGTGCAGTCCAGGATTGATATTGCCTGGCTCAATCGAAACGTTTTTTCTTCATTGCCGATGTTAATAACTGTTTTCGGATTGGTTTTCTTGCAAATCTCCCAGCTTCAATAAGCCTTCGATGAACTGTCGATGAATCTACATTCATACCAGTAGCTAATAATTATCTCTGAAGGTCTCCACTTGTTTTATAAGGATGCATTGTACTATTTTGTACAAAAAATTTGTCTGTTCGAGGTGTGATCTTGCGTTTGCGTCCACATTTACTCTTTCGTTTTGGAGACAATGTCCCAAAATTCTTTTGCTGATTAATAATCCTAGAAACACTAGATTTTCCAACTCCAACTGCTGCAGCAATATCCCTCACAGTCATAGAAGTATGCTGACTAAGGGTAACAATTCTAGTTCTTTTTCTGGGAGTGATATCCATTTTTTAAATACATGTCAGAAGGAGACAATTCACACAAGCAATCACTTCTTACAGCAACTGAAGGGAAAAATTTTCGACATGTCATGATCACAAGGGTCAAACCAGTATAGACTAGTCAAGAGCAATCGCATGTTGTAAGAAAATGCAGTTGAAACCGGTTTGAGGCAGAAAATCTCCAAGAAAGAACAATTTTCTTTAAAAAATATGCTTGTCCCAATTAATTTGCACAGTACTGTATATCTGTTGAGTCAAAATCAGTCTTTATTTTTTCATATTGAATCTTTACAAAAATATCTTCATTAATTTTTTTTTAATTCATGACTTTATGGAAATAATATAATACTTTGAAATTCATTAATAAATGCCAAAACTGTTACTTTTTTTTGCACTGTTTGTCTTATATATCTTATGATGAAATTTTTTTGTGGCATACTTTCTCTAATTTTAAAATTTTTCTTCTGCTTGCAAGAATTTCTGCTGTTTGAATGAAATGTCAGTTTCAGTATTTTAACTTATTTTGTTTGCTCACTGCTAATTTTTTTCACAGTTCTAATTAAAATATAAGAATTTTTTTTAACAATGAAAAACCTTTATTGTCACCCTAAAGATTCTGTAACACTTTAGACTGACTACATGTATTAGCATTAAAATTAATTCATGTATATTAATACATTAGCTGGCAAACAATGTGCTACATTTTTATACATATCTAATTAACTGATAATATGATTGCAGATTATTCTGATGCAATAAATAACAAATGTTAAAGTGAATTTTAATTATTACTGTGGTTTTCCACATTTATATACTTTTTTCCACAATGATGAAGATATCTATTTGCTTTACTAGTAATAAGACCAATTTTTCTAAATTATTTAAAGAAAACAAATTTTAATTCTGTTCAGATTTATAGCTTTCCATTAATTTATTATATATTTTTTATTTGTGTTAGAGTTTTGCAGAGATGACAACAGTTTATCCTAGAAATATGATAACAATGATGAAATATTGCCAACTAGAGCATGAAGGCAGACTTCATTCTGGTTTGGGTATGTTATAATTCCCTATAAGCATTTATACAGGGTTTCCCAAAAAGTATATCCTTCATGAATAATTTTTATTTGAAAAATTAATAGTATCAAAGTTTCATGATAAAGTTTGGTTAATAGTATAAAAATTTTCTTATTAATTAACATGAAGATGGAATCTTGTCAGACCTTAGAAGTATTTAATGTATATACCATAATTGTAAAAATCTAATGGGATACTGAAGAATAATTTGCAGCTGTTAAATATGTTCTCTTTCATTGGATTCTCTGAAGTCATTAATTATTACTTGTTTTCATCTGTCAAAACTTATTTTAAATTTAGAAAGTATAGGGACCTTTGTGATTCCTCTTGATTTAAGCATGTTTTTGTCAGAATTCTATGAAAGAAATCTTCAACCAATTCATAATTTTAATTAATTATACATAAATTATAATCATATTTTGTGTTAATTGATGAAGTTTTATTAATGTAGTTTATATAATTCAAAGCACTTACTTTTTTTTTTTAATATCCTGCATGTGTTTCAATTCAATTCAATATTTATAATAAAATTGCTGTACTGCAATCATCTAAAAGCATTACACTCAGTTGTTCTATTTACTTTTATTGTCTGGATACTTTTATTTGCAAGGCTCTTTATATTTTTTTGTTGTTTAAGATTGTTGACCATTACATAATTTTATGATTGTTATTCAAATTATATGAAAGTTATTTATGCTATTTAAAACATTAAAGTTTATGTTAAAAGACAAAATTTAATTTGAAACACAAAAACTTATGAAAACATAATTTCTGGTAATATGTTATGTGTTAAGGTGAAGTAAGAAATTTTGATATATTTTATTATTTATACATGTAATATGTTTATTCAAAATGTATAAATTAGTTTTGGAGTTCTAGTATATATTGTATTTCAATACATTTTTCTGTTATATCCTTTTACTAACTTTTATGAACACTAATTTCAGTAAAGTTTCATGATTTAAAAAAAATACCAAATTAACATTCTAATACTAAATATACAAACAAATAATAAACTAACATTCTAATAGGCTAATACTAAAATAACATACATAAGATCATATTTTAAATTTAGCCAGTTTTGTTCTTCTGTGCTCATTCAATTTTAACATATGCTTGGAACTAATACTAGCAGACTGCATAGTGCATACACTCAATCTTTAGATCTATAATTATCAAAGTGATTCACTAAAAAAGATGAATGAATGAAAAAAGGCTCAATTTGAACTTGTTTTTCTTTTTCTGTAATTGTATCAATTAATTCTGTCCATTTTGTTTCGATTGTTTGTTTGACCTGAACATTTTTGTTAGCAAAAAGTCTTTACACTGCTTTATGTAAAATGTTTAAGATTTCTAGCTATTATATAAAATGATTTTGGAAATTAAAAGTCATTTTACTATAGTTATAGAATAACGATCAATTTAAAATTACATAAAAACAATAAAATTGAAGATAAAATTCCTCTTTTGAAAGATATTAAAATTATTCTTGAATTTTCCATAAACCTTTTCATAGTTGGATGTGTGGGCTTTTATCCAAGAATCATACTTTGGATGTCTTTTGCATATTTATTCTTGACATTCAAATTCACGCACACAGACATTCACAATGAATACATAGCATTGCCACTAACTATAAGCTGTACTTGATTGTGCAAGTTGAAAAAAGAACAGTTGTATTGAAGACAGAAAACAGCAACTGACTCATAATCTCTTAATTTCATATGCTTTGAGAGTATACGCAGAGCCATCTATAAACAGCATTAAATCATATTTAGGATATAAAAATTATTAAAAATATTAATTACAAATAACTGAATTATATGAACAATCATTCAATAGAAAAATTTAAAGTCAGTATGAAATTAATTTTTTATTTATTAAAACAATATCTATTTTATTGTAGTGAATAATGCCTTATATAAAAAGGGGGGGGGTATGAATAATCTCTTTAGATGAATATTCAAAATTGTTTTCACAAATTGATGATTGTATGAACATCATTAGTTACTAAAAATTAATTATGCAATAAAAGTATAAATGTATTGTAAATGTACACAATAAAAGTGATATACTGTATGCAATAATTCCTCTCCAGATTTAGTTGCAAATCTGCTTTTTTTTTTAAAAAAAAATTTAAGTCTCATTTTAAAATAATTAAAGAATATAAATTTCTGAAAGCCATGCAAAGCTAGTGTCATCTCTCTTGTGTATTAACTAGTATAATTAAATATGCTCATGGTACTTTATAACTGTAACATCAAATTTTAAATAACACTTAATTGTTTCTTTTTGAATTATATTATACTGTAAGGGGTTAGTTGTAGTCATTATTTCCTTTAGTTTTCATTTCCTCTTAATTTTTCATTATTTGCACAAAGAGAATGACAAAAAAAAAATGTATTTATTTGCATTTTTAGAATTATGATTGTCTTATTGTAATTCAAAAATGCATTGATCCTTATTGATAAAATTTGATTTGTGGTCTTTATCAAATTTGTAGATTTCTGTCAAATTTTGGATGAAATTCATCTATAATCTGTTTGTAAGGTAGCACAATCAGTATAACTATAAAATATGAAGAATTATTTTAATAAATTTTGGTGTACAATTTTATCACCAGAATTATTGATGTATACCAAATTTTAAACCCAATTCATTGATGAATTGTTGTTTGTGTATTATTTTATAAACAAATGCTATAACTCAAAAACATAATTTAGATAAGTGCAATTTGGTGTTCCTCTTGCAGCAAAAATTATAGACCTATATTAGGTTATAGCTTTAATTCATCAGAAATAGAGTTCCCAAAATGTGTAATTGATTTCCTTCAGTAAATTGTGAAGCACAAAGTGCATCATATTATGTCGATATTTGCTACTTTTGATAAGGATAGGGAGAAGACATGTTCCAACTTGCTAACTTTGCCATGACATTTAAGGTTTTGTTGCTTTTCTCTCTACATTCATACATGTTTCGGACATTCATGTTTTTAGACTTTTATAAGATGATTCCAAAAGACAGTATGCCTTTTGTATTATCTTAATATGTTAGAAAGTCAAATGAATAATACTTCCTGTTATTTAATTGCTGAATTTGGTGAGGATAAGAAAACACATTCCCACTTGTGAACAATATCATGATCTTCTAAGTTTCAATGTTTTTCTCTCTGTCCTTTGTCATACATGCGGAGTTGATAGACTCTTATAAAATCTATATTGGCATATATAGGACAGTTTGGTGCTTAAAAATAATTTGTTCAGATAGTAATGGATCTGAAGTTATATTTAATAGACTTAATTGAAATAAAATGTGATCAATATCTTCAGTTTGTTTTTGATTAACTAGTCGGTTGCTAGAAACAGCTAGTTAATCATAAAACAAAATTCCTGTCTCCTTTTAAAACTTTCATTACTTTACCAAGAAAATTTTTTTGAAATTACTATTATATTATTTATGAAGATGCACTCATTCTTCTCAAGTCATTTTTGAAGTGATGGTGAGTTAAGCAATAATATTCACTCCACCCTGGCATTTGGCCATCCTGCGTATTTGAAGAACTATCTACATAGGAAGACAGAACTTCATCATATTCATATGTATGGAATTCCATATTAAAATAATAATGTTGGTACAAAATCCAGTTTTGAAATAGTCATCAACTTCTCTCCAATTGAAAAATTTACCATCATGAGGGTTTGGTCAACACAAACTCATTAGCATGCCATTACCTTCCAGGAAAGCAAGAAACTGCTAACTTATCCATTTCTTCTCATTTTTATTTGAGGTCACTTCCAGGAAGAATCTTAATAAGAGTGTCAATCTCAATTTTGGGTTTAAAACAGTTTCTGAAATATTTGTGATTGTATAATTTTTACACAAAAATTTAAAATAAAGCCTGCATTAAAATTTTATTTTAATCTTTATCAATTATTGTTTAGTCATTTCATAAGACAAAAATCTCATAAATAAATTGAAATAAAAAAAATTCAGGCAGATTTTGGTTTAAAGAAGAAATGAGAATATTTAAGACTAAGTAATAGAATTCTTAATGTCTTTCAAAATGTTTTAGATTTGCAAGATTTAATTTCCAACTATCTTATTAATAAAAATAAAAGCCAACATATGAATTGAAATTGGTTATTATGAAAATGGCTCGTTCATCACTTTAACCCTCATCAAAAATGAATTCAGTATTGTGACCTATTATTTATATTTATTTATAGTATTTTCAGATTTTTTAAAAAAATATATAAAATTTTTATTTACAAATATAATTGAATAGTAAAAATTTTAAATGTTTCATGTTTTGATAATAAGTACTCTACTTAGAATGCACATTGATCTTTAATTAAAAATACTTTTACAATCATATATATATTTCTTCTGAATTTTGTTGTACAAAATTTTAAAAGTATGATAATCTTATGATCAGAAGATTGCAAGTTCACAAATGATTACACTAGATTAAATTTGTAAATGTCATTTCATTTAAAAAAAATTCTAACAACATTCACTTTGTGAATGTCATAAAATTAAATCAATGATGGTCAACCATCCGTTCACTGATAGAATTTGGAGTTGGTTCAAGTTGTCTCCATCATCTGATTATATTCAGTTCTGTTTTCAAATAGCACATAAATTTAACTGTATGGAACTTTGTATTCATTCATTCATCATGTCACATAGATTCTTAAAATGTGTATGTAAATTATTTGTGAAATATTGTAAATTCTGTTAATATTTTTAAAAAATAATGTAAAATCTGGCTTTTCTTCTAAGAAATAATATTGCCATATTAATTATTCAAATAATACAAATATGCAAAATTAATAATATAAAAAAATCTTTAATTTTATATTTATTTGTATTTTTCTGTTAGTACAGCACTAACATTAGTGTGCTAAGGTCTGTGGCCAGCATGTGGTTACAATTTATGCTACTTTGTATTGCCAGTATTTAGCAAGTATTTTTTTTTTTTACTTTGTATTACCAGTACTTACAATTGGTACTAGTATTCTACCACAATTTGTGGAACTAGTGCTAATGGGCCAGTTTTTGGCTATTTTGTTGCCAACACTTGGCAACAACTGCTATCAATACTTTTGATTTTGTAACAACTTTTCCATGCTCATAGAAAAATATTTCTTTTCCCAAATGCATTTTATGTTATTTGACCTGTAAGATTTCCATGTTGCTTATGCATATTATTAATGTATTTGTAAATAGTGCATTTAGTGCTTGTTTCTAAAAATTGTGGAACATGAAGTAGTGAAATTGTGTTGTTGAAAAATATCAAGTTCTTGATATTGATCGCATCTTATAGTTTTAAATCTTTTCTAAGAATTTAAATAACACGTGTTTGTTATTGTATAAATTAATTCCTTCATTCATTAATTAAAGTAATGTTTCTTTTTGTTTTTAGATGACTGCAAAAATATAGCGAGAGTTTTGAGAGATTTGGCCGAAAGAGGACTCGTCTATGAACTAAATGGTGGTCTTGTCAAACGTGGTTAACAAGTGCTTAACTAATATATAATTTAAGTGTAAATAAAATAAAAAATTGTTTTTATTTATTATGTTTGAATTTATTTTACTTAATATCATGTAGAATCCATGTAGGAAGACTACTTATTGCAGTGCTTCTCTAAGTACAATTTGGAGAAAAGTTCTGCACATTTCTTCAATGATGATCTTAAGAATACAAATCCACCCTATATTTGAAATTTAAAATACTCACAATATTCTTCAGTTCTCTTATTAATGTATCTAATATTTTTAAAATTCCTTTTTTTTAATTTTCATTTTATGACTTTTATGTGTTTATCATTTATATATAACAATTGGTATATATTAGCAGAATTAACCATTAACCCTATGAGCCCAGACCACTTGATATCGCCCCGTTCGACAAGGACCTGACTCAGGCGCTTTGGGGTGGTTAAATGAGCGCTCGTCGAGAATTACCTTTCACCCTTTAAACTCATTTAACCGCCCCAAAGCGCCTGAGCCAGGCCCTTGTCCAACGGAAAGATACTGGGCGGTCAGGGCTCATAGGGTTTAAAATTTCAAGTTTATTGTAACTAATAATCAATCTATAGACTAATATATCATATTAGTCTATCGATTGTGTTTGCCAATGACATGCCTAAAATTTGCCAATGGTATGTAGTTAATAAATAAATGCTTAAAAATTATATAACTTTGAAACTTGTTCAGGTTTTTTACAAGCATTTTAATTGGTGCATTTTGAGTGGATTTGTACCATCAATGGACTTTGTACTGTAATGTAATGTAATGTAATGTTTCAGATTAAAAGAATGAAGTTATTTTTAAAAATATTTGCTTATTTTGGATATTTTAAATTTGTCACCCAATATCGCTTTTTCCTTTCCTATTCACATTTTATCTCCCCATGCTTAATGACTTGCTTTGATTTTATTTCATTTTATCATATTTTTACAGAATCATAGTATTTTAAATATCTTAAGATAGAGTATAGTTTAAAATCAAAATGAATTGTGCAATATGTTTTTGTTATGTGATTAATAAATATTATATGTTATAAATATGAGGAATATCTCAGCCAAATTTGTTTGTGGTCATAAAGATCAAAGGGGCTGGGAAATTACATTTCTCCATACAGATCCTTACTTTTAAATATAAGAAGATAGTTGAAGCTAGACGAAATATGCTTTTTCATTATGAACAATTTTTGAAATGAAAGTTTTTCAATGGCTGCACTTGCTTGGAAGTTTTAGCAGAATCTTCCAGACAAATGAAATTTTCTTTTCCTTATATTTCCAGACATGCAAAAGTTTCTTTTGTTTTTTTAATGATGCCTACTCTTTCTAATAATTCTCCTCTTTTGAGAAGTATGTCTAATATTTATTTCCTTAAGTGTATTACAAATTATGTACTTTTTAAAAATTACTTTCACTTATAAGAAGCATAGACGAATTATTGTAATCGTCAAAGAATTCGAATTTGAGATTTTTGAGGAATTTCCATGTTTCAGACTTCCATGAATTCGTGAATCGTTTAAGATTTTTGGAGTTATGTCTGTCTGTGAAAAAAATATTTTTACGAAAACAAAATTTACATTGAAATCGTCTGATTTGAAATGTGGGGCATTCTCACAATTTTATTGGATTCTGATATTTTAGCATATCAGCATTTATCCTTTGCGAAAACGTACTATGTTAAAATTCACTTTTTTTCCCCTAATTCATGTTTATTCATAAAATATATATATATATATTAAATTTGTGTAATGTATGCATTTATTTTGAGATTTTATGAAATAAGATAATTTTATTTTAGTGAGTGAAAATGTTTTTAAGAAATAGGCAAAAATTTCTATGATATCAAAGTTCATGACTCATTTAAAAGTGGAAGTGTCATTTTTCAATATCTTGTTCGCGCAATCAAGCTTAGAATTCCGTAAAATTTTATTGGGAGGTTAATTCCATGACTATAAATCGATCCAGGAAAAAAAAAAAAAAATTGATAGCCGTAATGGTAAAATTTTGAGATTGTAAATGAATTAAATCGGTTAATCAGTTTGTCAATCGGAGCAAACCTGTCCCTTTGAGTCGACACTAATTTTGTGAAGAGGCGATAACAAAAAAAAAAAAAAAAAAAATTACAGAGGTATGCCCATTTTTTTATTTCCCCCCCTCCTTTGTTGTTGATGATGATGACTGTATAATTGTTATTATCATCATTTGAAAACATGATGCTGTTTTGATTTGAGGTTTTCGAAGCCTGAGAATGCGTTGGGCATGGGTCGTAAAAAGTTATCGCTCGAAGAAAGAAACGGTTTAGATTTAGATTTCTGGCACAAGATCCTGGCAAGAAAAAAACGGGAATGAACGCGAAACAGCGAGGAGGGTATCGAAAGGTATATATGTGTATGTGTGTAATGATATTTTAAAATCTAATTTAAACAATTAATTTCCTAACTTTCAGTTTCATTTCCTAATCCTATTCCACTATTTCTATTTAATTAATTCAATTCAACACGAGTTTTTAAAATTGCTGAATCGGCTAAAAGCCGACAAGCTCCCGCACTCCGAGTGAAGGGATAAAAACTGCTCAGCCAAGCACATTCTTTTTAAAAGATCCCTGTGATTCCCTTGGCTGTGATTGCCACGTGTAGAAAATCCCTATCAAAATATGACAGTATATAAGCATTGGGAAAAGCATTTTTCCTCTCTTTCAGCTTTTCCTTCTTTCGTTTTGTGCCGTTCTGTATTGTGCTAGTCGCTTCTGCTTGTTCATAAATCATGCCACCCGGGATCAAATAAAACGAAGTTAAAAATTCAACGTCTCTTCTCTCGCTTCGGCCTCTAAACTGAATTAAAAAATTATGTTTACATATATATATTCTTGTGATTTTTATTTTCTAACTTTTTAGCTGGCAAAAAAAAAAAAAAATCTCGAACTATCTTTATTGGAAAAGATTATCGTTTTTCTCTAAAATAATAATAAAACAGGTGAAACCGGATTTTCTCAAAGTGATAATAATGATAATGTTCTCACATGATAACTTGAAAGTTGCGATAGCAGATTTCAATTTTATATTATTATTATTATTTTCCTTGTTTAGTTATACAATACTAGTTTGGTGACTTGCAGTAGAATTCCGGATTTTTTACTGAGTCTCTCTAACTTTCTCGAATTTTTTCAGGTTTAAGATTTCGTCATGATCGCCAAATTAAAAGATTTCTCAAACGAAAATCGCCTAATGTGGTTTCAATTGAAGTGCTAATAATGAAAATTGGATATTTCTTTAACGAATCCTTGTTTTTATTTTTATTTTGTCACTATCAGCGTTTTTATGTACCTTTTGGCGACACTGCCTCACATAATTCAATCTGGAATCAATATTTCATCATAACAAATGGGGTCACGGTGGCCTGGTGGTAAGGTTTCGGCTCGTGAGCCGTAGGGTTTCAGGTGCGAGACCAGATTCCACCGAAGGACCGTCGTGTAAGGGGGTCTGTCACATTTAAATCCGTTAGGTACAAGCGACCTTCCGCTGGTGTAGTTTGGAGAGGGAAGTGCCAGCTCAGGTATCGTCCTCGTCATCTGACCGCGGTTCAAAATTACGAGGTTCGTCCTAAAATAGCCCTAATGTTGCTTTACAACGGGTCGTTAATATAACTAAACTAAACTCATCATAACAGTTAACTTATTTTTGAAGATTTATATTCGAATGAACTTATTTATGATGAATATATTTATTAAATTTATTAGCAATTTTAGCAGAACTACTTTATTAGGAAAAGAAATTAAATTCTTCTCAAAACGAGACATAATAAGTGAACAAATTTCCCTTCGATGAAAAATGGCACTTGAAGAAATTTCTTCATCGAATTTAACAGTTTGGATCCTACTCTACATTGGGAAAAGCAATCTTCATTGTTTGTGTGAAATCAATGGATAAATTGTAAAATATAAATTAAGTTGATGAAAAGTTGTTAGACAGAGAAATAAAAAACAAGTTGTACATTTGCTTTAAATAGAAGTTGAAAATATTGATGTTGCGAACTTTCGGGTTGAAGTATTCAAACTAAAAGAAGATGCAAAGATAAATAAAACTTGTTAAATTTGTTTTACTTTATTTCATGGCCCATTTCCGAATGTCCATTTAAACGTTTAGTAAGGTCATGATAAACATCTTTGTGAATTAATGATACAATTTCATTGCAGACTTTTAAAACATATACAAAGTGATCAAATTCAAAACACCCCTACTCTGAGCTCTCTATACAGCAAACTACTCAATGTAAAGGCTCCAGAATGGTTGAACATACTATTTAAGACAAGGGGGAAAGGATTACACATACAAAAAAAAATTAGTTTCAGGAACACTAATAGATGGCGCTGTACAACAGAAAACAGGCAAAAATAATCACACAAAAAAACATGCGATATGGAATTTTTCCTTTTTAATTTCTATTGCTTGTATGAAAAAAAAATTAAGAAATTGAAAACTATCATTGTACTGCAATTTCGCACTGTAGGCACAAAAAGTTTGCATAAACCATTGCTTTGCTGCCTGTTGGTAAGGTCTCGGCTTCGGAACTGGAGAGTTTCAGGTTCGAGACCCGATTCCACTGAAGAACCGTCGTGTAAGCGAGTCTGGTGTACGTTAAATCCGTCCGGGTCAAACGTCCTCCCACTAGTGTATGTGATGTGGAGAGGGGGGGGGGGGCAGCTCAGGTGTCGTCCTCGTTATCTCACCGCGGTTAAAAATAACGAGATCCGTCCCAAAATAGCCATAGTGTTGCTTTAAAACGGGATGTTAATATAACTAAACTAAATTAAGTTGCTGCTGTTCTAGGCATAGAAAGAAAAGGGAAAATTTCCCAAGCTGGGAAAATGTCATTCTTATAAGCGATGGCTTCACGCTTTGCTTGTGAAGTTGGTTTATGAAAACAAAGGAAATGCTGCTGGTACACTTCGAGAATTTCGTCGACTTGAGAATTTGTGCTAAGGACCATGTGGTACCAAAACATGCTCGAACATTTTGTTGCACCCCAAATGCAACAGCGTCCATGTTTTGATTTATTTACCTTTATGCCAGGTGAAGCGCCTCCACACATTGGACTCTGTGTACAGCAGTTTCTTCGGCAACATTTTACTAATGATAGAGTAATTAGTTGCGCATTTCTGGCAACCTAACCATCTCGTTCTACACATCTTAATCCCTGTGATTATTGAATTTGGGGATGCTTAAAAAAATCTTGCTTATCGAAGACGTCTGGTAACCTTGACAGATTTGCAAGACATTTTCACTCTGCACGTGAGAAGCATCTCAATTACGATCCACGGTCGAACAAGCTATCCACAGAAAGCAGATTTTATATCTTGAAGAAGGGAACCACATTGAGCAATTTCCCCTGCATCTATAAGGTCCTTGTGATTGCATGTTTGATACATTGGAAAAAAATGAGTTGCAAATGTGTATTTTGAGTCTTTTTAGCCTATTTTTGTTGTACAGCGCCATCTATCGGTATTTCTGGAACTATTTTTTCGCATAATCCGTTTCCCCATGTTTTGAATAATCTGTTTAAAAATTTTGGAGCCTTTACAGTAAATAAATAGTTCGCTGTATAGAAAACTTGAATAATAATTTTCAAAATTGCATTTTTTTTTGTTGTTGTTGAATGAAATTTTTCGAAACATATGAATTTTACAAAAAATTTTAAAAATTGTGTTCGTTAGTGAAATATTTATTAGTTTTTCACACTTTATTTTTCAAAATTATTCATTTCACCTTACTAATAAAATTATTTTAAAGTATGCGTAAACCACATTAACATTCTAAATGATTCGAAATGATATTAGATTTTTATTTCAAACTTATTTTCAGGACGCAATCACCTCTGGAATTCGCATTATTAACTATTTAAAATGTATAGAATTATTTACTACAATGTGAAGAAACACACTAAAGAAGATTTCGGCCTTGCATCATTTCATGTACGTTTGAGTTTACTTTCATAGGTCGCAACATTTCAGCAAAATCCTTATCTCTTGGATTGAGAAATAAGCTTTCAGAATGATAATATCGATAATGTAGAATGAATTCAAGATCCATTGAAAAAATGCTCCATCTTTGTGTACTTATAGAGGAGACGATCATTTGATTGAGTTATTCCGTAACAGTTCAACACTACTACTAATAAAGATGAATGTGTATGTATGTGTGCGTTGATCTACAGCTACCAAAATTGGCACATATATACCTTGGAGAGTGTGAATGTGCACCTCAGAACTTTTTTCGAAAATATTAATTAGAATTTCCATTAATTAAAAGTTAAGCTTAACTTTGATGTTTATTCACGATAAAAGAAATCTTGATAGAGTATCTTAGTCACAACTACTAAATAAAATATCTAACGTGCCGATTTCGAGCATTTTTATTTCATATGAAAGCTCACGACCTTAGATACCTCATTAAGAGCAGTTCGTCTCCCTTCACTTTCATTTTCGAGATATATTATAAAATAAAACTTACACTACTTATATATAATATAAACTATAAAACTTATACCACTTATATACAATAAAACTTAGACAACCTCAACTAGTGGACTGATTTCACCCATTTTTGTCACTAGCTTGACAACAATTTCGTCACTTGGCAAGCATATATAAACAATCAAAATGCTCTGTCATTATTAGTCAATCATAATTTGAAATAGTACTACTTTTTTATTTCGATAAGAATTATTTCATCAAAATTCGTCGACATTATTGTATTAATGTCACCAATAGGGTCATTGGAATCGATTTGTATTAATAAAAATAAATTTATCCTATCAGATGAATAATTACGTAATAATAATATAATTTCGCAATAAAAATAATTACGAAATAGGGATATTTGGAATCTAGCATCTTTACTGAATTTGTATTTTGTACTCCATTTTTGCCAGCCGATGGACACCAAAATTTGACATGGTATTACAGTTGTAGTCACAAGGTAACATACAGAATTTCATCGATTTAGACCATTGCATTTTTGAGTTATTACTACTGCAGAAGTATAGACCGATTGACGGTTAACCCTTAAATGGATTTGGTTCAAAATTCTATAAGCATCTATATTTTAGATGCTTAATATAGGTACCAAATTTCATTTACTTTGCTTTTTGAAGTTATCATGTTCATTTGTACTCGAATAGCCAAAGTGATAGCCTTCTTGTGTGATTCTTCAAAATTTGACCGAATTCTACGAATTGGGTGAAAAGATCCTAAACCGAATTTCAGCAATCTAGATTAAAACGGTTTCGAGTTATTGTGTTTACAGACAAACAGATATAATGCTGAAAATGTTCAGGCGGGGGGGGGGGGTCTAAAATGTCGAGATTCATCATAATCTGGATTTCGACTTTTTTTGACGAAAATAGATACTTGCTCTCTCTATACTTCGCATATAGCAAAGTAGAAATTTGACAAAAGCAGAAAAATAAAAGTTTGGAAATAAAATGGATTATCTCCGATTTTTTTAAACTTTCTTGTATGCTAAGGATAGAGAAAATATTGTTATCGCCAAAAACTTGTAATTTGAGATTTTGATGAATTTCTATGATTTAGATTTCTCTGAATTCGACAAAAGCGTTTTTGAAAAATCTTTGTCTGGCAAAGATAACTCAAAATCGCTTTGAGCCGTAATGATGAAAATTGTGTACGGTCTTTGCATCAAATTTCTAGATTTCAATTAAATTTTGAGCAAAATTCGTTGTCTGTCCGGCAGTTAGAATATAAGTTTAACAGATACCTGCTAAACGAATGGAATCGGATTAATAAGTTTCAGTATGATTTAGCTTCTGAAATACAGATAGTTATAAAATTTTGGAACAAATCCAACAGGGTATCGATGGTTCGTCGGCCTGTATTTTCTGTAACCTATAAACTGCGTAACTCATAAACGCAATGACTTAAATACATCAAATATGTTATGGCATTTTGTAACTGTAAAAATTGTTTTGTGTCACATTTTTGTTTTAGTAATTTGAAAAAAAAGAAAAAAAACCGCGTCTGAAACACAAATTTTAGTTTTGGTTTAGTTATTTTAACGCTCCCGTTGTAAAGCAACACTAGGGCTATTTTGGGACAGACCTCGTCATTTTGATTCGCGGTCAGATGACGAGGACTACATCTGAGCCGGCATCTCCCTCTTCACCTCACACCACACCAGCGGGAGGACGTTTGGTTCTGACGGATTTAACATACAATAGGTTGAGAAAAACGTGTCTAAAATGCAAATTTGGTTTTCGGATGCTATTAGTCGCCAAATTACTTGCCAAGAATAAAACGACAGATTCAATAAAAATGCTAAATCCGTTTCAAAAGTTAATATTTCGTAACTATTGTACGCCAATGCCAACAAGACATTTTCTGATATAATACCTTTGTATGAGAGAAAGTATGCGAGAAAGTTTTGTGGAGACCACTGTTCTAGTTATATTACACTATTTCAAGAAATTGCGCCAACCTAAAATCATTATGATGTTAAAAAATATTCAAATCTTCAGAAGCATTACTGACTTCTGAATGGATAATCTTCTCCAATGAATACATAGCACTATGATATATGACATTTTAATTCTCTAAAGGGCATTTATCAGAGTTGTCGTCATTTCAAAAAGAAATGGAAAATGTGCTTTGTTCATTTTCCACCCAAAAGCATTTACCACAAAAAATTATAACAAATAACTGTATCTTTGAGCAATTTGTAACCAAGCAACGTTGCCATTAGTCTGTTATAAAAAATGCAGAGTTTACTGGTAAGTGATGAAAATGTTTTCCACAAAAGACGAAACCTCTCTCAAGAGAACCCTAGACGAATAAAACTCCCCCCCCCCAAAAAAAAAGAGAGATGCCGAAAGCGGGGAAAATGAAACTTTTATTTGCATTAAAAACAAACGCTATTTTTTCTGCTGAGAAAGCAAAAAAAGAATAATAATAACGACAATTAATTCTCATTTTGGTTTTGAATGTTTGTGTAAAAGAAATAAAGCGCATTAAAATAATTGCTGCGTTCGCTCTCTACGGACTTGATTCTTTAAATTAATATGGGAAAAAAAGTAAAGAGCCAGAAATAAATAGATATCGATCGTTAAATATGAATGAAATGATATTATTGGGAATAAAATGGTATAAACAATTAGCATGTGTGGTCTCTCCGAAACTTTCTCGTTTACTCTCTAATAAAGGTGTTCCAGAAAATGCCTTGCATGGATTGGCATCCAAAAGATACGAAATTTTCGCTTTTTGCGTGAGTTTGGCATTTTTACTGAATCTATCGGATGATCCTTGGCGAGTTTATTGGCGATGAATCCCTGGCATACAATTAATAGTATCTGAAAATCGAATTGGTGCTTTAGATGCGCCTTTCTCAACCGATAGAAACAAAAATTTGACACAAAATTGCAATTGTAGTCGCAAAATCCCTTACTGAATTTGATACATTTAAGTCACTGAATTTTCGAATGACAGCATTTACATGATTCTGAAAGTATGGACCGACAGACGGTCAACCGGTAGTTGGAATTGTGTTAAAATTTGACAAGAGTTTACACAACAGATATTTAATCTGTACCGAATTTTATCTATCTGATTCTCTTCGTTTTGTACTTATCGTGTTCACTTATATTCGAACAGCCGGACAAACGGACTTCCCCGAAAAGTTTTTACACACAATTTGATAGAAATCTGCAAATTTGACGTAAAAACCGTATACCAGGTTTCAAATATACTGTCTGGTTCAAAGCGTTTTTTAGTTTTCTTTGTCGCTGAAAGACAGATGGACATCCCCCCCCAAAAAAATAATTTTAAAAAATGTGTTTTTTGAACTCAGAGAGATCTAGAACATGGAGATTCGTCATTTCGAGTTCGGATTTTTTGATAATTACTGTACTTTCTCTATACTCAGTAAACAAGAAAATAAAAATATATAGTTAACTGGAAATTATATTTTTAAGGAAATATTCTATTTTTAAGATGCATTTTAGAAGTTCTTTGTTGAAACCATGATCGAGCATCGGCGTAATCCGAATAGAGAGACAGAACATGAAACCAGCGAGCATGCTCTCCCCGAAACTTTCTCGCATGCACTCTAATAAAGGAGAATTTGTGTTTTAGATACATTTTTTCCCAACCGATTACACCCAAAATTTGACACAGAGTTACAATTGCAGTTACAAAATCACATATAGTTCGTGAACGGATTCTGAGACGACCCCTTTTCGACGACCCCCATCTCATTAAGGGGTGAGAAGAGGAACGATAAGCACGTTTCCGGTATAATTATCTGTAATGTTTACGTCTCAGAAAACCGCGAGTCTTCATTGTTCAATGTAAACATCTCCTCCTTTCAACTTTCCTTTCACCCCTATTTTGACGCATTAAACCCATCCTAACGCATGCGCAAAAGCGCGGAGGGTTTTACAATCCGTTGCTGATCTACACCAAATTTGATATATTTATGCCATTGTGTTTTTGACTTATCGCGTTTTCTTGCTTCTGAAAGTACAGACTGGACAGACGGGCAGGTAACCTTTGATGGTATTGGGAAACAAAGTTGAAGCCTTAGATCATGATCTATCATAAAAAATTAAACTTTTTGAGATCTGCCCAAAATTTAGGGTGGTAAACTCGTTGAATAATTACAAAAAAAAAAAAAAAATGCACATTAGGACAATATTTTTTCGTCTTCTCCTAAAAATAGTGGCTGGTGATAGGCATACGACTCCTGAGAGCATATCTAGGGGTCATGAGCTTTTATATGAAATAAGATATTTTGAAATCGGTTTGACGGTTTGAGCTGGCGAACTCTATCACGAGATTTCCCCATAGAGAATAAAATGTAGGATAATGATTTTTCAATTTCTCTTGGAAATCGGGAACGGTAGAAGGCAAACGACCATTGATGGCTTTTCTAAAAGGCATGAACTTTCAAATGAAATGAAAATCAGCGAAATCGATCTTGTGGTTAGAGTTGGATGACTGATTCATTGGATTTCCATATATAAGGGCTGCTCAAATGAAAAGTGGACACTTGCGATTGCTTCAGAATGACTGCAGCTATAGCAGCGTCACCAGAACAAGGATATAAAGAGCGGTAGGAGATGTGTGCTGCAGATGACAATCCAACAATGAACATTGTTCGTGGTAGAGGAAATGGATCATAAGTAAAGTCATGCTATGCATGGAGGCTTCCAGATCGGAAGAGCGCGGTAGTACGGTTTCAGATTTTTCGATTGCCGTGGACCATTCTTGGTTGATTTCCTGCCCCAAGGGAATGCTATCAATTCAACACAATACTGCAGTACTACTCTGACGAAACAACTAAAAGAAAATGGCCTGGCCTTCTCGTACAATAAATGATCCTTCTCCAAGACAGTGCCACACGTATCCTGTGAAACCCAGATGACGTTAAAAAATTTCCGTTGAGTAGTTTTGGAACACCCGCCGTACAGTCCGGATTTGTCACCCTGTGACTTACACTTCTTTGGGTTACTTAAGATAGCATTACAAGGTATACGCTTCCATTCGGATGGGGAAGTGAAGGCAGCAGGGTAGAGATGCATAATCCACGATTTTTTGAATAACAAATAATATTGCTATTGTTATTTTTAAATATGCGTTCCGAATATCTGTTATTTCAATCATATTATTAATTAAAAATTATTACTTAATATTAAATTTAAAATTTATTAATTGTAGTTAATACTTAATTTACTAATTTAATTAACGTGTGATTGAATTAATTTATCTGTTTCAGCTTACTTCTTAAATTTTATTTTTTTTCTCAAAACTATTTATTTAATTTATTTATTAGAGTGAACCATTTTCTGGAAAAGATGAGTTAAAAATATATGTCATTTCTTTAAAATGTTTACTTTAGTCCTATATTCTACCAATAGATGGCGCCAGCAGTAAACAGAGTACATGTAATCAAAGTCAATCATGTCACGAGCAATTAAAAATGATCTGTATGGAATAGTGCATCATCAAATACGAATATCGGACACTCCCGTAAAGTGGAGCGGTGACTTCGCACTTTCCGGTGAAATCACCGCTCCGATAAATTTTAGTGATTTGCAATTCAATGATACGATACGATAATTCCAATAACCGGTCCGTTCACTTTTCAATCCAATCACAGATTTCTTTCGAGAGCTTCCATTGGACAGATCGTATCGATTGTAACTTTCCAGTGAAGTCACCGCTCCGGCAAATTTCAGGGATATCGTATCGATTGTTAGTTTCTATCGTGATCCAAAACTTGTAATCGAAATATCATCAGTAAGATCGTATGAAGGATTTGAATCACACCCCTCTTTGAAAAGTATTGATCACTTGTATTTGTGACTTTTTGATATTGGTTACGTAATAACCGCTCTGAAAATATTCGTCATCCCTACAGCTGGGCAGGACTTCCTCAAGAATCAACCACCATCTTTCTACAGCAAAGGCATAGACCTGCTACCTAAAAGATGGGACCTGTGTTACAATGTCCATGGCGATTTCTTTTGAATTTTAATAAAGATATTCTTTCGATTCAACTTGTCTACTTTTCTTTGGGCTATTCTTATAATTTTAAATATATAGATATTAATATTTTAAAATCGGATCTGATTATATAAGCATATTAAAATACTATAATGATAGTGAAGTCTAAATAAAAGTAAAACTATACAAATATATTCTACGGCTAAGTATATGGATTACCATGTTTTAAATAAATATTTTACTGTGTGTCATTCTTGGGCAAGTATTAAAGAAGTATTACGATATTTCATTTCATATATCCTATTCAGCTCTTATCGCTTTAAATCTATCTGACAGAACGAATTGATTTATTTTTATTATGGGTTCATAAAGAGGGAAAGGGACTGGCTATTCAACAGATTCAACGATATTTTATCCCTACCTAGATAAAAACGTCACGAAATAGAGGCTATATTTCCAATGGCCGGTTTAATAGCGACATAAATTAGGAGGAAGGATGGAAAGGCAATTATTGTGCTTTTTTTTTTCTTTAAAAAGATTATTTTCAGCGGACAAAATGAACTCCTTTTCGATTGGGCAGACACTGAAATTTCAAATGTGTGTAGTAAATTATTTTGATTCTGAATGTTGCCATTTCTGATTTCTCCATTGATATTTTCTTTTTGAAAGAATGTTCTATTATGAAAATTTAATTAAAATTTCTTTCCAGTAATTTTTTTATTTGTAAATAAGTAAATATTTATATTTGTCTTGTGTTCCGTTTGTGAAGATGGAAATTGGCAATCGATTTTTAATTTAGTTGCTGAATTTGAAATTTTGACAGAGACAGATTTAGTCATTCTATGGTTCCAGATTTTGTATATTATGAGATCTCTGTTTTTCATCAATTTAAATTTATTTTTCAATACATTTTAAATTTAATTCATATGTTTATATAATATTGTAATGTCGTGATCTAGACTGATCAAATAACGAAGCAGAATTTCCAGACAATTCTTTATTTTACAGCCCTATATATACAAAAAAAAACTTGTTCTAATCTTGGTTAAATAAATAGTTATTTACACCTGTAGTAGTAGACACAACAGTCGAAGTCGAAGGCTTTCTTCAAACTCAGTTGGTTCTCGGACTCCGAACTCGTGGGCGCAGTCCAACAGTCTGCCTGCAATTCGTTTCTTCTCCTCTCCTAAAAGAAAAAAATCTCCGCACTTTATTTAGACGACAATCTCCGCCTCTTCATTTACATTGGTCATTTGAGCTGTCTTTCGGCCAATTGAGGTTCGGCAATATGCTCTCTCAGCGGCACCAGTCGGTCGTGGGAAGGTCCTTTGTGTGATGCACCTTTCATAACTGACTATTCTGGAACACGGAGTTATCATAGTCCTTTCGCAATGAGAAACATTTAGCATCCAGATGTTTGGACACCCCCTTCTCTTTGAAGGTACTTTCAATATCTCTTGGACGAGGAAATCCCGCATGTGGTCTTTCACTGTAGTCGCTAATGAACAGATGCGAGACCACTCAGATGAAAAGATCCACCATCTGGCTATGAGGAGTTTAGTAAGTAACAGCGACGACACAGCTGGCTGTAAATGTCTTATCAGTACTGGGAAATGGGGAATGTTACAATATTTTAAGTTTTTTTATTATTATTTCTGTATCTTCGAAAAATGTCATATTTTTATTTTCTCATGTACATAGCATAGAGAAAGTATAATAATCATCACAAAATTTAAACTCGAGATTTTGAGGAATCTCCATATTTTAGACCTGCCCGAGTTTGAGAAACACATTTTTGGAAAATGTCCTTTTATTTGTCTGTCTGTGACAAAGATAATTCAAAAGCGCTTTGAGCTAGATGGTTGAAATTTAGTACACGGTCTTTACACTAAATTTGCAGATATTTCTATCAAATTTTGTGTAAAATCTGTTCAGAAGAAGTCTGTCTGCACGACTGTTCGAAAATAAGTCAACAGGATAATTATTAAGCTATATAGATAAAATCCGATGTACAGATTTAACATCTATAGTTCAGACATCTGTCAAATTTTTAGCAAAATTCAACTAGAGGTTGATTGTCTGTCGGTCTGTGCTCTCAGAAACATGCAAAGACAATAATTCAAAAACGCAATGTTTAAACATATCAAATTTGATATAGTATTTTGTGACTACAAGTGCAGTTTTGTTTCAAAATTTTTGTTTCGATCGGTTGAGGAAAAGGAGTGTAAAATCCTATTTTCAAATACTACTACCAGATATTTATCGCCAAATAACTCGCCAAAGATGATACGACATATTTAGTAAAAAGAATAAATTCACGCCAAAAGTTAATATTTCGTAACTTTTGTACGCCTATGTTATGTAAGAGGTTCTCTGGATGCACGAAAGTTTTTGGAAGACCAGCTGGTTTATTTATTTATTATAACTGAGTGATATCCACGTTTAAACACTTTATTATCCATATGTTACTATGTATATTAAATATTGTACTAAGTGAACGAAATGAAATATATTGGTACTTGACTAATCATACTTGGCGAAATGCTGATGCAATTCTTATGCTCTAAAATTCATAGAATTCGTATTTTTAAAAATTCGAAATTGTGTTTTTTTTTTCAAATTTATTTATTTAGGAATTAGAGTTAAAACAATTTTTTTAATAGATCTGCCTGCTGCCTACTTCTTCCTCCTCAGTTGAGCAGCCTTAGACAGTTATCTAATTTGCCACTTAATTTTATACACCTATTTATTTTCAACAGCGATACAATATTTTGATTGTCAATCAACTGTTTACAATAAATAAAAATTTGGCTCTATACTAGTGGCGCAAATAGTAAAGACCGTGAGTATAATAAATCTCAAGATTCTATAATATTTAAATCAGAAATTGTTTCATGATATTAAGAGAGGAAACTGATTACGCATTTTCATAGTCAGTTTGGATAATTTTCCCCCACCAATTGGATTCAAAATTTAACTCAAAACTGCATATTTAATCACAAGTCGGCACACCACATTTCATTTTTATCTTTATTTTGCCAGGAATGAAACCTATTATCGACTACGCAAGGGAGGTGGGTTACAAAATAGATTAGAGGGAATTGCCGGCTGTATCAAGGTTTTGTTTTGTTTGGTTTTATGGCACAAGGACCAGATTTTCAGGCTGTATCAAATGCATAAGTGTCAAGTGCAATCGAGTATCAGTGAGAATCTGCACTTGATACAGTAAAACGAGGTATAAGCACAATCCTAAATTAAAATGGGACATGATGTTAGAATCCGCTGTTGTTTTGTTATTAAACAAAACAACAGCGGATTCCAATTGGGATTTTCAATTTTTATTCAATTTTTATTTTATTATATTTTAGCAATTTTCACCAATTGGGTTTGGTTTTGTTATTAAACAAAACCAAGCCCAATTGGTGAAAATTGCTAAAATATATATCAGATTCTGATTCCATATTGAATTGATAAAAAAATACCAGAGGTAGTGGTTTCTACAAAACTTTCTTGCATATTCTCTAGTAAGCTTGTCATGCCAGAGAAAGCCTTATGTGACATAAGCGTATAGCAGCGACGAAATATTAACTTTTGGCGTCAATTTAGCACTTTAGCGAGTCTTTTTGGCAAATAATCCTCGTCAGACGGTTAATAGTATTCCAGAAATCGAATTTGTGGTTTAGGCACATTTTTTTCAGTAGATTAAAATAAAAATTTGACACAAAACTGCGCTTGTGATCTCAAAGTCCCATGCCTAATATGATATAATTAAGGCAGTCTGTTTTTGAATTATCGCGTTAACATATTTCTGAAAGTACAGATAGACAGACAGTCAACCCTTTGCTAGATTTTTGTCTTGAACTTTGACAGGTGTTTACACTGCAGATATCAAATCTGGTACCGATTCTTATTTATGTAGCACTCTTCGTTTTGTAGTTTTCATGTTAACTTATATTCAAATGTTGGCCAGACGGACTTCCTCTGAACAAATTTTACTCAAAATTAGATTGGAATCTGCAAATTTGGTGAAAAGACTGTTTACAAGTTTCACCCGTCTAGCTCAAAGCGTTTTTGAGTTATTTTAGTCGCAGACAGGCGGACGTTTTCTAAAAATGTGTTTTTCGAACTCTGGTAGGTCAAAAACGTGGAGATACGTTAAAGTCTCGAATTCTAATTTTATGATTATTACTGCATTCTCTATACTACGTATCCGAGAAAGTAAAAATGCAGTAATGACAACGAAAATATTAATTTTGAGGTATATTTATGACAGGAATAGGTCAGAATAAAGTGAGAGACAGAGGAAAGAAAGAAAGAAAGAAAATGATATTTACGAAATCGTTTGCTGCATTCTAACTGGTGGTTGAAGCGATTTGAAAAGGACGTGAAATGATTACAGTCAGGAACAATCGACAACGATGGGTGTGCTATTGACAGTTCTTGCATCGACGACGATTTACATTTGGAAATTTTCCGCAGCTGTCTCATCAACAAGTGCCTTTAAATTATCTGAAAAAATGAAGTCAAGTGAACTGTAATCTGGAGACGGTTAATGCAAAGAAGAATTTCAAACGCAACAGCTACTTAAATCAGGCATCAAAACAAAATTGTGATCGTATTTGGCCATCAATTAATTAATAGCTAGACTTGCATGCTTATTTTCACTATTTTCTCTGACTCAATATAGATGGCGACACGGTATTCCTAACTGCTACTGCTTTTTATTATTAAGAATCGGTTAATTCGTCCTGGTTTTAACTCAACATTCAGTTCAATCTACGGTAAAACATCATTTATAAATCTCTCAGAGGACATAAAAATGTAAATTGCATGTAAATGAAAAGACAATAATTAAAGTTTTAGCTAACAATTTTGATTATTACTAAAATAGGTTTATTCACATTTAGAATTATTTACATACATTTAAAAGTATGTACATTTTTTTAAGTAGTATTTATTTACATACATTTAAAAGTTTTTAAGAATGGCACTATTAATATTGAAAAAATACTAAAAACAACAGTTAAATTCTTTAATCACAGCTCTGTTAAAAACGTAAACGTCCGATTCTTTTACCTTTTTAACGAATTCTTGTATTTTCGAGCTTTGCAATTTCTTTTATATTCTAACTTCACTTTTTTATTCGTCTTATAAACTACACAAATATTAAAAAGAACCCTTCTTCTTTAGATTTCAACATGGAAAACCAGCTAGAATTGTCTCTCCAAAATTTTCTCGCATATTTTCTAATAAATTTGTCATGTTAGAGAAAATCTTACATGTCATTGGTGTATAATAGATACTTAATATTTACCTTTTGCGTGAATGTTACGTTTTTACTGAATCTATCATGTGACTCTTGATCCTTGGCGAGTTTTTTGGCAATTAATCTTTGGTATGCTTTTAACAATATCCGAGAATCGAATTTGTGTTTTAGATGCATTGAAACAAAGATTTGTTATAAAGTTACATTTGTTGCCACAAAATTTCATGCCAAATTTAATATATTCATCTCATTCCGATTTTGAGTTATCGAGTTTACAGATTTCTGAAAGTACAGATGGACAGATGGTCAACCCGTCGTTCAATTTGCTCAAACTTTGATATATGTCTACACTATAGATCCTATAGTGTAGTCTTTTATATTCACTTATAGTATACACTATAGATATATTAAATCTATTTACCGAATTTTATTCGTCAAGCTGTCTTCGTTTTGCAATTATCTTGTCAATTTACATTCGAACAGCCGAACAGACGGACTTCCTCTGAACAAATTTTACTGAAAATTTGATAGAAATCTGGAAATTTTGTGTAAAGACCATATACCAAATTTCAACCATCTAGCTTAGAAAGTTTTTGAATTATATTTATTACACAGACCAGCCGACTTTTTCTAAAAATGTTTTTTTTTCGGACTCAGAGATGTTTATAATAAGGAGTTACGTGAAAATCTCGAATTCGAATTGTTTGACGATTAGTATACTTTCTCTATACTACGTATACGAGAAAGTCGAAAATCGCGAGTCAAATATTTGATGGAACAATAAAAAAACCGATTTGAATTTCAGGGCATACAATGTCATTTATTGTTAGAAATGAGTCAAATAAATTAAATAAATAATTTCGCAAATTAAAAATAAATTTGTTGGAATATTAAATTAAAAACATTGAAAAGATAATATTTCAAATTTTAAGATGACGTAAAAAAAAATATTTTTTTTAAATATCGGAAGTTATGTTGAAAAAACATCAGAATTTGGAATAATATTTAATTGATTAAAATTCAATTCTAATTAAAACATTAAAGGAATCCCTCTATGGTTCATATCCCCACATTCCAATATATATTTATATATGTAACATTACTTTGGTTGAAGCAGAGTGCAGGTTTGAAGACATAGACGAGACGTTGTATTTTTAATTCTCATTAATATCCATCTCGGGAAAGCAATTTATTTACAAGCAGACACAGCGCGGCACAAAAGCAGAAGTAAGAAAGAAGCGCGAAACAAATGATCACTAGTCTTATATAACATAGGATTTCCGGCCAAGTGCCAATTCAATTCACGTGGTGACCTTTGGCACCTTTTCAAGGGCACCGAAGGGATCACTTTCATTTGAGACGTAGTACTGATGGTGCATAAGTTTTACAGAGGAATGAATTAAACCGAAAGTGGAATGGAATCACGAAATAAGAGAATATTTTAGAATGAAGTAACGATGGCAAAATGAAGATAAAATCTTGGAAATTAATTAAATTGAAATTAGAATTAAAATATCATTACATATATATATTGCCTTTCTGGTCTATAGAGCGCCAACACTTACGTCCATTTATTTCTTTTACTTTCTCTTATACATAATATAGTGGAAGTATAGTAACCGTCTAAAAATTAAACTATCTTGACTAATCTCCACATTTTAGACCACCCTGAGTTCGAAAAATACATTTTTGGAAAATGTCTGTCTGTGACAAAAAAAAAAAAAACACTTTTAACTGGAAGGTAGAAATTTGGTATACTGTCTTTACACCAAATTTGCAGATTTCTGTTAAATTTTGAATAAAATCTGTTCAGAGGAAGTTTATCTGTTTGAATATAATTTAAAATGATAATTACAAAACAGAAAGAGCTAGACAGATAAAATTCGATACATATCTATATTCTAGCCACCTTTAAAATTTTAAGCCAAATCCATCAAGGATTTGACCGTCTGTCGGTCTGTATTTTCAGAAACATGTAAACTTCGTAAATCAAAGACGCACTGACTAAAATATATCAAGTTTGGCAAGAGATTTTGTGATTACAACTGTTATGTCAAATTTTTTGTTTCAATCCGTTTGGTAAAACGTATCTACAACATACTTTCGACCGCTTGCCAGGGATTAATCGCCAAATAACTCGCCAAGGATGACACGATAGATTCCATAAAAATGCTAAATTCACCCCAAACATTAGTATTTCATAACTATTGTAGTGTGGTGACGCTTTATAAGCCAGATAACAGCTACGAGACATGAGAAATTTCTTTTGTCTTGTGGTCATGTTACTCGGCTACGAACCATAAGGTTTCGAGTTCGATCCTCGCCTATCGCTAATAGCAACAATCACCAATTGTTGTGTTCGTGCATCAACAAAAATAAAATGCAGACAAACGTAGTATAAAACTAAATATTACATATAGATAATATTATCAAATTTACATCAACTTATTTTCTTCAACATTCTAGCATCGTTTTTAAACAACAAGTTCCAAAAGTATCACTGTTGCCAATCTGAAGTTTACAACTATTTACAAAATAAAATTTATAATTATTAAAATAATCGTTAGCTACTTTTAAATAAAATATTTATGATTTATGCCGCAACAGTAGTGTAATACCATGCAAGGATATAATACGTTTATTAGAGATCATGCGAGAAAGTTTTAGGGAGACTCTCCCACTGGTTTATTAATAGTGATATCGTTCCTATACTTTTAGCTCTATTCTGACAGTATTTGTCTACTGAACACAAACATAATTCTTTATTTTCATGTTTCGAAACCTTACATAACACCAAATGATTCTCCTTCGAGGTTTATAAATTTAACTATTTCTCCTCGCGAGTTTTCGTGGAACGATCAAATTTTGTTCCCAAGTACAAAAATATTCCTTAAAAAAACCACAAAACGTCCCGGATGTTATCATAAAGCAAAATAAAATTTTCAAGGTATCAGATCTTGAAGATGAATGAACGGTAAAGGAGAGGTAACTATTTCGAAGGCCACCCCCAAAGAGGCATGAAATGTGACAAAAAGAATTAAGGTTTCTTTTTTATTTGCATCTGCGGTTGCTAATGTATTTCTGAGTAACCGGATACCAGAGGTATTCGGTGAGTCACGTCAGGACAAAGCAGTATTAAGTACACGATGACTCATTCGTGTTTATTTTGTAAGAGGAAGCTGTAAAGGTGTTTTTTCTCCTTCTAGAAGAGTTGTTCTTTATCTTTCACTTACCACACATCCCTCTTTGTGTATTTCTCAGACTTCACAGAATCCACCCAGGGATTTAAGATTGGAATCGTTGATAAACTCCAGATCGACTGAATGTAGTGGAAACATCGTTTATAAAAAACGAACAACCTTTGGCGACCAGCTGGTTCGTCTCTATAATGGTTTTGTAAATTTCAGTTTAATCTCTTATGCATAACTTCAAGAAGCTTGTTGTTGACACTTGCTCAAGATTTCCATAACAAAATCTTTTTATCCATCAAATTGTGAAAGACAATAAAGCCATGCTATTTTAAGACTCACTCTTTTTCTGCTTATTGGGTACACGAAACATACAAAGGGTTTAATGTAGTTGCATTAACGTCCCGTATTAAAGCAACACTAGGGCTATTTTGGGACGGACCTCGTAATTTTGAACCGCTGTCAGATGACGAGGACGACACCTGAGCTGGAACCCCCCTCTCCACACCACAGCAGAGCGAGGACGTTTAGTCCGGACGGTTTAACGTGCACCAGACCCGCTTACACGACGTTTCTTCGGTGGAATCGTGTCTCGATCCTGAAACCCTCCGGTTCCGAAGCTGAGACATTACCACCAGGCCACCGCGGCCTCCCATACAAATGGAGTCCAGTCACAAGGCACCGTCTTCATTAAAAGCTCAATTGTCTAGATAATCTATTTTAAATTGTACATTGTCTTTCGTAATAATGTGATTTCTCTTGTAAGCTGCGCTGATAATGACGGGAATCATTTTTTAGTTTCCAAAAATGTAAGCATATTGTATGATTAGATATTCGATGAAATATTGAAAACGTTTCGAATTTAATGGTAACAGCGAAATCTTTTGTTGAAAATTAAGCAATAGAATATTTTAACAAGAGCGAGAGTGGTTTCTCCAAAGTATTCGCACATATTCTTTAATAAAGATGTTATCCCAGAGAACGCCTTGCATGGCACTGGCGTACAATAATTAAGAAATATTAACCTTTGGCGTGAATTTTTCATTTTTGTTGAATCGGCTCATCCTTGGCGAGTTTTTTGGCGATTAATCTTTGGCATACGGTGGAAAGGATCCAAAAATCGAATTTGGATCTCAGATGCGTTCTTCCCTTCCGATTGGAATAAAAATTTAACCCAAAATGACACTTAAAATCCCAAAATAACTTACCAAATTTGATGTATTTAAGTGATTGCGTTTTTGAGTTACCAATTTTACACGTACCTGTACGTGCAGACCGGTAGACAGTCAACCAGTAGTCGGATCTGATTTTAAAAAATTGGCAGTTGTCTACACCGTAGATGTTAATTCCTTGTATCGAACTTTGTCTCTCTAACTTTCATTTTTTATATTTATCGTGTTAAATTATATTTGAGCATCACTAGAAAGAATTAAATTTGAACAGACGAGTTTCCACTGAACAGACTTTTATGGCGCGAGAACCAAATTTGAAAATTCTGCGCCAAACAATGAATTTTTTGGTAAAACTTGGATTTTGTAAAAAATTTCATATGCAAAACATGATATCTTAAAAACTTATTAATATATAACCTTGAAATGTTGCATACATGTTACTTTAAGTGTTCCAAAGGCAATGAACTAAGGATAGAACTTTGAACTGAGAAGTTTTTCTTTTAAAGCTGCCTAATGTAATTTTCAACAACGGATTTTGTAAAATTTTCAATAGAGAAATACTCGATTAACTATAACTTTATTTTGAAAATGCACATATTTCTTAGATTCTAGTTCATTTCTTTCACCATAGTTTTAAGTATGTTGTGCATAAAAATAATTGAAATATGTACAATAGAATTTTTTGTAAAGTGTTTTGCTTTTTGTTGTAATTTTCACCTTTTTTTTTTTTACCCTAATTGACATATTTTACAGAATCTCAATTGGCACAGTATTTCCTGATCAATATTTTTCATTATTTGCAATAACACTGATCCAGAAAATGAACTGAAATAGCTCATTAGAGGGATTTTTTAAAAAATTGTCTCGTAGATAGACAAATACCTTAAAAGGAAAAAAAAAATCCCAGTGCCAATCTTGGGTAGGGCGGTGGTGGCAAACCATTGTTGACTTTATTTCGTTTTTAAAATGAAATACCTTGAAGGAGCGAAAAAATAATACATTGCCCGGAGTGCCATTTTCACTTGCTATTCTTCTGAAAACAATTGGTGCAAACAAAATGCATATTATACCCTAGGCGCCACTTACTTTTGTTTCGCCACTGCATTATTAAATTCATGGAAGCAATCATGCTTTGATAATTTTTCCATCATAATTGTACAAATATTGAATGTAAACATGGAGGCCTTCCTTTGAATATAATCGATTATTTTCATATTCTCAAAGAATTTTGAATTTCTAGAAATATTAAATTAGCAATAATTAAAAGACAATGTAATTTGATATTTTTAGACTTACTTACAATGTAAACTTGACACAATGTAAATTGATATTTTTAGACTTACAATGTAAACTTGACACAATGTAAATTGATATTTTTAGACAAATTTGTTTCCAAAAGTATTATTTCTTTTTATTCTAAAGAAGACCTGTTAAAGTCAAGAAGTGCATTCATTTCGTTAAGAGAAATGAATTTCCGATTTCTTTTTAATGCTTAAATAGAATTAGGCCAAAAAAAACCGTGATATATGAGGAAACAAGTTAAATGTCTAAAATATATTTATTGAAAGTGATATTTTCACACGAAGAAAAGGATCTTATCAAGTAATACAATTGTATCAGTCATTTGTATCAGACGATTCAATGCAATAAATAAATAGTTATAGTTCATGTCATCTGCTTCGAATGTGGATTCTTACATATTTCATCTGACCCCAATATAATATTTATTTACTTTAACAAAAGATTCCTTTTGAGAATAAATAAGCAATAAAGAAACAAAAAGTAAGAAATATGTATATCTCTTTTATGAATGTCTTGATAAATCGAGCTGTATATAACATAGAATTATTTGAAAACCGCCAGAATAACTGAAATCACATGCACGAAACAGAACTTGTCTTTGTTCGGATTGGACACGTTCACAAAGAAACATCTGCCCCGCGGAACTTAATGTGTCTCCTGTCGTTGAGGATGAACTAAAACTTCTAAAAAAAAGTTTGAGTCAAAAGGGGGTAAAAAAAAGGAAGAGCTCGTGAGAGAAGGAACAAAAGCTGTTCCATAGAACAAAATCCGTGATGGCATTTCCTTCAGAAACCGGACCCATTCCAAGAAATTCGCCAGCGTGTTGCCTGGGCTATAATTTTAAGCATACAAGAATTGGCAATGAAAAAAAACTGCAAACGATCAGCAGGAGGCGATCACAACGGCGACACGTTCTGTTCCTTTGTTCTGAATCAAAGTTTCATTTTTTTTTTTTTTTTGCTACTTTTTATATTTGACTCGTGGTTACTTTTTTATATTGTTTTTTTCCCCCTTTCTCTCTCTTCGTTCTAAAAGTCATTTCTGGCAAATGAGGCTCTTCGGGTATTCTTAAGTGGCAAATAAAAAAAAAGAACATTAATTCGATAGCTAAACTTAAACCTGTCTTTAGAGTTGTAACGGTGGGGTAATTTCCCATCTTTGCTGATTTTTTTTTCTTCTAACGGAGACTGAAAATAGGAATAAAGAGGTGTAAATTCACTGGAGCGTATGGTAGGATGAGTTTTTCAGGGTTGTGCTTTTTTTTTCCACCTTTCTTTATTTTTTATTTTCTGTCTTAAAAAATAGCAATATAGAGAAACATTTTGATCATTTGAGACATATATTAGCAGGAATAAGTTAGCAGAACTATAGCAAGAATATTTTTTATAATCCCAGTTGTCAGATTAAGAGTATCAAGGATACTTTTACAGCTTAAAGCAGGTTCCCGGTTTCCAAATCAAAGAAATCAGGTATACTTTTAGTAGGGTCCCATCAATTCAGTCGAAAGAATCAGGCATAGTTTTAAGGAACTACAATAAGTTCCCAGATATCAGACCAATAGAATCAGGAATTACAGTTTGCTTTTTTGTAATTAAAATTTAGAGAGAATTTTAGCCTAGAAAATCAGGGATACTTTTATGAAATTGTAGTTTGACTCCAGATATCTGTAATTCCATATCCCTAGGTCAAAGGAAATCAGAGATACTTTTACAGAATTGCAGATCTCCTGCCCAGAAAATCAGTGATATTTTTATGGAATTATAATTTGCTTCCTCTAACTACCTGGCTTAATGAATCAGAGATACTTTCACGGAACTAGAAGGCTCAAGTTATTTGACTGAAAGAATCAATGATATTTTTGAGAATCTACACTAGGATCAGAGCTTTCTAATCAAAAAAATCGGGTATACGTTTATGGAACTACAATATGCTTCCAACTATTTCAACAAAGAAATCTGGGATGCATTTATAGCACAATAGTAGGCTCCCAGTAGGGATTGCAATACCGGACCAAAATTTCAATACCGGTATTCGGTATTTTTTAAATATTGATACCGGGATACCGGTTTTAATACCGGTATTAGAAATTTTAGAAAAAGAAAGAAAACACAGGTGTTTCTTTGTTTTATTTGTCAGTTTTGTTATAGAGTGTAAATGTCACAAAAAATAATTTATAACATAAATTATAACAGTATATAATCACAAAAAAGTAAAGAAACATCTTATTTATTTAAATCACAAAAAAGTGTAAATATCACTATTCAGTCTGTGGTACTATTACAAAGTTTTGAAATGTGATCTTAAAAAACATAATGCATCAATTGTACTGTCATTAAGCCTGAAAAGTAATTTTGTGTAAAAATGACCAGCTGTCGAAAACGCTCTTTCGACATCTACGCTAGTGGGTGGTACTGTTAGCAATGCGCGATATATTTCCAAGTATTTATCTCTAAATCCCTTATCTTCAAATAAATTAAATCGATTTCTCGTCGGATGATTTTGGATATAGCTGATTTCTGTATTGTATTTTGGTTCGTTTAAATTTTTTAATTTATTGCTAATTCTAATTCCTTTTCACTATCGACAGTAGTTACATCATAATCTTCGATAATTGAACCGAATTCTTCTGAATGTGGATAGGTTTGTGGGTAAAAAATTTTAAGAAAATTTACTCTTAACTTAATTAGATTTGAATTGGTTATGTTCTTTTCTTCTTCTTCATTTTTAAAATCATTATAATTATGTAAATACCATAAGACATTTTCTATTTCGGTATGCTTATCCTCTGTGCGATTTTTCAATGTAATATATAATTCTTCAGATAGTTATGTGTGCTGTTCTTTCAGTGACTGCAATATGAAATTTATTGCTGCCTTAGCTGTTAATAAATTAGAATCTCTCAGACATAATGCCTCAATAGTCAGTTTTATTGGAATTAGAGCTGATATAGTTCTGGATATTAAGTCGAATTCACTATCTGAAAAATTAACTTACAGGTTTAAGTCGATTATTACTTTTGGATTGGATTTCTCAGTTTCAAAAATCGTTCCATCATTAGGAGTAAACTGTTCCAACGTGTTTTAGAATCTAATATTAACATATATTTTGTTTTATTTTCAGTTAGTATATATTTTAGTAATATATCCTTTTTATAGGGGAACGTTTAAATATCTTAACAATTTTTCGAACTTTATAAATTATAGGAAGCATTTTTTGATAGGTTAATATTTCATCCTCATTAGCAATATCTTCTTCAACAATTACATTGTCATTATCTTCATTGTCAATATCATTCACACTCTTACTCTTTTCAAAGTTGGAATCCGAAATTTCTATATCCACAGTATTTGGATTCTTCTGTTCTTTATTTTTTTGGTATAATACATCTATTACTCCTAAACTTTTTTTCATAATTGTTGCCCCATCAGTCGTTATGGTTACAATATTTTCTTTCAGGGATAATCCATGTGCCTCTAATTTAGATTTAAGCAATTAATTAAGCCATTAATTAGCTAATTAATTTCGCCCGTTAGGGAGACATAAAAACAAAAACGTATACTATTTTGCTATGTTTCGCGATACCTGAACATATAGTGGAGACAATTTTAAAAATGTCTAGTAAATACCGAAAAATCGGTATTTAAACTTGTGAATACCGGTATTACGAAATTGTACAAATGGCTCGAGATACCGGTATTCGGTATCCCGGTATACCGGTATTGCAATTCCTAGCTCCCAGCTATCTGGTCCATGAATTAGAGATATTTTTTGTAATGAAAATTCGTTTCCAGCTATTTGGTTTAGAGACTCAGAGATGCTTTTATGGAATTACAGATTGACTCCAGCTGATCTAGGAAATCAGAAATAGTTTTGCAGAATTGCAGATCTCTTGCCTAGAAAATGAATGATAATTTTATGGAATTATAATTTAACTCCCGTTACTAACTGGCTTAATGAATCAGAGGTAATTCCATGGAGCGTAGTAGAGTCCCAGTTATTTGACTGAAAGAATCAACGATAAATTTGGGAGTCTACACTAGGATTCCAGCTATCTGGTGAAGGGAATCAGGTATATGTTTATGGATCTATAGCACGCTTCCGACTATTTACAATGTAATCGGGGATACTTTTATGGAACATATGAAGCTTCCAGCTTTCTGGACCATGAATAAGATATTTCTGTAATGAAAATTTGCCTGCAGCTATTTGGATTATATTATCAGGAATACTTTTATGGAATTATCGTTTGTCTCCAGTTATCTAACCTGGCAATCAGGTATATTTTTAAAAAACTACAGTTGACTCTCAACTATTAGGCCCAATATCATCTATTACAAGTATATGAATAGTAAAAAAAAAATCTAGAGAAATAAGAGTTTTATAAATATTCATTTCCCACTTTACCCTTACCATTAAATGTACTCTTTTTTTATTATGCTGAAATCTGTTTTTATTCATATTTCTTAATCTCCTTGTACAGAACAGTATTTTCTAAATGTTTGTCATGCCTAGTAATGCAAGTTAAAAATTATTACAGGAAAAAAATCTTTTAAAAATAAATTTTTATAGTATCTAACTTAAATTATTAAAAAAATGAAATAATGCACATACTGTGTAGTATGGATACTTATTCTTTCAAAATAAATGAAACACGAACGTCAGAAAAGAAGTAGGCTTACTTCTTTCAGAAATTATTTAAATTTATTTCACTGATCATTAATATAAGGTGAAACTAATGTAGAAAATACAAAACATGCGGACAGACAGACGAAAGAGTTAAAAATACCTGTTTTAATTTCTGAAAAAGTGCGACATTTGAGAAGGTAAATTATTACTTAACTTATTACGAAGATTCTTTTTTATTTACTCTGTCCAAATAGCCAAGAATCTAATGTGTAATCTCTTTTTCTGCAATAAGAAGTTTCGAATTAGTGTGGTTGTAGAAAAAATAATGTAATTATCAGAAATGTAGACTGCAAGTTTTTGATGAAGTTTTAAATTTTAGACATTTACAGGTTAGACAACCAACGAGACTGGTCTTACAAAAATTTCTCTCTAGTAAATGTGTTTTTTTCCTTACATGGCATTGGAAAACCACGGAAAGAGCCTATTCGAGAGCGATCTTTCGCGATTAGTATGTGTTAATTGCCAAAATCTGGAAAGTGGTTAATGCACAAGCACCAGAGCATCGAACGTTTATGTTGGACTCTCCTTGTTTGATCAATTGCAATCAAAATTTGACACAGAATTAGAATTTTTACCACAAAATCACCTATAATTTCATAGATTTAACTCATGATGTTTTTGAGTAAAAGCTTGTTATGAAAATACAGACTGACAAAGAGTGAAACTTTTGATGGAATTTTTTTCTAAATTTGATCAATATCCACATTTTTAATACCGAATCTGTGTATCAGCTTTTACCTATCTTGTGCTCTTCGTTTTATAGTTACCTTATATTTAGACAGCCGGACAAACGGACTCCCACTGAAAGGATACATTCAAACTTTGATAGAAACTTACAAAATTAGAGTAGGGACTATATACCACATTTCATCCATATAGCTTAAAGCGGTTTTGACTTATTGTGATCTCAGATAGACAGATATAATTCCGAAAATGTGTTTTTTCGGTTTCAGAAAAGTCTAAAACATGGTAATTTTACTAAATCATGAGCTTAATTTTTTTTATTGACTGTTACAATGATTTCTTTTCGCTTAGTTCGCATATAAAAAAGTTTAAAAAAAAATTCTTGTATAAGTAACATTAACTTTAATTAAATGTCTTAAAATTCTCGTTTTACTTATTTAATCATTCATGTTAAAAAAGTTAAACTGCTTTAATTTTTTTTAAAGTTGACTTCTGGAAAACCTTTTTTTTCTTTTCTTCCTATACATAAATTAAAATCTGCTTAATATATTCAATGTTTTGTCCTTTTCAGAATCCAGATTGTTCGAACAATTATATTCCGCAGAAGGCAAAGTCTAAAAAGAGCACTTTATTGTTTTCTTGGTTATATCGTTTTTTTTTTATAGCTATTCATTTTCGATGTTGATTTTTATTTTATTTTTGAATTATAAACCGTGTTCTTCAACGAACTTGAATTGGCATTCGGAAAAGCTGGTCATTTTATTGAAATTTAAAAGTCTAGACTGGGTCAAATGTAATATTTCTGTACTTTTAACCGAACCAAAATTTTGACCATTCAAAACAAATGAGAATTTGCTTGTTCATGTTTTCGTGAGTTTAAAGAGTTCAATGGGTTAAAATTGAATACATTTCTACCGTTTTTCTAACACAATCTGTCAATCAACTAAAGAATCATTCTTTTATCAACCAATTTCGTTTCGTGGTTTGAAGCTTAAAACTATCAAGTTGAAACCCTCGTGTTGTTGCAGGTGTTTTGCAGTCTTTCACCAAGTTGTTTTCACTTCAATATTTATTGGAGAAAAAAAACATCTGTATAAATTTTTCTCTTTGTTTGTTTGTTTTTCATGCTCGCTAGTTATTAGAAAATGTTTCCTTAGCACGGATATGAAAGAGTTAAAAGTTAATTCAAATAAAGAGAGAGAGAATAAATAAATTTAGAACGACAACTTAGAGGAAAGAAAAAAGGAGATAAGAAAAGTGTTTTGAAATGGACGGTAAAAACAAACAGATGCTATTTTAGATAAACATTGCTAGACTCATTCCTTCCCATAGAAGGAGGGCGGGGGGGAGATGTAGTGGGTGAAGTGTCTGCCATTATAGTTATTACATATCTATGAAAGGAAAAGAATATTTCTCCTGATAATGATAATAAACTCCTGGCTTCCGGTCTCCAGCTGCTACAAAGAGTGCCGCCGAGATATCATGAGTCTATTCTTCCCCGACTGTGGTTAGCCAGGGAAAAAAAAAAGTCTTGCAACTTCCATTTGAATAGAGAGAGAGCATGTTCGTACCGAAAAATTCTAAAACTTGTATAAAGTGAACTAGGGTTAACTTGTACGCAAATTAAAGTATTGAATATTTACTTTGGAAGAAATGGCATTGATTGACATATTAAGTGTACAACTTTGCTTCTATTTTTTTTTTTTTTTTTTTTTTTTTACTTTTTAGTGTCTGTACTATAAATAAAATATTTTTAAAAAATTGGAACTGGTGATTTTGACAATTCTCTATGTTTTATATCATTCAGAGTAAGAAAAACACATTTTGGGAAATGTCTCTCTATTTGTCTGTGACAAAGACAACTTAAAAACGTTTTGAACTAAACGGATGACATTTGGTACACAGTTTTTACTCTAAATATGTAGATTGATATCAAATTTTGAGTAAAATCCGTTCGAGGAAGTCTGTCTGTCTAACTGTTCGAATATAAGTTAACACTATAACTTCAAAACGAAGAGAGCTAGAGGTATAAAATTATAGATTCAGAATCAACATCTACAGTGTTGACACTTATCAAATTTTGAGCCAAATCCACTAGGGGTTGTTCATCTGTCTATTTGTATTTTTAGAAACATGTAAATGCAATAATTCAAAAACACAAAGATTTAAATATATCAAATTTAGTATGGGATTTTGTGATTACAAATGCAGTTTTATGTCATTTTTTTTTCAGTCGGTTGAGAAAAATGCGTCTAAAGTACAAATTCGATTTTCAGGTGCTGTTTATCTTATGTCAGCGATTAATCGCCAAAACTTTCGCCAAGAATGACATGATAGATTCAGCAAAAATGCTAAATTCACGCCAACAGTTAATATTTCATAACTATTGTACGCCAATGTTATGTAAAGTATTCTATTGAATAATACCTTTATTAGAGAATATTCGAGAATTTTTTGGGAAAGCCACTCCATCTTATTTTTATTTTATTTATTTATTTATTTTGTAAAATTTGTTCTTTAAGCGATTTAGAGTTACGTATCTTTGTCACAGACAGACATTTTATAAAAGCGGTTTCTTTTTTTAAAAAAACTCCGGGAGGTCTATAACGTGGAGATTCGTCACAATCTCGAGTTCAAATTTTTTTTGACAATTACTATATTTTCTTTATACTATATATTTGAAAAAGTAAAAGAGTTTGTTAGCGGTAGGCGATGCGAGAGGATAGAACCTGGGACTTTGTGGTTAGCAGTCCAGTAACTTAACAATTATACTAAAACGATCACTCGATTAGAAGAGTTGTTAACTGGATTATATGCTATTCACCACAAGTTTTTAATTAGATAGAGTGTTCTCCCTAAGTTGCTCTCATGTGCTTACGATATTGAGAGTTTGTGATTGAAAATTCAAAAAAATGATTCACACTTTCGAATGCAATCAGAATCTACTTAGGATTAATTATCACTCTTCCTAATAACCCAGCCTTTTTCTGTGGGATATATTCAAGAAGGAATTTCACTCAAGAAGATATCTATAGATATCACTTGCTTGTTTTTGCATTTTGTATTTCTCTTTTGAATTTATTTCATTGTATCATTGTAACTATTCTTATATAATAGAATCATAATTTCTTAATCGGATATTTTTGTAAAGTCAGCACAAACAGATGGAATGCCAAAGCTATTTATTTCTCAAAAATACGGAAGCACAAAACATGGCATTGTTGTACATCATCAATGCCACGTCTTTGTACACTGAATGTCTTAAACGGTTCGGCTTGTAGAGCTCATCTTTTTTTTTCAAACCTAAATCTTTATTAATCCAGATCTTTATTAATAAATGTCAGACAACAAATTGATAAGATGATGGTCAAAAGGATAGGTAGTCGAAAAGCCTTTCCATCTCCTACTTCATTGCACTACTTTATTTAAATAATTAAAAAATTGCAGGCGCAAGAAATGATTTGGTTTTTTGGCACGAGGGCCATAGATTTATCCATGCTGCTCCAGACTAGATAAAAATTTTTCAAGTTAAGATTTCGAAATTCTTTGGTAAAGGAAACAATGTGGAATAAAAATTAATAGTAGATAATCTTCAAAAAAGAAAGGACATTAGACTAAATATGCGAATAAAAACCATTTGATTTTAGAAAGCGTAAGAGGTTATCATGTCGAGTTTTTAAAAGTAAAGTAGATAATTTTTGTGGATTTTATGGATTTTATTGGCACAAGAGCCATGATGTTGGCTATGCTGCGCCAAACTGTAATTTTCAGGATTAAATTATAAAATTTCAGCTATTAAAACAAAATGAAAACTTGAGAAAGATGAAGAAGACTTAAATATGTGGATAAAAATCTATTGATTTAAAAAATGCAAAAATTTGAACATGTGGTGTCTTACAAAGTAAGAAATGTAATGGAGTATTCGTATAGTAAAGTAGATAAAACAATATATTATTAGATTTACAAAAGTGTAAACGCTGTGTATAAAAATTCGGGCATTCAGAAAGTATATGTTGGACGGACATAGTGCAGTTGCACCGAGAACACTTTGGAGCTTGTTCTCCTAACAGCAGATGACGATGTGCATATCGAGTTTGACCCACTCGTAGTCTAGTGAGAACTATATCCTCTTTTCTGTTCATTTGAGAAGGCCAAAGTTCGACAGTAGGTTCAACTGCATGAAAATGTTTCGCTTTCAATATCCCATTCTCTTTGCCGTTTGTTTAAAAGAAATATTTTTATGTGCTTTTTCCAAGTCTGTCAAAGGCGTAGTAGTGTTCTTCGCATGAAATGGTGTTATATCTGTCTGAGATGTTATAGACACAAAAAATGGGACTGTTTACTGTCTATCCCTAAATTTTTCAAAAATCCAAATTGAAAATTCAGAAGATAGTTCACCATCACAAAGAACGATTCGATTTAGAATAAACAATTCTTGATTTGAAGTTGTTACTGTCGGAAGATTAACTTCTCACATCTGCTATATCCACGCCCATTATATGAAATGCAGCAATACCGAAACTTATCACGGCATCCTATGTTTCTTCGATCAAAGCAAGCCTTTCAAGCAATAAATTAATATCCAGGACAAAGTGCCTCATAATTCAAATATACCAGGCTCGAGTGTTCAACCCATTTCTTTACAAAATCAATGCTGCACTTCAATGATACACGGTACCAGGTGCAAGAGTGTCACCTTCTAATCAAAATACTCCAGGACAAAGTGTCTTTTGGTTCAAGTATCCAACGAATTTCTTTCCAAAAGCAACCTCTATTTCAAAGGCGCATAGTACCGATCCAGGAGTACTGCCTCCTAATCAAATGACTCTCATCTGTGGCTTAATAATCTGATTAGTAAGTGCAAACTTTAAATGTAGTCTAGCAACGTAGAAGCACTTAACCAAACGTTTTCTGTTATCATTTTCTTCTCTATAATCTGTGCATAATCAGCGCAGATCGTCTATTGCGTTGTACCCTACAAACCCAGACTTCCCTACTTGAATTGCTTCCTAAATAAGTAGCTTAAATCTTGGACATCAAGTATCCATCCAGTATTCATTGTTAATTAAGAATTTTTAGGAAATTAAATTTATATATTTCTCTTTACCTTTTAATACAAAATCAGCCATGGAATTTTGATAAAGTTTCGAGGTTGCTTAGTTTTATTTAAAAAATACTTGATTAATTCTTTGAATATATGTGAAAGTCATTACAAGTTCGTTTATAGTATACTCTTTTTGTTTGCAAATTTTATACACGGCCTAATTCAACCGTTTAAAAGATCTGAACCTGTTGAGCTTACCGTAGATCGCCTTTTTTTATAACTTTTTTAATTTATGAAGTATACAAAGAGAAATCATTCTGATCATCAAGAAATTCGAACTCGAGATTTTAACAAATACTCATAATTCAGACTAACTTGAATTCGATAGACACATTTTTTAAATTATGTCTGTCTGACAACACCACAATTCAAAAAAAAAAAAAAAAAAAGCTTGGGGAAGAAAGATGAAATTTGGAATGTCGTCTTTATACCGTTTTTTTAAAATTTCTATCAAATTTTCAACAAAATCCATTTACATGAAGTTTAACTGTTTGTCTGTGCGAGCTCAAGTGAATACTATAATGACAAAACCGAAAGTTATAGATAAATAAAATTTGAGACACAGTTGAATAATTTAATGTGCATATCCATATCTAATGTTGAACCAAATCGGTCAACGGGTTAACCGTCAGTCGATTTATATATTCACATGCATGTAAATGCAATAATTCAAAAGCATAAACATTTAGATAAATGAAATTTGGAATGTCGTCTTCTTACTAAGATGATTTTTTATGTCGAATTTGGTTTCAATGAGCTGAAAGCAGCTTTTTCAAAATGCATATTCGTCTTCTATTCCAAGAACCACAAAAGGATCATGTGCAAGACTCATAACCCCCGGGGGGGCACCTCGAAATGAAGATGACATGCTTCCGGCATGGTGGTTGGATCTCGCCACCCTGGAGGGTACACTAATAGCTGGGGATCTGACCCCTCCCATCGATGACGGGACGTACTTCCTTCGGGGAGGGTTGTACCGTGGCCGGTGACGGCCCTTAGGACTCAACTACAGTTCCCGTCAATGTTGCTGTTGCGGCGGTCCGGTCATTCAGTTTCTATGGTTTAAATCCGTGTGCCTTCGTGGCGGGTCGGAGAGTCAGATGGCTGACTGACTGTGCAAGACTCATAAAATAAAAATCTGAGAATGCGTGCTCATCATGGCTTTCCCTAAGGTCCACCATTACTCCGTGGGCGAAAGGAAGAATAACGCATTTATTAAGGCGTATGTGAGAAATTTTAGAAGAGAATCATTCTAGCTGGTTTCATTTAGGTTATTGTTTCTATATTAAGTTGTTTATAAAAAGGGCTTATTTTATGTCCTTATTTTAATTTTATTTTATTATTAGTTATTTGTTAAACTTTGTTTTTCTCTTAAGTAATTATCTCGTATTTAGCATTATCCAAGAATATTTCAAGCCCTCTTTCTATTTTTTTCAGTGCCCTAAGAAATGATGCCCTTTATGATATTGTTACGAATATGTGATGCTGCTTCCCAGCATAGTTGGTTCCATAAGGAGGTCCCAGAGCTTGGCGACAAACTTGGCGACCATTTGGCGAGTTGGCGACGATTTTGGCGACTTTGGAGCCAAAATAGATTATACCCGAAACATCGAGAATTTTCCCGACCCGTCCAGTAGGAACCGAGTTACGCCACGAACGTTCCTGATTGGTTGAGAGGCTTCTAGCCCCGCCTGCTGGTGCCTATAAAAGGAAGCAGTCCTGCCGCTGCCGAGTAGTTGTGAACCAGTGGTGAATTGAGTTGCGAACCAGTGGAGTCGAAGAGTAGTCGGAAACGAAAGAGTAGTCTTCGTGGGGAACCAGATAGGAGTCGTAGTTGTGAACCAGAGTCGTCGTCATCGTGAATCGAAGAGTCGTAGTCGGAACCGACGGTAAAGAACTGGCCTTCCAGAGATAAGCGTAGCAACGACGGAGTGAAGCTAGTGCTGAACTAAGCTGAGCGCTACTGTCTCAAGTAGAGTCTTGTTGTATGCTGCTGTGTATGCTGCACGTCTCGGCTGAAGATAATCGTCTTCTGTGCTGTATATAGTTGTCGTCTTTGTGCTGCCCTGTGTGTCTTCGTGTAAATAAACGTCGTTGTTTCATTTTCTACTGCCGCCTGGTGATTGAGCGTTCTTCGCACGATATAACTACCACTATCCAAACGAACCCCCGAAAATTCCGTAACAATATTTTAAATTAACATTAAAAAGTACATACTTGTTTTACCAATGATTTATTGATTTTTGTTTTGTTTTGTAGTACCTTTTGTAGTTACCTTCTTTGTATATAAGCTAGTTTTTATTAATTATTCAGATGAATCGACTTTCTAATCATGGATATAAAACGGCATAAGCGATTTCCTCGATCACTTAAGAAAATGAAAACGTTTTATATTTGCCTGTCAAATGCTCTACAATAACCATAAAAAATGAGATGCAATACTTATGTTTTAGAATATATACCTAACTTTTCTATCGTGCCCATTCTTTATCCTGCCAAACTATAAAATTTATCAACATAACTATTTGGCACATCTAGTTTTATACAGATAAAAATTGGAATTCTGAATTCAAGATCGATCTCAAAGGATATCAATCCATCACTTCGTTCGGAATGAGTTTCAAGTCTGATAAAAAAAGGATCCAACTGTAATATGATTTCGATTGATCAATTCTTCTGTTTCAGATTGGTTCTATCCATTGATATTTGCGCTTACATCGTTTTAAAAACACACATTAAATTTTTTCCCCCCAATGATTTTGACCTTTAAAGATATTTGAAAAAGTTTACCGATTTTATATGTTATTCTTTTATATCGTGATAGCTCGAAGAATATGCGATTTTATTTCATAGCAATATTTACTGAGTTATCTCAACAGATATTGTACTAAAATCCAGCGAGAATAGTTTCCCAGAACTTTCTCGCATGTTTTTAATAAAATAGTCCTGCCAGAGAACGCTTTGCGCGATATTGTAGTACAGTAGTTACAAAATATTAACTCTTAGGGGGAGCTTAGCACTTTTACTGAATCTACCATGTCTCCTTGGCGAGTTTTCTGGCAATTAATCCCTGGCATGCGGTTAATGGTATCCGAAAATCGAATTTGTGCTTTAGATGCGTCTTTCTCAACCGATTGGAACAAAGATTTGACACAAAATTGCATTTGCAGTCATAAAATCCCACACTAAATTTTCTATATTTAAGTCAATAAGTTTTTGAATTTAAGTTTCTGAAAAAATGCAAACGCTGAGCATTGAAATTTGGACATTCTGACAATATATGTTGGTACAGACATTTGACAGTCACACTGAGAATATAGAGATGGTTGTTCGCATAGCAACAAGTGGAGATGGTCGGTAAACGGTTAACACTGAGTCTGCTCTTCGATTCGGTAATGAAGACCACGGTTGTAGATGAAGTTTAAAAGCATGTAGTTAATTGTTAGTTTCAAGGTCCCACTGAGCTTGCCATTTGGAAAGGCTGGGCATGGGAACTTTAAAGCCTCTTTGAAAGGTTTCAATGTGTCGCCTACTGACATGTTTTCTTGTTAAAATGGTGAAAGCCCAGAATATCAAGTATTTTATACTTAAAGGCACCAAATTCACTCTCGAAATACGTACATTTATGAATTGTCTACTAAAGATGAATGTAGTATGGCGTCACCTTTTTCTTCCTTTATTCAGAGAAAATCGTCATTTGCAGCATTTTGTACGTATAATAACAGTATTTTTTCCAGTATTATTTACATTGGATTTCTGTGGGTAGTAAATAAATCGCTAAGTAGAAGAAAGCTTACTGCTGGAAACTAGAGAGCTCTCACTGAGATCAATACTCCAGAGGATCTGCTCAATCCTTGTACTAATGCTTCATTTTTTATAGTCTCCCAGAAAGATGCGGAATTTTCTAGAAAATCTGGAAATCATGACTCCAAATAGAGATATCTCCACAATTCTTATATTTTCCAAAACTTTTATTTTTAACGGTAACATGCTAAATTTATCATTAAAGACGGATGTCATTGTCTGATGTCATACGACTTTGCTACTCATGCATCTGTCATTCGCTTGCACAAACCCTTTTTACAGGAGGGCCCATTCACACATCTCACAGATAGAACAATGGAAGAACAACCATGCCCAAACCAGGACTCGAACCCAGGACGCCCAAACTACGGGGAAGACGTGCTACCCCTATGCTAGGACGCCGACTTATCAATCTTTTCCAACAATAAAGAAATAAGCCAAATATCTCTTTTCGCCAAGAATTTTCATCTATAGATATTATCATATATGTCAGATAATCTTCTTAAATTAACAGAAATAGTATTTCTAATATAGGATTGGGGTGAATCATAGTTAAACCCCCTTCTTCATCAAGTTGACGAAGAAGGGTCAAAGCTGGCAACCCCCGTTTTCTATAGTCTGGCAACCCTATTATCTTTCGCCTTTATTATGCGCTATGATTGGACATCTGCTCCCTCGTTTTTGAATTGTAAATGAGTCTGTGATTGGGTAATTTGAAAACTTCAAATCTTACCAAAATTTTATCTCTTCAAACCTTACCAAAACTTATCTCTAATCTTAAAATCAAATCTAGCATTTCTTTCTTTTCGTTGCCTCTACTATGAACCTGAAGCCGTTTATCTAAAAATCATGTCTTCTATGGAATATTATAGTGAAATATTCTAGCGGATAGTTTGCTTTGCTGCCTGTGTATGGTAAGAAGTTTGTGTTAGATTGGTGTATGAATGAAGGGTTGATTGCTTCAATTTATGAATGTCCCAAGTGTGGGAAGCAAATGAAATTGACCAAGCAACCCAAGGTGAATGATGGGTACGAATGGAAGTGTATGTCCCAGTCTAAAATGAATCCGCATGAGTGCCCTCGTAGTGTAAGGAAGGGTTCTTGGGTACTACCGGAAGGAAGGGTTCTTGGGTACTATTTTCAAAACTCGCCAACAACGGTTTTGCGCTGTGTTTTTTGAAACGTTCAACAGCGAGGGAGCAGATGCCTAATCATAACGCATAATAAAGGCGAAAGATAATGGGTTTGCTTATCTAGAGAAAACGGAGGTTGCCAGCTTTGGCGCGTTATCGTAACTTGGCAAAGAAGGGTGTTAAACTCTGGTTCACCCGGTTCTTGGTTTGCTTTAAGTCATCTGAGTATACGTGATATTTTGAAATTGATGAATAAATAGTTAGGACAGTGTATGCAAAAGTATAATATGGCTGCTTTGAATGTGGCGGATAAAACAGTGACTGATTGGTATAGATTTTGTAGAGAGGTTTGTCAGACTGTATTGATTGAAGAGAGTGCCATGATTGGAGGTTTGGTTGCGACTGATGAAATAGATGAGAGCAAATTTGTAAAAATGAAATATGGAAGAGGAAGGTTATGTGAAAGGTAAAACGGGGTTTGATGGTATTGAAAGAAAATCGAAAAAAAAAAAAAATTTTAAGTGGTTCCTAACAAGACATCTGAGGAACTTGTTAATGTGCTAAAGGAATGGATGTTTCCTGGAACGGAAATCATATCCGATTGCTGGAAAGCCTATGATTGTTTAAAAGACTAGGGCTTCAAACATTTTCAGGTCCAACACATTCTTCATTTTAAAGATCTGAAAATTGGTACCCACACAAATACCATCGAAGCTACGTGGTCCGCGATCAAAAGGGCCTTGAAAAATACTCTTCATAAAGCCGATTGTTTTGATTCTTACCATTTTGAATATGTGTGGAGGAAAAACCACGGTCACTCGATGGGTTCTGACGCCTTTGAGGGTTTTGAGCATGACATTATTGAAGTTTTTACTCTTTGGGCGAGGGATCATGCCAGCGACGACGACAACAGATTGAGCGCCTAATAATGAGCGCCTAGTAATTTTCTGTATTAAGTATTTTCTGTATTAAGTATTTTCTGTATTAAGTAATTTTCTGTAAAAGTATTTTTGTAGTATTTAAAAGAGTGATGAAAATTTAAAAAAAAAATGGGTAGTTCAGGGGGCTTTGCCCCCTTTAGAAGAAAAAAAGAAATGCTTAAAAATCTATATTTAAAATAAAAATGTGTTATTAAGTATTTTTGTTTACTTTTTCAAAATTATCTTCTCAAAAACCACAGTCTTGAGCCGTGTTTTTCGCTGGAGTCTTTGGGGAGTTGGCGATTTTTGAGAATTGCGCCAAGCAAGGGGTTAAACTCCGGTCGTGCCCAGGATTGCTCAAAAAATATTTGGTACATTTTAATTAACTGTAAAGGATTGGCGATGATTTCATTGGCGAAAATACGGTTTTCTTCCTGCAAACTTTGTATAAATATCGTAAACATATCTTTGGTTTCTTCTCGTAAGTTAGAAGCGCGCTCAAACTTGCTCATAGATTGGCGCGATTTGGAGCTACATTTGGTGAGTTTTGGCTCTTTTGGCTCTTTGGCTTATCAGCGTTAATAAGTAAGTAACGCAACAATTTGATTTCTTCCTCATAGCTTTCAATAAATCAATTTATCCAACATCTTCATCCAACGCAGTTTTGAAATAGGATTGTCTTTAGAAATAAACGCTGTTTCGTTTTTCAAGTCCAATCAAATATTGAAATTCTAAATTTTCCCCAATTATCAATTGTCATTAACTTTCACCAAATGAAGTTTTTTAAACGTCTATCGGCATAGTTACTATTAAAGCATGGAATGTTTCAACTAGGAAATCCAAAGCTAGCATCAGATGCAGGCAGATTTGAAATTAGAGCACTTTGAACGGTAAACACATCTTTGGTGGATTGTTACATTGCTCTTATTTCAAAATATTTGCTTCGAATTCCTCAGTTTCAGAATCATATTTGGACAAAGCGGCGTTATACTGATCAAATTCTTTAATTATTTGATCATTTCTTGACCATTGTCCTTTCAATTCCTTCAACTGATCACTAAATCCATTATGAAGTCAAGTTACTGTTGATATTTCTGGTCCTTTTAATTAAAAAAAAATCAGATTTACTTAATGGGGCCATATTGCGATAAATAAAGATGATAAATATAATGTTAATAAGAAACTTGAAGTAGTAAAAATTATTTATCTATCAAACGCCATCTTGGCGATGAGTAAATATAAAAAAACAGAAGAATGTAACAAAAGCTTCGAATAATAGTCCTAAAGCATCAACTTGGACTAAATAGCGAGCTTTTCTGACAAAGATGTAATTCAGTTTTGATAGAAAATATTAAAAAAAAGGAAGAGTAAACATAAATATGCTGCTTGTAATGCCAAGAATTCTTTGTGAAATAAATAAAACTGTTGCCATTAATGTTAATACAAATAAAACAAAATAAACGTGGAATCCGTTGCCAGTTGAATTGAAAACATATTCACGATAACAGACGATAAAATTTTTAGTGAAAAGCAATAAATATTAGTAATTAAAATAGAGCAATATAAGTATTCAAATGAATAAATTCTTAATCTTTAATAGTAAAAATTTTTCAAGAAAAAAAAATGCGCATAAATGTAAGTTCGAAAAAGTTAATAAAATGCAAGAAACAAATTATAAAAAAAAAATGCTTTCTTGAAAAGCCATTAAAAGAAAATGCCAAAAAACACTTTTTTTAAAAAATATTAAAAAGCGTTGCCAAAAATCTATTCAAAGTCTAGACGTTGCTTGCCAACAGCATGTCTATCAATTTCCTTAATAAAAAAAACCGTGCAAGTAATTTAAGTTTGCATTCATTTAATTATTTATTAAATTCTAAAACCTTGATAAAAAAAGAAAAAATTGTACAAAAATAAAACAGATATCACTAAAAAAGTAAAATATTGGATTTTAAAGTGATAAAAAAATTTTTATGGTATAATTCATACCCAAATTACTGCGAAAAGACTTCACTTAATTTCTTAATTAATTATCTTGTTAACTTGCGTAATTTGAAAAATTAGCAGAATTTTTTCATTGGTTCTGTTGTTATTGCTACTTATGGCACTTGCCATAGACAAGACCGCTGACGAAACTTGTCAGCAATTTAATCCGATTTAGTGCAGTAGCTTCTGAGGGCAGAACCCCCGAGGGCAGAAGTCTGACTTCGATCTCACATAAAGATGACACTCACTTGCAAAACCCTTTTTTGCAAGGGCAGGAGGTGTGGTTTTTAAAATGTGTTTTTTGAATGTGATCTAAAATGTGGAGATTCGTAGGAACCCGGAATTCAAATTTTTTGACGATTATAATATTTTCTCTACACTTCATATACGAGAAAGTAAAGAGACGAAACAGTTCTGCGCCCTAGAGTCATGCAAAAGTGTCAATAACGTCAAATAGATCTACTTTCAATGCTACTGGATTCTAAATTTTCAAAAATTACAAAGACGATCAATAATTTAATTACTGAATTTGTCCTGGTGGAACTCGTGAAAAGATGAAAACCATGTGAATTTTAACTTTGTTATCTTAAATTCGTTCAATATTATTCGATATTTTAGTAAAATATGGAATTATATATTATATATATATATATGTGTGTGTGTGTGTGTGTTTTTAATTTAAACAATTAATTTCCAAGATTTTATCTTAATTTAGCCCCTAGCAACTTCATTCTAAAATATTCTCTTATTTCGTGATCCAATTCCACTTTCTCTACTTAATTAATTCAAGATAAGTTTTATAAAATTGCCGATTCTTTCACACGCTCGGTGTGAAGGGGTAAAAAATGTCCAGTAAGCACATTCTTTCTTAAAAGATCCCTGTGTATCCCTTACATGTGATTGACATGCGTCAGAAATCCCTATCTGAATCTTATTAATATATTAGCATAATGAAGAAATATTTTCCCTATCAAAATCTAAGGTTATATAAGGCGAGGGATAATTTATTTCGGCCCTTCTTCCCTACTTCTTTTGCAACGCGTTGTGGCGGACGTCTTGTCCACGTCTCTGCTTGTAAATAATTATGCTTTCCCGATGGATTAAAAAGAATTTAAAAATGTAAAAAGTCTCTTCATTGTCTTCAAACTGCTTTCTGCTTCACATAAAATAATGTTATATATATATATATATATATATATATATATAATCTCTGTAGAGTTTCTGAATTTCTCTGTAGTAAGTAAGCATCTCTGTAGCAGTAAGTGTGAATTTCTCTGTAGAGATAATTCACACTTACTGCTATAAGGAATATTACCACTGAAACCAACTGTTTAGAAAATTTATTATTTTAAAATAAGTTAACTCGTTGCATAAAAAAAAGAACTGTTCTCATTTTGCAATTAATGGCTGCACTTACTGAATATTGGAAATTAGTCAACGAAAATTTATGACTAAATCTAGTTTTACAATACTCTCTAAGTGCTCGTAATTCCTCAACTCTACGCCTTTGTTTATCCAGTAATGTCAAGCATGCACAGAAATTCCTCAAAAGAATGTAACATCAGGACAAGTGCTATGATCCGCTGTTTGATTCTAGAAAGATCCATGCGTAATTTTGCTGGACTGATAGTACTGGCTTAATGGCAAAACCCGTTTGATTTTAGAAAGATCTATTTGAACATTTCAAAGACATCGTTCCTTTCTTTGCTTTTTTTAATATATCACTTATTGTTTTAAAAATTGCAGAATGACCTGTTGGTTCCCCAATAATTAGTAAGAGAATCTCCCTAAAACTTTCTGGCATATTCTATAATTAACTTATCATGCCAGAGAAACTTGTAGTATGGCATTGGCGAAGAATAGTTACGAAATATTAACCTTTGGTGTGAACTGTAGCATTTTTACTGAATTTATTGTGTGATTATTGGCCAGTTATTTGGTTATTACTCTCTGGCATACAGTTAATAGCATACGAAAAGCGAATTTATGCATTAGACATGCTTTTCCCAACCAATTGAAACAAAAATTTGGCTCAAAGCTGCGCTTCTAGTCACAAAATCACATGCTAAATTTGAAATATTTAAATTAATGCGTTTTTGCGATATCACATTTACATATTTCTAAACTTACAGACCGATAAAAGGCCAATCCATTATTTAATTTAACTCAAAATTTGACAAGTGTCTGCACTATAGATGTTAAATCTGTGTACCCAATTTCATCTATCTAGCTCTCTTCGTTCTGTAATTATCATGTTAACTTATATTCAAAGACGGACTTCCTCTTAACAAATTTTATTCCAAATTCGATAGAAATCTACAAATTTGTGGAAAGACCATATACCACATTTCGTCCGTCTAGCTCAAAGCGATTTTTAATTTATCTTTGTTACAGACAAACGGACATTTTCCAAAAATGTGTTTGTCGAGTTCAGGGAAGACTAAAATGTGAAAATTCGTCAAAATCTCGAATTCGATTTTTTTTTTTTTTTTTTGACGATTATTATAGTTTCTCTACACTACGTATACTAGAAAGTTAAAAACATTCTTTACAATATAGGCAATAAATCATTGCCATTTTTCAGTTTTTTTAAACAAGAGCATAATACTTCTTTATTAATGATATTTTTACGCATTCAGAATTAGCTATATTATAATTCATTCAGAATTCAAAGTTATCTCAAACGAATGTAAATTAAAATGTTGTTTATACGTTTCCCATTTGCACTTCGTTTACATTTATATCTCGATTTCAATACAATCCTGATTCCTTCGTACCTATTATAATGATAAAATATGGCGAAAAGAACAAAAAGCTGCGGTTATAAAAACCATTTTTCCTCCTTTAAAAAGTTCACAAATTTTCTACCGCTGTTATTATTTCTCCATTTGTATTTAATAAGAAATGTTTTCCTTGTGATACCGGTATTATTATTTCGGAATTATTTACAACTGATATGTGGGAAATGGAGAATTTCCAACTCCGTATAATTTGGTTTACCACATAAATTAGCAAGATTTGAACGTCAATCGAAATAAAACATTAAACAAGAGAAAAAAGCAAGGTTAATTTTAAAGGTTAAAAATTTAATTTGGCATTTAAAGTAATATAAATACGACTATCGCCAGATTTGTCAAAACGATATACAGTGTCTCACAAAAGTGATGGGACATTTGTGCTTTACAAAAGGAAACTGTAATAAAATAAATAAATAAACATGTACAAAAAATTTTTGGGTGTGTTTCATATTTAAAGTTAGTAACATTTATTACATAACATACATTTTGTCAAAATATTAAAATATTAATTTAATAAAAATACAATGGTTTAGAACGGAGCAAAAAATGGCTCACATAAGTGATGGGACACTTACTTTTCCATCAAATATTTATCCAAAAATTTTACTTTTTAAAAGGTTTTAATATTTTGTTGGATTTCCTTTTACTTTTAAAACATGATTTAATCTTCTTGGGATGGATTCAACTAATTTTTTTGTGATTTCTGAAGTGATTTTACCCCATTCTTCTTGAAGCACCGATTTTAATTGTTGTTTTGAAGAAATAGTGTGTTTGCGAATTCTTGATTCCAATTCTTGCCAAATATTCTCTATGGGATTTAAGTCTGGAGATTGTGGTGGTGTTTTCATTATTTCAGGACAGTTATACAGCAGCCAGAGTCTAACGTTCAAAGCAGTGTGCTTGGGGTCATTGTCCTGGTAGAATTTAAAATCGTTATGAAGGTTCAATTTTCGTGTTGAAGATTTCAAATTTCGCTTTAAAATGTCAATATACTTGTACTAATCCATTATACTGTCAATAAAAACAAGATTACCAACTCCAGTGGACGACATACACCCCCATACCATAACTCCTCCTCCACCATGTTTTACTGTTGGCACCAAGTTCTGTTTGCGAAATTCTTTCCTGGGTTTTCTCCACACCAAGATTCTACCGTCAGAACCAAATATATTAAATTTACTCTCATCAGCAAATATAACTTTATTCCAGAAATCAGAATTCTTACTTATGTTGGATTTTGCGAAAGCTAGTCTGAGTTTTCTATTCTTTTCACTTACGACGAATTTTTTCCTGGCTACTCTACCGTGATATCCGGCAGATAGAATTACCCTTCTAATAGTCTCAGGAATAACAATTATTCCATATAATGCTTGTAAATCAGCAGCAACTTTAAGATCACTCTTTCTTGGATTTTTTTAAATATTTCGAACGATAATTCGCTTTATTCCATTGGATAGCTTTAATGGTCGGCTAGGTCTTCTTTTATCCTGAATAATTTGATTCTTTTTATATCGTTTAATGATACTGAAAACTGCTGAATGACTCAAGTTAACTGTTTCAGCAGTTTTTCTAATAGATTTTCCACGTTCAATATGCAAATTAATAACTAATTTTCGAATTTCAGGTGAAGTTTCTTTCCGTTTAGCATTCATGGCTGCACGGAGTTAAAAAACACAAAAATTCCAAAACAAACTGGAGAGAAATACTGCAGACGATTTTATAAATTATTGCCAATTGCTTTTGAGTAAAAATAAAACCATCAAAAATATTTTTATTGCTTATTTCAGACGATTTTTGTTGTATATCTAATGGTGTCCCATCACTTATGTGAGCTATTTTTTGCTCCGTTCAAAACAATTGTATTTTTATTAAATTAATATTTTAATGTTTTGACAAAATGCATGTTATGTAATAATTGTTACTAAATTTAAGTATGAAACACACCCACAAAAAATGTGTACATGTTTTTTTAATTTATTTTATTACAGTTTCCTTTTGTAAAGCACAAGTGTCCCATCACTTTTGTGAGACACTGTATACAGAAATAAAAATTAATAACAAAGTGCGTGATATGAAAAATAGCTGGATACAATCAACTACAGCGAGTTGCCCCAGATGAATTAATAAAAGACAAATTATCTGGTTCTAATTTAAATGATGCTGAATATGAGGAAATTATTTCACTCCCTTTAAAGCCCCAGTGAAATCCATTGAAAAATTGCGAACTTATTTCATCAATCAAATTAGCAGCGAATTAATTCTATTCATATTGATGTACTTAATATTTATAGACAATTTGCACCTCAGCCGATGATAATTGAATTTTCAGTTGCCTTTTAAATTGCATAAAATAAAAAAAATGTCTAATTAGTTCTCAAAATTTGCTATTGATATATTTAAAATTTAATTACTTTCAGCGCTTTATGCATTAATATATTAGTAATAGATAAAAAAAAACTTTTAGTTTTTACTTTTTCAATAGAAATGGACTTCATATAGAATTGTATGCGGACTAATCAAAGTTGTTTACTAAAATTTTTTTATTATATATCTTTTTATTTATAAGAGATTTTTATATCAGTTCCTTGAAAGATGTACATACGATGCTTTTCTGTATTTGTCTGTGGAAAATCTATCATCTTCACTTCGATAAATTTTTCTTCAAATAGCAATAAATTATCGTCTGCTGAATATATTTCAACTATGTGTTTGAATCTCATTCGTTTTCAAGCAAAAGAAGTAAAACAATGAAAAATCACCTATAGTGAAAAAAAATTTGTTTTTATCTTTGTATTGTGATTTAACGCGCCTAAAGAACAATTTAAACAATTCTATTGTAGATTATAGTTAATGTATTTATAATGTATTTACCATTTAGTTTAAGATAATTATATAACTTTTCTTTGTTATTCATTTCATTTTTTTTTTTTTGCGAATTTGAAATAATAGTAATAATAATAATAATAAGTTTGATCGTCTACAATCTAAACAATTCTATTGTAGATTATAGTTAATGTATTTATAATATATTTACTATTTAGGTTTAGATAATTATATAACTTTTCAATTGTTTTTGAAAAGTAGTTAAATGTCAAAATCATGTTTAATACATGGCATAGTCTTGCAATTTTATTTTAAGAATTGCTCTATTTTACAAGAAAAAAGTTACTTCTTTTGTTAAATTCATTTTTTGAAAATGGCTATGCTAGTTCTATATTCGATAATTGAATAGATTTGAGAAAACTGTGCTATGTTATTTATAAAAAAAATAATAAAATTTCAAGTAAGAAAAATTTGATTTATCAAAATACAACAACGTTATTAAAAACGAACAATTTATTATAATTTAAATTAATATTTTTCACTACATTTAACACTACGATTAGAATTGATTTTCTAATCCGTTACATAGTGCGTGCTTAATAAATAATAAAAAAATTGCATTTAAAGTAAAACTTCAATAATTCTATTTAATAAAAATCTGTTAAATCCTGAGAAATTCTTTAATTAATTATCTAAAATTATTATATTCTATTTAATCCTGAGAAATTTAATAAAAAAAATAGAAATTGGAATCATTTTATACTATAATTCTTGAGCGAATATAATATCAATAGTTAGCAACACTTAGGATTAATAACTATTATTAATTATAAACTTCCTTTTTCCCTTTATATAATATTCCTTCATAACTTTTTAACCACATTCAATTTATTTCAGAGGTCAATCAAATTATTTTTTGGAAAGTAAACTCACAGTCTGTACTGATTTTACACAATGCAACAGACGAAATTTCACATGAAATTACCTGGCACATTTTCGAATGCATTGAAAATGTGTAAACAAAAATCAAAGACTCTTTTTTTTCTTTATTTTCCTATTTTACAGACTGCTATTCCGTAAGTACTTGAAGTAAAAAAATAATTCCAAAATTTAAAGATTACTATTTGATTTTACAATTATATGTGGATTTAGGTTTTCACAAAGAAATCGTTTGGTAAATAATTTGCACGAAAAATTCTGATTTTTGCATTAAATTAAATCAGCGTTTTTAACAAATCCCTGTTATTTGGGTCGACAATATTTCATATATTTTGGTTGAATTATAATTATTAGAAATAACAACAATTTTGGGAGATTTGATTTCATGTATAAAAGAATGTATTCATGTCTTAAAATGATTTCGAATGTATTCATGTCTTAAAAAGTCTAATGTATTTTTGGCTTAAATCTAGTTATACATCAAATGCAGAATAGTATAATGTTAAGCATAAAAAAAAGCTTTTAATTTTAATACCTATACTCGCTATTTTTTTTACACAGATGTGTTAAATAAAAAGGCAAAAGAATTTATATTTCTTATTTCTTAGAAAATGGCAACAGATTAAAATCTCATTTACGCAGTTAAAGCAACGAGATTTAAATCTTTCAGAACAATATTAATTTTAAAATGATAATAATATAAAATTTAGAATTCATTTCCGTTTTGATGATAACAAATTCTCTAGTTTTTAATTTTGTGTCTGCGACTTTCGAAATAAGGCTAAATGAATGTTTCTGTAATATTTTATTTCTAATATTTTGAAATGAGGTTCGGAAATTTATTCAAAAAATTTTGAATTTAGTGAAATGTAAATGAAATATGTAGCAGTTATTGAAAGAGTAAAAAAATTAGAAACATAATGTATTATGATTAAATAAAACAAAACTTTTTAAAAAGCTAATTTAACTTAGAAAAAAATTTCAAAATAAAAGAGTTAATTCTTTTTCTTACTTTAACATTTATTTTGTATCGAAATTTAATACACAAGAGAAAAATGTTAAAAAGTTATCATCTGACGAAACTATATTGCACATGTGTCGTTCATTTAATAAAATGATAATAGTGAATTATACAATCAATGAAATAAACCACGCTGGAATGAAAGATTTTTTTTTTATAAAAATGAAACTTTTGATACTGTACCATATATATTACTAAAGCTTAAGTAAAAAACTTCAAAACCGTTCACTTTTTTGTCTGCTGCTATCTTGCCATCTAATTATGATGTAGACATGTGATTCCATTCATTGGATGACAACAGAAAAGACCACGGGGAAATTTCGGCAAGCATTCGAACACTGAAAAAAAATATCTACTGTTTACTAATTATTCTCTTTTATTTCTAATGCTTTTTCTGGCTTATGGTTGTTGGAAATCCCGACCAAACTAATACGCATTTTATGCAGTTTGTTTTTAGCATTATTGAGGCCAAAATATCTTTTCATTCCCAATGAAAGACGTTCTGTAATTTGAGCTGTCACAGACAGACGGACGTTTTCCAAAAATGTGTTTTTCGAACTCAAGGAAGTATAATACATGGAGATTCGTCAAAATCTTAAGTTCGAATTTTATGAAAATTACTATAGTTTCTCTATATTACCTTATACAAAAAAGTAAAACAAAACAAAAAAAACTGACTAATCTAAACAAATGAAATCTGGAATGTAGTTTTTAAATACATATTATTGATTAGGATTTAATATCAACATAAAAGAGCCTAAAAGCGGATGTTTAAAATTTGACTTACGGTTTAATCACCAATTATTAAAATTTTAACAAATTCACCATGATCTGTTTTTTATTTTAAAGTGCATCTGTTTGATGTACGGAATTATCTATCAGTATATTTATTTGTGTATTTATAAATACAAAAATTTATCATACTAAACAAATGAAGTTTAGTTTGTGGTTTTAGCTTAAAATTTGTATATTCGCATTAGATTTTGAATTTGATCAGATGAATAGGAAAGGCTCAAATTATCTATTCTCTATTTTAAACGACGAAGTTAAAAACAAAAGGTACATTATCGGTAATTCCTCTGGTTTCTTCTAAACAATATAAATAAAAACCAGCATTAAGCAACAGTAGTGTCTTCCGGAAACTTTCTCTAATAAAAGTGTTTTGCCCCTTTCCCATCGCATAAAGTTACGGGCATTCGGCAAGGCTTTGCATATCTCGAGTACTCACATTTTTATTTTCAGAATCTCATATACGTTTTATGTGCGTCGTAGAAATGAAAACTGAATACGCATTCTGGTAAAAAATTTCTGACTGATTGAAACTGAAATTTCAAATTAAATTGCTTATATTTAATATTACTTATTTAAATCGTTGTGTTTTTGAGTATTCACATTTAAGAGTATTCTCATTTTTTCGGGAAAGTTCAGATTAAAGGACGTTCAACCCTCTCATAGATTGAAATCAAAATTTGATATCTACACTTTAAATGGTAACACTGTGTACCAAATTTTACCCATCTAACTCGTTGTGTTTTGTAACTACCGTGTTTGCTTATACCAGAACAGTTGAAAAAAAAACCGACATACTTGAATGGATTTCTTTCACAATTTGATGGAAATTTGAACAAATTTGGTATAAAGACCACATACCAAATTTCATTCTGCCATTTCAATAATACAAGCAGATGAACTTTATTTTCGCTGAGGGTGGTATTAGACGTGGGAGTTTTCAAAATCTTAAGTTCGCATTTTTTTGACGATTTTAATACTTTAAATACAATAAAAAATACAATAACCGAATTTAAAATACAATAAATTAGTTTTTATTGTAAAAAAGTAAAAATCAATAAAAACTAATCTTTATTTCAGTTACAACATCTATGAGACATATAAATTTGTATGTAATTGTTTTTCAAATATCACTCTTTTTTTTCCAAAGTTAAAAAAAAAAATATTTATAAATAGAAGCGAAATGGATAAAATTTTCCATTACAAATTAATTAAATAATGTTAATTTGTTATAATACTGAAAGGAATCTTTAACTTTAATAGAATCTTTCCATTTTTTCTAGTTTTAAAATTTAACATTAAATAAAAAAAATACATCGAATATAAAATTTATAAAAAATTATTTTTAGTTAAAAATAGGACAAATACAAAATTTAATGGTGAGAAATTAGATATTTTATACATAAATTTTTAATTTAGAGACAGATGAGAAAAATGAAAATTAATCTTTTATTAATAAAAAAAATAGTATTTTCCTCTTTAGATAATGAAATAAGTTAAGCATCGATTTCTAAAAATGAAATAAAGATGTTTTTATACAATCTTAATTAATTTGATTGGATTCATGCTTGTTCAAATCGATTTTTCTCGCACTTCTTTATATTTTAGAGTTTCAACATTTTATGTATTTACATTTTTGGATGGTTTTTAAATCTTCATTATCAATTAATCAATTCATTTAATTAAATTTTCATTTCATATAGTAACCTTTCTTGCTTGTAAATTTAAGAAAAATTTGTTTTTCAAAACTGAAAATTTTAATAATGATTTGATGGGCCTGATTTATAATGATGATTAAAATTAAAGACTAAATTTAAAAAAAAAACATGCTTAGAAAGTCTTTTTAGTGTATGAATAAAAACTTGTTTTTAAAAGTATTTTATTACATTAATTTATTTCAAAAATATCTTTTTTTAGAATAATTGAGCTTGTGGGTGGTATCATTAAGATATTTCCCAGATTTAATTAAAATGCTGATTAGATTTCAGTTAATTATATTCCATAAAAATTGTTTGATTTCCATATTTCAATCACATAATTAGTTTCACTTAAATCTCAGATATACAAAAAAAAAAAAGAAGAAGACAATTATCTATACTTATAATAAAGCTCAATGTGTGTGTGTGTGTGTGTTGGCGCTCTACAGGCCAGACCGTTTGACATACAGCTACCAAATTTGGTACATGTATACCTTGGAGGTTGGGAATGTGCACCTGGGGTTTCTTTTTTCGAATTTTTAATTAGAATTTTAATTATTAATTAAAAACTAACTTTCCCGCCAAAAAAATCTTCCATTATCCCCAGCGCCAAACGAGAAAGGCTTCCGTGTCTTTTTTCTCCCAACAGTAATGAGGCTAGGGTTAAAATTTTTCGGCGGATTATTTCAATCGGTTCTGTTTATTTTCTTAATGTTTGATGCATTTAAAATTAAACATTGTTAACGAATCAATCTTTCAGATTCATTCTGAAGTACTTTTGAATTAAAATAAAACAGAATAAAGGAAATTAAAAATTTCTAATCCGCATAGTGTTACCCCAACTGGCGTAGAAAAAATCACGTATTTGCGTTACGTAACCGGCGAAGAAAATTCACGCATGCGCATTCTGTTCTGATTGTTGCCATGACAACGTTATCAATGTATGATTTAAATTATTTTTGGGTTAGTTGCATGCTTTTGTAAGTAAATTGTATTTATGTTAGTTATATATTTTTTGTATATGCTTATAGTTTTAAGTACATCGTTTTTTAAGTAGTTTTTTTAAAACCTGTTTTCAACCGTTTATTTTAAACGATTCGTTTTATTTTCTTAGTGTTTGATGCATTTAAATTTAAACATTGTTAATGAATCGATCTGCTCATAATGAATCTAAGAACATTTTGTTGACCAACTCTTGAGATATTACATAAATTAAAAAAGAAATTCTTTAGTGTCCATAAAGTTTAAACGCTGAGTGACTCTATTTTCAGTAATCAGATTATAAAAAAATGCTTTGTTTCAGTAAAAAATATTATTATATTAATTGAAGATAAATTCTTTCCACTTCAATTTAAAGCATAAATTCTACCATTTTCAACCGTTTATTTTAAACGATTCGTTTTATTTTCTTAGTGTTTGATGCATTTAAATTTAAACATTGTTAATTAATCGATCTGCTCATAATGAATCTAAGAAAATTTTGTTGACCAACTCTTGAGATATTACATAAATTTAAAAAGATATTCTTTAGTGTCCATAAAGTTTAAACGCTGAGTGACTCTATTTTCAGTAATCAGATTATAAAAAAATGCTTTGTTTCAGTAAAAAAATATTATTATATTAATTGAAGATAAATTCTTTCCACTTTAATTTAAAGCATAAATTCTACGGGTGCTAACAGAAAATGAGAGAGATACATATTACGTTATGACTGAAGGCCTTTATAATATTATGAATGAATTATATGATAATCAAAATTTGAAGTTTTAAAATATTTTGATGAAGAAGCTATTAAAGTAGAAATTGCATAAAATATTTAATTATTAAAATTTTAACGAACATTAAGATTGGCGAACCGGCTGGTCGCCAAAGGCGGCTAGTATTTAATAAGAAATAATAAAATGATTTTAACATCTGTATCTTATAAAAAATAGAAACTTTCGTACTTATTAAGAAACTTTTATGAAAACATAATAACATCCTATGCATAAAATTTAATTAGAATTTTTAATTAAATTTCTATTTAATAATTTTCGGAAATCATCTTCTTTCAAATTAGTTTTGTGATGATGTTATTAGTATATAAAAAAATGATTAAACAACCAATTATTTTAATTAGCATTTTATTTTAATTAGCTTAACGAGCCTTTTCGCTCCTGAATCTTACCCGTAATGCGAAACGCTCGTTAAGGTGAGCAATTTTTTCCCCATAAGAATCCTCGTAAAATAGGACATTTAACAATGTAACATAATAATGTAATTTATTATCTATAATAAATGCTTTTTTACTTTCTCTTATACAAAGTATACAGAAAATAAAGTAATCGTCAAACAATTCGAACGGATTCTTTTAAAAAAAACCGAGTTCGAAAAACACATTTTTGGAAAGTGTCCGTTTGACTGTCTGTGACTCATTTTACTTAAAAGCGTTTTGAGCTAGATGGTTGAAATTTAGTATAGTGTCTTTATACCAAATTTGTAGATTTCTATCAAATGTTGCGCAAAATTTGCTCAGTGGAAGTCTACCTGTCCGGCTGCAGGTTCACAAATTCATCAGTAATTCTGGCTAATCGTTCAGAGAAATGGACATCATGCTACAAAACATTTAATAAATCTGCATGGCTTTAGTTTTATAATTCATAATATAAAGAATTTTTTCACTGGGAATTTTTCAAATGAAATTATTTTCATGTTTTAAAATACCTTTTGTTGCTTGCCATTATTTTCACTTTATTTTCCAGTCAGATCCAGAATTATCGACTTTTACTTTGTGGTATTGGTTTCGAAATTAATCATTGAGGACAAGGAAATAGGAAAAAGAGTAATAGAGAAAAGATGACAAGTGACAGGTCTAAATTATTTTTAACTATGTCCCTGTACTTTTCTGTAACATGTATTAGAAATAAACATACGCTTCTATAAAGAAATTTTTTATCATTATCCATAAAAACTAAAATTTTGGTCTGCGTAACCCTGATTGACATTTAAATTTAAACTTCTGTTTTAGAATCTTAATATAAATTTTTAAAAACTCACTGTGTTTGTGTATACATGTTCCTTACTTCACTCTAAACACAGAGTTAAATTTGGCAAAACTTTGAGAGTTTATAATTTGAAACAGAAAATAAATATAGTAATTTTTTAAAATGGATAAAATGTAAGTAATTATTTAATTAATTTTAAAATAAATCAAGATTTTCAGATTTTATATCTTTATTTATTGAAATAAATTCATATTAAATAACTCCACAAAAATGATTTCATGTTATCTTAAAATTTTAAATTTTACCTTTTCAATGATAACAGTTTCATTTCTGTGCAATTTGTTCCATAATTTTATTAATTATTCATATTTTAATGAATAATTAAATTAATACAAGCGATAAAAAATATGCAAGATTTTGTCATATTTCTACTTTATTTTCCGAGAATATTATTTCACAAAAATATTTTTAAGCCATATTAAAGATCAAAAATTAACTTTTTACCAACATCAATTTTCTTTTCGCCTAATTTGTCATATTTTAATAAATTTTACAAAATTAATTTTGCGTTAAATTTGTTGCAATTATTTTTATTGTCGATGATGAAGAATAGATACAAAGAATTGTTGCCACAACAAACTGTCAGAATTTCTAAAGAACCCTAAAAGAAAAGTTTAAAAGCAGGTATTAATAACGCATACCAAGAATAACAAATGATTTGGTTTTTTTCAATGTTTATTAGTAAGAAAAAATTAACTATTTAATTAATTTTTTAACCTTTAACTTTCTTTAAACCTTTTTTATGCATCAATATTTGATATAATATGTGATTTATGTCACAAATTTTAATTATTTAAGGAGAAAATAAAATATCATCGGTTTTTAAAAATCGTCTGATCCAATTGATATTATCTTTTTACCTAAAAGAAGTTTTTAGAAGATTAAAATATTTTCAGACGATTAAAAGATTATGTACAATATTTTATTCAAAAATAGCTTAAGAAAATTTTAAAACATTTTAAATAGAATTATAATTAAATAGAATTCCAATTCCAAGCAACGCCAGTTGTATCAAAGCATATAAATTTATAATTCATCTTATATATTACTTTTAACATCTAAGATAATTAAGAATCAGTTTAATGAAACGGCGAAATTAATTTCAGTCAAATACGTTTTTTTTTTTTACCAAACAATCAAAAAATTCATTTTAAAATTTAAGGAAAAAAATTTTACTTTCTCATATTTGAAGTACAGCGAAAGTATTATTATTGACAAAAAATTCGAACTCGAGATTTTTATGAATCTCCGAGTTTTAGATCTCTTTAAGTTTGATAATCACATTTTTGGGAAACATCTAATTGTCTGTCCGTCTGTCAGTGACAAATATAACTCAAAAACGCTTTTAGCTAGACAGTTAAAATTTAGTATATGGTTTCCTTAACAAATTTGTAGATTTCTATCAAATTTTGAGTAAAATCTATTTAAAGGCAGTCTATCTGTCAGTCTGTTCGAATATAAGTTAACAAAATCATTGCAAAAACGAAGAGAGATTGATGGGTGAAATTTGTAATACAGATTTAAATACTACCATGAAGAGACACCCATCAAATTTATAGACAAATCCAACAACGGCTTGAATGTTTGTTGGTCTGCGCTTTTAGAAAATGTAACTCAAAAATGCAGTGACAAATATTCAAATTTAGTATGTGATTTTATAACTAAAAGCGTAGTTTTATGTTTATGTCAAAACTTTGTTCCATTCGGTTGGGAAAAACTTTTTCAAAATTCAAATTCGATTTTCGGATACTTTTCACCGCATGCTAGGATTAATCGCCAAAAAACTCTCCAAGAATCGTTCGATAGATTCGGAAAGATACTAAATTACTCTAAAGATTAATATTTCGAAACCTTTGTACGAAAATGGTATTCAAGGCAATTCTCTGAGCTAACACTTTTATTAGAGAGTAAGTGAGAAAATTTTAAGGAGACCATTCCTCTTAGTTTTTCTTGTGGCACTAATTCAAACTCTCATAATATTCATATTTATTTTGATATAGTAATAAGGCTACGAGCTAGCGCAATTTTAATAATACTTATAATAATGCTCCATGCGCTATTTAATCATAGAATGCTAACTTTTTAAAATACGGTGTATTTTACATTTCCTTAAAATTCCGTTCACTAACTCAGAATGCGGCAGAAAATACAAAAATAAAACATATTTCATTGTCTACAAGCTGAAAATAAATAACAAACGAATCAAAAACCTTTCTTCGGTCTAAGAGCATATGGGACAAGAACACTTGTAAAAACGCATGTAATACAATGCCATTACAATAATTTGGTACATCAGCGCGCTGGTCGATAGCAATTTTACAACAATTCGATTGCAGACAATTCCTCATGTTTAAGGTCAATTGAATTATATTTTCCGACTATCAATATTTTAAAATTGGGGAAAAACAGCACTGTAAAGCAGCTTGATCGAACGGATAGTAGTTTCACTACGTGCTCTGGTTTTCCTTCTAATAAGTTTATCTGCATCATTTGTTTTTGATAGTTGGAAAATGGCTTACTATCAGTGTGAACACATAGCTGAAGGATTTTTTGCATTTCAAAAATCTTCAGTATATTTGAACTCATTCATAATTTTTTCAGTGGAAATCTTATTTACTTATTCTAATAGTTAGTTATAAGAAATTGGGTTTTTTTTTGTACAAAAAATCCCCAATTGTATTTGTTTGAGAAATTTTGTAAAAATTTTGTAAAAAATGGAGTGGGGGGGTAAAATCGTGTTTTTACAGGAAAGACACTTAATTTAAAAAGCAAAACCTTATCTAAATATAAAATTCAATCCAAATCATTAATCTAAAATGTCTTTTCCGCGATACACTGAATAAATTTATATATGTACAAAAATTGCTCGTTTAAAGTTATAAGAGTCAAATTCTTAACAATTTTTAGGATGGTAGCAATTTTTAGATTTTTGTGATATTTTTATGTTGAAAAAAAGAAAAACATATTTAAAATATATGTCTGTTCGTCTGTATGAGAACATATTAAATAGAAAGCATTAAGATCTTGATCATGGATGTGAGATCTTTTTACAAAGCTGACAAAAAATGGTAAGATCATATTATTTCTTATTATGCGCCATTTTTTGAGTGGCGATTCGATTTAATCACGAGACTATACGAAATTATAAATACTAATAAGATGAACTAAGATGGGATTACATTCCTGTAAGCTATGTATTGCTATAAATGTAGTTTTTGTAAATAAATTCGAGGAATTCTTGTTTGCTTGCGGATTATCTGCATATGTAATTATTCGATAAGATGCACAAACCGGAAGATTTATGTTTTTAATAGTGCTCTGTTGTCACAAGACTAATCTCTGTTAGAAAGGTTCATGCGCACAATGAATAGAATTAAATTTAGAAAAGTAAAATAATATGATTTTAATGTCCGACTATCTGTATGTATATGTATGTATATGTATATGTATATGTATATGTATGTATATGTATGTATATGTATATGTATATGTATATGTATATGTATATGTATATGTATGTATATGTATATGTATGTATATGTATGTATATGTATGTATATGTATATGTATATGTATATGTATATGTATGTATATGTATATGTATGTATATGTATATGTAAAAATGTATATGTAAACAATATATATGAAATCAAATATAACCAATATTCCCTACGAATCAGCTGGTCGCCTAAAGCGACTAGTATACTGAATTAAAAAAAATTTTAATATCGCAAAAATTAGAAGATAATTGAAATGGACACTTACTTTTTAATGGCATTATGTTATCATGGGATTTGACTCTATTAGGATGTTCATATGCACAATGTACTAACTACTTGGCGCTTCATAGCCAAACTGGCTCTTGCGCCAAAAAAATAAATAATAATAATAATAAATAAAACAACAATAACATATAGACAATGGACAGAATGGGGTAATGGTAATAAAATAACATGGCTTCGATATCTGTCAGAATTTGATGTTTAAAAATATGCATTTTTGAGGGAATATATGCAAACATTGAATTATGCATAAAAGATTTCGTCTGCTGAAAATAAGTACAATCAATAATCTATGTGAACCAACTGATCACTAAAGGTGGATAGCATAAAATACTGCATAGCAGCGAAAAATATAAATTGTGGTTATACAGTAAACATTGTAAAAAAAAAGTCTTAGAAACCAAAATTACTTATTTTCATAATTATTAATATTTAGATTAATTTTAGTGATATGAAAAATAAATATTTGCAAACTAAGACCATAAATATTAAAAATAAATAAATAAAATAAAATAAACAATTCCAGTTAAACAAATTCTTTTGTACTAAAATCTGTTAAAGGAATAGATTAAGTGAAAAAAATTTTTGGCAACAGTTTAAATTTTACTCTTAAAATGCAACTTCAAACATTTATAACAAAATGTTTATACCAAGCTTTTATATGCTAAATAATAATTCATAGAGACTAAATGTAAGAAAATCTGAAGTAAATATTTATTTGCAAAATGTTTATAACTTTAAAAATTTAAATTTAGAATATTTTGAAAAATAGAAGCAAAAGTAATTTCACTGAATAAAAGAAATATGTAAAATATAAGTGCTTTTAAGTTGAAGCTTTTGTGAAAATGTTCCAATTCAAATATTGAAATCGGCAGTTAAAGAAGAACTAAATTCCTCAAAAACTATTCTGATGACCCTTAAATATTTGAGGGAATTTTCCGGAACATTTAATTTAAAGTAAACGTTCATTTACCAGAAAAGAAGACGTACAGCAAAACATTTTCTAAAGTATTCTCTTAAAAACTAGAAATAAATTTATTCTTATATTTTATCAGTAAATAGTTTCAGGCTTATATTTAGTTACTATTTCTGAGAAGAATCGGGAAAAATACGGCTGAACGAAGACTGCATTCTAGGATTTTAATTAGAGAAATCACTTACGCTTTTTTTTAATTTCAAATTTATTTGAGTTCCATTAATTTCGAACTAAGTAGATAAAAAAATAACATATAGTGAGCTTATTAAATGTCAGGTCTTCATTTTAAACAGAAAAGTATCAATTTTGATAATGATGTGTATTAAAATAATTATTTGTTAAGAAGAAGAGAACGTATTGAAAAGAATGACTTATCTGCGAAATATTAGTATTAAATAAAATATTATTTATAATAACATTCATAGTTGAATTGTTCTTTCACTTAAAATATAAAATATTTATTTAATCAATCTAACAAAAAATTAAAGTATTAGCTTTTTAATATATTTGGTTTGGGAAAAAACATAATATATATATTTAATATATTTTAGATGCTTGAAATAATTATGATAGTAAAGATAGTAAATTTATGACAGTAATGAATTTTATAGCTGTTCGAGATGAAATTATGATCAAGATTTTTACTTATGAAATATTATCTATTAAATTAAAATTGCAATAAAATTTTTATTTATCTTTTTCGTTATTGACTAATAACAAAGATAATTGTATGAATGCTTTTTTGCTTGGGGAGGGGGGGGGGTAAAACGCTCTTAAGACCAGATAATCTGATCTACAGCTACCGAAATTGGCATATATATATATACTTCAGAGGAATGAAATATGCTTTTTGGTGGCAATTTTCTTTTTTGAAGTTTTAATTAGAACGATAATTAATTGAAAATTAAGCTGGATTTTGGCGTTTTTCCGCGATTACTGCTAAAAATATGATTACACAAAAATTAATTTATTACACTTTTGAAATTAAAAAAAATTATACCAATTTAATAATCGTGCGAATTTTTCCTGAATTTTCGAATTTTTAAAAAAATATTTCTTTGCTTAATTTGCAACGTTAGATAACATTTTTCGCCCGAAATTCCAACCGTTTTCATTGTTTCATCAAATTTTTAATCGTGTAATTTTCTTCGATTGTTGAAAACTAGAAAAGAAAGATTCTGTTTAATATCTGTATAGTTTTCAAGACAGATAAAGAAATAATTTTGCCATACTTTGAAGATTAGAAGATAAATTAACTGGAATTTAAGTTTTAAATATTTCTATGATATAATGAGACTAGTCTAGAAAATAATTTTCAAGTGCACTATAAACAGAAATTAGGTAAAACATTTAAAATTATAAAATTGTATTGACAGGCAATTTGTTTGAATTGTAAACATCAATTTATATCTAAACCATTTATCTGAAATCAGATATAACCAATATTCCCGACGAAACATCTGATTATCGGAAATAATAAGTTTAAATTATGTTAAAGATATTTTTAATGTCAAATATTTATTTATAAAGCATTTTAAAGCAAAATACACATAAAATACTATTATCGTCTGCAACTTTATTTTTAAAATGACTTTTTAATATAAAATGTTAACACAAAAGTCATTCTATCGTCTGCAATTTTACTTTTAATCAAAATGAGAAAAATCTTTTGCTTCAAATAATTTTTGATAATTCCTGATAATTACTGGAAAATTGATGACTGCCCCAAATGACTTTTTTTTAAAAAACCATACATTCATAGCAGATAACACTTAATATTTGAAAAATAATACGAAATTTGATTAATCATTTTGAGTATTATGTTAAATATGTGTTTACAACATGGAATAAGAAGATGTCATTTTCTTTAAAGAATGGAATTCTCCATAAACGTTAAAATTAAGTATTTAAATTTTGAGTAAACTAGAAAAAAAATAAATTTCAAAATAAATTTCAAGTTAAAGAAATATCTTTCAATACGAATAAGATAAAAAAAAGTATTCATTAAATATGTGTCTTTTTCATGTTTTGGCTGAAACAGCACACATTTTTTTATTCAACTGTTTCTTCTTTAAATACTAAACACACACAAAAAAAAATTCATTCAAAAAATGCAAAATAATTAATAGCATTTCTCAAAAAAGAATAACCATAGCTTTGAAAATAAATAAATTGTTAAAAAGTCTGCTATTTTTTGATTAAAATCACTTCTCAATCATTTAACATTAACAAATCCATCGGCGTTCCATGTTCCGTAACATGTTTCTATAATAGCAATCTTAATTTACGTGTTAAGTAATTCAAAAGAAAAATTCTTTCGGAACTAATGTCTCGAAGCATTAAATCTTCTTAATCTTTTCAACACGTAAACTCAGGGAAAGGCGGAACAATTTGGGACATTTAATTCAAATTCTGGGCACTTTTTAAAGCAGTCAAAAATCGGTAGGATACTGTTTAAGCTGAGATAGTTGGTCATTTGGTATTCGTTTTCAGAAATATTAGCGTAGGAGAATTTATTTACACTTAACTTTTTCTTATTTAATTAATGTTTGATGTCTAGCTTTCTTTTAAAATTAAATATATTTGATTATTTAAATCTTAATATAAATTAAAGTCATTTTAGCTATAAATGCCAGTATTCTATGTGTATGTGTTTCACCTCTCATCTTAAACAGCCGGGGCGAATTCAGCTAAATTTGGCATACTACTTAAGACAAATATATCATACTATTTAAACATATTATTGAAAAAGAAAAGAATATTTTCAACTTTCAAAGTGCAAAAAATTAAATATTCTGTAAAGTAAAAAAATAACCAAAATTTTGTCGTTTCCCAGCAGTAACTTCAGGGCAAAAGACTCCACAAGAATTTTTTTTATATTAAAGTATTAAAATTTTTACCTTTTCAATCATATCAATTTTATTTATATGTCTTTTTCGTTTCATTTTTATTGATATTTCAAAATTTCATAAGTAAATGATACTGATAATTTTGAAATAAGATAAATTTACAGATATTCCGTAGTTAGGAAACGGAGAGATTTTGAACCACTCTATCTTTATTTTTGGATATTTCTGTTTAGTTTTTTAATATTTTGCAAAATTTATTATTGATTGAAAAAAGTACCTATCTTTTATTTAATTAGATTTTTAAAAAGTGTTATATCCTTTCTACAAATAAAAAAATAAGAAATATCATAAATGAAAAGACTATAGAATTTTTTGTTCAAAATTTCAAGAACTTATACAACAAGTAATAAAGTAATGAAAAAAAATAAGTTACCAACAGTTTAAAAAAGTTGTCTAATTAAAATCTGTATCAGACAATTGTAAAATTATATTACAGAAATAACGTAATAAAAAAAATAAACTATCAGCAGTTTTTTTTAAAAAAATCGTCTGGTTGCATGTTCTCATTTTAATTTTTAAAAAACCTTTCAGATTTAAAAAAATGTGTATTATAATATTTTATTCAAAATCCTGAAAGTCGCAGAATATGTCAAATCTTAAAAATTATTATTAAAAGCAGATTTCGAAACAATCCATGAATAATTAAAGACAAATCCAGATCACTTTTACAATTACTTACTAAAAGTCAAAATACGGTACATTCCGAACTAATTTTAATCTTAACTAATTCTCTAGTTTAATCTTCTTAAAAAATCTTTATAAAATTTATTATTATTTTTATTTATATTATTTTTTTTTATTTTTTTTTTTTATTTTTTTTATTTATTATTATTATTTTAATCTTTATAAAATTTTCATAAAAGAAAGAAACCATGTAGATTTGAGGACGGTCAAGTGGTAGGTCGTTAAACATGAAACGAGAGTTAAATCGTTGGATATTAAATATCTACGCTTACAATTTTTTAACCTTTATAATATCAAAATATTAAATTTTATAAACCGGATTTTAGAAAGAGAATAAACAATAAATAAAACACTTTCAAACTCACGCTTTTCTTCTCGCTTTTTAAGAACTAATTTTTTTTAACATCAAATATTGATTTTCCTTTCGGTTTCCAGTAATAAGATTCTTAATAAAATTTCTAATTCAAGCATTAAACATGTTCCTCCACTTAAAGAAGTGAAATATGTTCAATAAAAAAATGGCATACGAACACGTATTCCTGAAAAAGAAGAAGAAATGTTCTTATTCGAGTTCTAGAAGCTTCATTCGTTTAGCATTATAAATTGCAAGAATATGGTCTTTTCTATGCGAAGATCGTTTGTTTGTACACATGTGCAGCACAATTATGTTTTATATTCCTTTGTTCTTAGACATTGCAGACGATAGCAAACATATATATATTAAAGAAGATTTAAAACTCACGGAACTGCAACCGCGACTGCTGTTTTACATCGCCATTTTTGCTATTCGGCTGTAACAAGAAAAGAATTAACATTTGTACCTCAAGGACGAAAAAAGTAGTTTATGTCTTTTCTTTAATGATATAATGAACAATATTTTTTAAAAACAAACATTCTTTTTTATTTTCATCTTCGAATCTTCAAGTAAACCTCGGAATGATCAAAGAAAAAAAAACGAAAAATGGATCTAGATTAAATTGGAGAAAGAGTTTTTTCATGGTGTTGTTATATTCAAGGTTCGAATAAAAGGAAAACTGAAGTCATAAACTGTGAGATTATAATTTCATTTTCGAATCTTTGGTATCTGGGGAAAAGGATTTTAACTTTCGAACAGGTAATAACTGGTGTTTATTATCTTTATATCCTTTTATCCGTTACTTATAAATTATTTATAATTCGAGACAGGTGCTTTTATGAAAGTGTAAGATTTACTTTGGAAAGTGGCTTATAAAATAATAGAAGATTTTAACTTCTGGCTTTGAATCCGATCTAGAAAATGATATCAAATGCTTATTTGAAGATTATTTAAAATGTTTTCCGCTTGTTTGAGCTTTAATTTTTTCTTAATATTGTTGTAATGGTTATTCGTTAAGTGATCAGTTAGATTAAATAGCCTATTTATTCAGATTGAAAAAAAAGTCTTATATTTGCCCGAAGCTAAATAAAATTATCAAATTCTCTCATTTTACTTTACTGTATCCATAATATACAGAAAATATTTTAATCATAAAAAAAAATCAAACACGAGATTTTGACAAATTCCTACGTTTCCACCTTCCTGTATTCGAAAAACACGTTTTTTGGAAAATGTCTGTCTATGACAAAGTCAACTCAAAAACGCATTGACTTCGTCGGTTAAAATTTGGTATACAGTCTTTGCACCACATTTCTAGATTTCTATTAAATTTTGAGCAAAAGAGAGTCTGTCTGTCCGGCTGTTCGAATATAAGTTAACACGATAATGCAAACGGACACAGCTAGATGGATAAAATTCGGTACACAGATTTAACATGTACAGTCTGAATATCCATCAAATTTTGAGACAAATGGATACATATATTTAATATCTAAAGTGTAAACACCTAATCTTGAGCCAATACTTCAAGGGGTTGACCGTCTGTCTGTCTGTACTTACAGAAACATATAAATGTGATAGCTCAAAAACCGAATTATTTAAATATATCAAATTTGGTAGGAGATTTTGTGACTACAAGTGTAGTTCTGCGATAATTTTTTGTTTCAAACGATTAGGAAAAACGCATCTAAAACTCTAAATGAAATTTAGTATAGAGTCTTAATACCAAATCTGTAGATTTCTATCAACTTTTGAGCAAAATCCGTTCAGAGAAAGTCTGTCTGTCCGGCTGTTCGAATATAATTTCAGACGATAACTACGAAATGGTGATTGATAGATGGAAAAAATTCGCTACACATAATTAACATCTATAATGTAGATACTTATTGAATTTTGAGCTAAATCCAACTGAAGGTTGACCGTCTGTCTGTCTGTATTTTCAGAAAAATGTAAACGTAATGACTTAAATGTATCAAATTTAGTTTGGGAATTTATGACTGGGAATAAAGTTTTGTGTCAAATTTTTGTTTCAATCGGATGAGAAAAACGCATCTAAAACACAAATTCGATTTCCTCAGGACAGGGATTAAATCGCCAAGGTTCAGTAAAAATACTAATTTCACGCCAAAGGTTAACATTTCGTAACTATAGTATGCCAATGCTATGAAAGCGTTCTCTGTAGCAACTTTTTTCTAAGGGGTATGCGAGAAAGTTTTGGAAAAATCACTCACGCAGGTTTCACTTGTAATTAAATGGCGTATAATAAAAAAAAATTAACGTTGAATTTGACTTAACATTAAAAAAAAATTAGATGTTTATAATATCTCCTTAATTTCTGTGAGGCATAAAATATTCTCGCGGTATTTCAATGAATTAACTCAGTTTCACTTTGCAATTCCAGGAATGTTATTAAATCCTGCGTGGCGGCTCTTGCTACGCCTGGTATCGCCATTAAAGTTACTGGAATTTCCGAGGTGGATAAGCACAATTTCAATTAATCTGCTCTAGGCTCAGTTTAGTTGTAGGTTTAATCGCACCTCCCCCCCCCCTCCCTTTCTAACCTTCTTCCTTTCCAGAACGTTCCTCGTTAAAAATTAATTTGGCCACTGTATTGCTTGGCGATTTTTGTTTTATGAATCGTTTTTTCTTTATTTCTTCTACATGAAATAAACAAAATGAAAGTCATGCAATTAACAAAAAATACGAACAGGAGATTTCGACGAACCTGCACGTTTCAGATCTCCCTGTAAATGAAAATGAAAATTTTGGAATTACGGCTCTCTGCCTGTGAGCGTTATAACTAGAAAACGCTTAAGCTAGATAGATGAAATTTGGTACATAGTCTCTGCACCACATTTGTAGATTTCTATCAAATTTTGAACGAAACTATTCGAATCGGGAGGGAGGAGGGTTTCTCAAAACTTTCATCTCTAATAAACTTGTCATGTCACACAACACCTTATATGGCATTGGCGCACAATAGTTACGAAATATTAACGTTTGGCGTGAATTTAACATTTTTAATGAATCTATCGTACCAACTTTGGCCAATTATATGAAGATGAATCCCTGGCATGCGTTAGTTACCCAAAATATCAAATTTCTATTTTTAGAAAGGTTAATTTTCTCAACCGATTGAAACAAAAATTTGACACAAAACTGCACTTGTATTCAGACGAATTTGACATATTTACATCATTGTATTTTTGAATTTTCACACTTACTTGTTTCTGAAAGGGCAGACTGACAGACAGTCAACACGCAATTGGATTTGTCTAAAATATCTTATTGGTTTTACACTATAGATGTCATATCTGCATACCGAATTTTATCTATCTAGCTCTCTTCATTTTGGAATTATCGCTGTTAATAATATTCGAACTGCCGGACACACAGACTTCTGAGCGGAGTTTGCTCAAAAATTGATAAAAAAAAAAATCTGCAAATTTGTTGTAAAGATCGTATACCAAATTTCAACCGTCTAGCTCAAAGTAATTTTGAGTTATCTTTGTCACAGACTGATGGACATTTTTCAAAAATGTGTCTTTCGAATTCAGGGAGATATAAATCGTGGAGAGTCGTCAAAATATCGAATTCGAATTTTTCGGTGATTATTATACTTCCTCTATACTACATATACGAGAAAATAAAATAGTCTCTTCACTTGTCCGATTGTCCGAATAGAAGTTACGACGATAACTACAAAATAAAAAGAACTAAATTGATAAAATTTAAAACACAGATTTAGCATATAAATTGTGGCTGTGTGTCAAATTTAGAACTAAAACCGTCAAAAAGTTGACCATCTGTCGGTCTGAAATTTTGAGAATATGTTAACTCGATTATTCAATAGGGTCACAACGTAATTATTGTTCGCCGATGGTGTGCGGTAAATATAATACATAAGTATTTGATTTCTCTATTATACGGTAAAGAAGGTAACTCTCATCTAAAGGGCTCTGATAATAAATATCTGAGCACTTCCGACGTTCACGACCTAGCTTAAAGTCCTTGATAATTTTATGTGTTGTGGAGAAGGGTTATGACATACGACATTGCATACGGCATTGATTAAATATAGCTCTTTAAATGCCAGAATCAGTGGTTTACAGAAAAGCTGGATTTCAAAGTATTCAAATTGAAATCCTTGGTCATGTTTTATATAAAAATATGTAGATTATATTCAAATTTTAATGTTTTATTTTACTGACATCGATGTTTTTATTGTTAATTTTACAAAAGGATATTTTGTAAAATTGTGTAGTTGTTTTGTAAAGTTGTAAGTGAAGTAGTATTTCAAATTTTTCTATTATTATATTCAGTAGTCCATCTGTCACAATCATATCTGAGAATATAATCTTCTATAAGGAGAAAGAAACCGAATGCACCAATAGAAGGAGAGAAAGCTTTCGCCGATTAAGGAAATAGCTTTTCTCAGCTTTTGGAAAGAATAAGGTCATTTTCATATGAACTATATCATAAACCAGCCTAAAGCAAAAATAAAAGCAAAATATTGTTAAGAATCGGTAATACTGCTTTTCTGTCGTCAGCTTTATGTTTGCAAAGAATGGTTTACAGATATTCTTAAGGATGCTAAATGGATAATTCAATAACCTCCAACTTTGGCGAAAAATTATCAACAAAAATAAAGGTTCTGGAAAATGCAAGATTTATGAACCCAATCTTTATTAGGATCCGCGATCTCGAGGTTCTTCTGGAGAATTTCAAAAGACATCATGGCCTGTTGAAAAACTATATAAGATGAGCCGCTGACATGAGGATTTATCCTCTCTTTGTAGTGTTGAACGCAGAGTGAGCTCTCTTCTTTATACTAAGCACGGTTGAATTTATTTAACTAGAAATTTTCAGTCTTTTTGTCAGTCTGTACAAGTGCTGCTCTTAACTGTGTTTTTTAACCGTTACACCAAGTTTTCTGGAGCATTTTGAAAAAAACCGTCGTTTTTCATTATCCTACCTGTTAGACATATTAAACCTACCGATTGATTTATGTATCAATATATTATTTACCGGTCTTTACCTTTTCCAGTTTTTTTTTTTTTTTTTTTTTTTTTTTTTTTTTTTTTTTTTGCAATTACATACTTATTGCATCTGAATTTTTAAATTAATTTTATTTTTTTATCGGCGGAATTTTACGGATCTGAAGAATCTTCCAATATCTCCAGTCATCGTCCCAAATTGTTAAGGAAGCGTGGTAATTTTAATGTTACTGAATGTTAGCTGAAAGTAACTCAGGTAGAAATAAAAACTCAAGATAATTTCGAGGGGAAAAGAAAAAGAGTTCGCAATTTTCTGAATGCATGAATAAACAGTAATGTTCGTCAACATCATGTAACTAATGCTTTACATGAAATTATCATATAGTGAAAAATGAGGAAAGTTGTTTCTGAAAAGATAATAAAGATCTAATGAAATTTCTCCGATGAATGCAAAAGCTGGAAATCTCTTTATTGTGTTTCTCATGAAATCGTTAAATGAAGAAGGTAATAAATATATTTTTTATTAACTTTCGTCTAATCTTGTTGAAATTTTTATTTGAATTGGTGTATGAAATTCAGACATTTTATATAATAACCTGAATTCTGGCATTCTATAAATGCTTGCTTTCATGCAGTCTTTAATATGAGTTATTATATTATGTTATATATATAGTAATATATAATATATATATAGTAATATATAATATATATATAGTATGTTATATATAGTAAGTTATGATATTTTTTTTATTTTAATATTAGCAGCCTTTGGAGACCAGTTAGTGAGTCCGATATAATGGTTATGTTACTAACAATTAAGTCTTTTGTCTATAATTTAATATTCATGATTTCCGAACTAATTTATTTTAAACATCAAAAGTAAGAGAGATTAAAGTCGAATTAGTTTAATGACCTAAGATAATTCTTTTTAGCATGTGTATGAAGTATCCTAATACAGACAAGTCTCCTGATTTAGTTTTTAGTTTAGTTGTATTAACGTCCCTTTTTAAAGCAACACTAGGGCTATTTTGGGACGGACCTTGTCATTTTGAACCGCAGTCAGATGATGAGGACGACACCTGAGCTGGCACTCCCCTCTCCACACCACACCAGCGGGAAGGCGTTTCGCCTGGAAGGATTTAACGTGTAACAGACACCCTTACACGACGGTTTTTCGGTGGAATCGGGTCACGAAGTGAAACCCTCCGGTTCCGAAGCCGAGACCTTACCACCAAGCCACCGTGGCCCAAAAAGTCTCCTCATATACGAGCGCGTAAAAATGTAATTGTATTTTTCTGTATTTTTTTGTATAAGCTACACATACATAAAACAGAATCCTGCTTCACTAGCTTTCACCACTAGAAGAAAATCAAGCGATTAAGTAGTTTATGAAAATAGTAGTTGAAATCCATTGAAATAAGGCAATGTGTTGTTAAAAATTGTGCAAAAAATAATTTTTTAAAAAGAATGCCAACATTTAGGAGAAATGCTTCGACTAGATTTAGATTTAAAATTTTGAAATCCATTGAAATAATGCAATTTATTGTTAAAAATTGTGCAAAAAAAATATTTTTCAAAAAACTGCCAACTTGCAGAAATGGTTCGATTAGATTTATATTTTAGATAGAATAAAAATTATTTTGTGCTATATATTTTAAAATTGTCTCGAAACAATACCAAAAATTTCCTTAATTCTTAATGAATTAAAATAAGATAAAGCTATAGATAATTAGTAGCTCTAGATATAAAAGTTTGTTCGTATAAAGTGAAAACACATGCTTATATTCATCTTTATTATTAGACAAGCTGTCTTTGGTGACCATTTATCGACAATTGGAAATATTTCAGTTTAATAAATTCACTTAGACATTATATTTTCGTCTTATAGGCAGACATTAAATCTATATAACTTCAATAATAGCTTTATTTCTATTTTTTTCATTGTTCATATAAACTATTTTAATAGAGTCAACTTCTATAATGCTAAATTGTTATTACAAACTTAAGTATCAAGTTCATCTAAATTCTAATTTTCGTGAAACTGTAATCTCAATTTTTTATTTATCATATAAACTACTAAAATTGAATGGAATGTTTCTTTCTTTAACTCAACAATGGAAAAAGATCACACTTTTAAATATTTGAAGAAGCAATGAAAAAGATTTCGATTTTATCCACAAAAGTAAAAATGCGGTTTTGAAATACACTTATAAATGTGTTTAAGATTTAATTAAATCTAAAACGACTGACAGCAATTAAATTGGCATCATTGGAAAATATAATTTTTTGAAACTGTAAAAAGTGTAAAAATCATTATTTGTGCTACATTATTTTCGGAAGTTGTCAAGAAAAGACATCAAATTCTAGCTTAATTTTTAATTAATTAAAATGAAAGAAAGTTATAAAGTGCATATTCCCACTCCCTGAAATATCTTTGAGTCAAATTTGGTAGATATAGGCCAAATAAGCTGTCCTTTACGGTGCCAAAACATGCACACACACACACACACATACATTTTCTTTTATTATTAGAAGAGATTGCTGGTTTTCTTTGCTTTGTCTGCTCCACAAGATGTTTTTAATCATATTTTTTTCATGTCACACCACTCAATTATTTGATAGTAGGCCTGCCTGAACGCATCATTACGTTAATCTGTTATTTGAATACTTTGTAATTGCATGCATGTGAAATCTTGATTTCGAATCCAGCTGAAAACACAGATGTAGGAAAAAATATTAAATACTTTAAAATAAAATAAATCATACTCCATAAAAGATTCCATTCTTTTATTTACCCCATGTAGTCATGTGATTAAATCCAACGAGCAAAAGGCAGTATTGTCCAGGTCTTTTCTACGCAGGTTCCGCAAAACTTCAGACTGAGTAGAAATGCGTACGCACTGGCACTAAAGAAACAATCTAATTTCAGTTCAGCACCATACTTTATCCTACCGATTTAATGATTAAATATTTGAAATATATTACATATATAGCATTATAGATAACAGTTTCGATAAACAAAATTTCAAAATTTCCTTTTTTCCTTTAATATATTTTAATCTCCTCATCATTTCATACTGGTTCTAGGTTCTTTAATCTAATTAATTTCGCGAGCGAGCACGCGAAATATTTGCAAGATCTCAAACTGAATTGTATTCGCCGAGCACAGAATTAAGATCGAGGAAAATTTGATAAGCTGTTATGAGACATTTCAGAAAACAATCTTTTGATTTTGATGAACTTTTTTTATGTATTTTTCTAGAAAAGTAAAATACTTTATATCAATTCCAACAATGTGGAAGTTTGAATTGTTTCAATCCTTTTTTGAAAGAAGGATTAATTTTCCGCTGTCTTTTTTGATATTTCCAACCCAGTACATAATTAATATAGACAAAGATCTGATGAGCCGTTATGGGTCGTTCTAGAAAAAAACTTTTGATGAAATTCTTTTATTTATTGTTCTAGAAAAGTAAAATACGTTACATTAATTTCAACAACGTGGAACTTTGAATTCTTTCAATCCTTGTTTGAATGAAGAAGAATTAATTTTCCCGCTGTTCTTTTTATATTTCACCAGACACAGAATTAAGGCAGAGAAATATCTGATAAGTTATTATGATTCGTTCTAGAAAGCAATCATTATTAGTATTTTTTATGAAATCCTTTCAATTATTATTGTATAAAAGTAAAAGTAAAATATATTACATCACTTCGATCAACGTGGAATTTTGAATTATTTCAATTCCTTTTTGAATGAAGAAGAATTAATTTTCCGCTGTGGTTATTATATGTCACCGAACACAGAATTCAGATAGAGAAAAATCTAATAAGCTGTTGTGATTCGTTCTAGAAAGCAATTAGCTTTTGATCAGTTTTTTAGGAATTCCTTTCATTTATTGTTCTAGAAAAGTAAAAGTAAAATACGATACGTCAATTAGACCAGCGTGAAACTTCGAACTTTCATCGCTTCTTTGAATGAAGAAGAATTAATTTGCCCACTGTTCTTTTTATATTCCCCAAAGACCAGAGCTTTGATCTCTTCCAGACTTTTCCAGAAAACCTAAAATATTACACAATTTACCAAAAAATTCAACTATAAATTTCCAATGGAATTTTAAAGCATGAATCGCTCACTGAACTTTATATACGGAAGTTTTCTCAAGCATAAATGAAATTTTCAACTAGGAAGTCCGATGGCGATCAATTTTATTCCATGTAGAATTCCGTTAACTTCATCTTTTTTCCGGCTAGCTGCACTAACCGACAACAATAAGAAACCCAAGGAATGATTTACATGTCTTTAGACCTATGTTATGCCATGGGTGGTCGCTTTTATGCATTTCCAGCAAGCAGCTGTCACGCGAAATCGATTATTTTTTGTTCTTCTCCTTTTTCGCCATTTTCCCAAACTTTTTCGTGTTGTTTCAAGTGCATGTGGTTTGATAAATAGCGTTTCGGATTCGCCTACAAATTTTATTCGTTCGATCGGACTTGAAGCGTTGAAAAGAGGCGACTGAAAAAATTTTCTTATGTTTTTATGCGGTCTTTGATCTTCGAATAACAGTTACGGTTACGGTGTTTTCTTTTACGTAGTTTTTCGAAGAAAGCGAAATTCTGGAAATATAACTTTCTTTTTATTCTCGTAGTTCCACATTACTTCTCGTTTTGCGCGCGAGTTCTTTTTTTTTTTCTTTCTTTTCTTTCTTTCTTTTTTTTTTTTTTTTCTTTTTTTTTTTTTTTTTGCATTTACTTTTCTGAATTTTAAGTTGTATTTTTTTTCCCTTCTTTTTCAAGATAAAATAAATGTTTCTATTTTTTGGTTACTTTTCTAGTAAACGTAAAAATAGAAACATTTTACCGAAATAGTTTCGTTTTTTTTCATATGTTTTTTCTTTCGTGAACTGAGAGATGGTAGCTGGGCAACTAGAAATTGCAACCGTGAACAACAGCTTTATTTTGCGGAAAAGCTGTTAGATATAAGACAAAATAAAATCTGTAAATTAATTATTGAGTAATATAAGAAATGAGGGATAAATGATGATAAAATGTTCTTACTAAGTTTTATTCAATATTTAAAAAAATATTGAATAAATACTTTTTATTTTTCTCAATTATATTATTTTTTCCAATTATATTATTTATATTTATTCTTTTTTAATTACATTAGTTATATTTATTTATTTTTTCAATTGTATTATTTACATTTAACTATTTATTTTCAATTATATTATTTTTATTTATTCTTTTTTAATTACATTATTTATATTTATTTGTTTTTTCAATTGTATTATTTACATTTAATTATTTATTTTCAATTATATTATTTTTATTTATTCTTTTTTAATTACATTATTTATATTTATTCTTTTTCAATTACATTATTTATATTTATTTGTTTTTTCAATTGTATTATTTATATTTAATTATTTATTCTCAATTATATTATTTATAATTTTTATTTATACAATATTTTTTTTTAATATTTACTGGATTTTATTCAATTATTTTGTATTCGTGTACAAAAGTAGCATTTTCATACGCAAAACAAAGGGAGTAGTCTCCCTGAAAATTTCTCGCATACTCTCCGATAGAATCTTATCCCGCCCCTATCCATTCCATAAAATTATTAGCGAAAAATAATTGTAAAATATAGATCTATGTCGTGAAACTAATATTTTTATTGAATTTATTGCATGAATATGCATTTTAGATACCTCTTTGCCGACCGAAATAAACCAAAATGTGACACGGAACCACAGTTGTAGCCACAAGATAGTATACAGAATTCCATTTATTTAAGCCATTATCTTTACATGTACACAAAAGTGCAGACAGACGTACGGTCTGCTCTTTAATATAATTAGCTCAAAGTTTGATAAGACACTATATTTTAGATACTAAATTTGTACACCAAATTTTATCTACCTAGATCTGTGCATTTTATAGTTATTGAGTTCACTTGTCATCGAATAATCAGACTGACAGTCTTTCTGCGAATGGATTTCGCTCAAAATATGACAGTAGTCTATAGATTTGGGCGTCATTCCATGTACCAAATTTCATCCATCTAACTTAGAGTGTTGTTGAGTATCTTGTTCGCAGACAGACATAATGCCAAAAATATTATTTTCTGAGTCATGAAAGTTTCTAATATTCGGTGATTCGTCAAAATCTCGAGTTCGATTTTTTTCATGTTTACAAGTATAGTTAGGGAAAGTAAAACGTGTAGTTAGTATTAAAAAAAATTGAACTCGAGATTTTGATAAATCCCTATTTTTCCCACATTCGTAATCTGAAAAAAAGTTTGGAAAGTTCTAGAATGATCTCTAATTCTCTATCAATTCGTCTGTTTCCCAGCGAACAGGATACCTCAGAAAAAGGAACAAGCAAAACAAATGAAATTGGTATTTGTTTATAACTTAAATTTTGTAAATCCATTTAAAATTTTATTTGAAATCTTTCAAAGTGAAGTAAATTTCTCCATCTCTCTGTGTGCATACGAGCAGGATAACTCAAAATCGCAATGAGCTAGAGGAATAAAATTTGGTGTACGGTGTTATCACTAGAATTGTAAGCCAAATCCCTTTACAGGCTTATAGTTTGTCGGTCTTATGATCTTCAAAACAAGAAGGTATAAGAATTTAATATTTAAAGTTTCACTTGATTTTTTGATTTTGTGAAATTTTGTACCAGTTGGCCAAAGAAAAGAGATCCAAAATTCATACTCCATTCTTTTCATAACATTCTTTTTCTTCATTCTTTTCATAACATTACAATGCACAAAATAAACCATATTGACAAAAAATTCTAGAAATCCAATTAGAAAACACTATTAATAATTTGTGAAATGATTTCAACATAAAAAGTGTAAATATAACTTCCATATGAATATCATTAGCTGCTCTTTTCCCCTTGACAATGTAATTTTATCCGTAAAATTTATTTAAAAAGTTTTAGCTACTATTGTATGTGGCAATAAAATACTCCGTAGTAAAGCAACTATTCTTGTTTTTATATTTATATATTATTATTAATCTCTTTTTCAGTAAATTTTGTCCATTATTTATTTAACATCATTCGCAGACGATTTTGTGAGTGTAAGCATTTTTACATATTTTGTTACTTTTTATGTTTTGATTTAATTTAATAAAGCAGGCGATTTTATTGGAGTTCTATCTATCTACATATTATCTTCGTTCCAATTAAATTTTCTTTCCCTAGAATGGCAATAAAAATTTAATTGCTAAAAAATATATAATTCATATGAAATTTCGGTTACCCATAGCATTAATTGGAAATGATGGTTGGAAGATGGCTCCATAATCTTGATGAGAACTTATAAGTAAACGCTGGACTCGTCACTTTTAATAAATGATATGAAATCGTGGATCCTCGCAACCTTAATCTGAAATTATGGATGGAATATAACCCCATAAAATTGATGAGAAATGATAGCCCCTTAATCTTGATATGAAATTATAGGTAGAAGTTGAACCCATAACCTTGGCGTGAAATTATAGATATAAAATATATCCTTAAACTTAATAAAAATCAAAGGTATAAGCCAGACTCTTAGTTTGTCGAGAGTTATTGAATAGAAACAATTGCCAAAAAATGAGTTAACTTTGAGGAACTGGACAATGTTTAAAAAAAGAGACGTTAATAAATACTTTTATTTGAAGACGAACGTAGTTTTTTTTTTCAAAATTATATGTACATTTACGATACTAAATTACATTGTTTCAAAAACAATGATTTACTATTGTTACAGAGAAAAAAAATCCAAAATTCATCCGTGGGTTTTAAGATGGAAAATCCAAAAGTATCAGTAAGGAATAAAGGCACTTTATTCTACATGAAAATACAAATACACAGTAGCAAACAACTCAGTAATAAACAACTGTGGCAGCGCAAACGATCAGGAAGAATTCGCACGGAAGTCAATAGTCATTCAACTACTCAAGTCTTTAGATTCGACTACTAGTCACTATTGACACAGCGACAGAGCATTAAATGTTCTAAAGGAAATATGGAACTCGAGTATTAAAGCAGTTAATGCCAAGATTCTTGAATATTCTGGTCCTTCATTTATGACTCCAAATTAGTTGCGAAGTTTGTCGCCAAGGACAGTGGTCATTGATCTGGCATCCATTCAATAATAAATAAATAAATAAATAGAGATAGATACAGATATAGCTATCTGTAAATAGAACTAGCTATCTGTAAAACTATCCTTCTTGCCTGAAGACCTACTACACAGGGAAGTAATATTCCAGATTCGTTACGCTATTTGATAATTTACATTTCAATTACGATGGATGAAGCGATATGATGAGTGACAAATTGTATTAATACGGTTTCGATTCGATCCGATATATATATATATATATATATATATATATATATATATATATATATATATATATATATATATATATATATATATATATATATATATATATATATATATATATATAAAGAGAGAGAAAGAGAGAGAGAGACGAGGCGCTGTATTTTTAATTTCGTTTTATTCTCTCCCTGGAGACAAGCATGAATATTTACAAGAAGACGCAGAGCGGCACAAACACAGAAGTAAGAAAGGAACGAAACAAATGATCACTAGTCTTATATAACATGGGATTTCCGGCCACGTGGAGACTTAATACATGTGTTGACTTTTATCAAGGGCAAAGAAGGGATCACTTTCATTTGATACGTAGTACTGATGGCGCATTATTTTTACAAGGGAATTAATTAAACCGAAAGCAGAATTAGATCAGGAAATAAGAGAATGTTTTACTATGGGCCAAATTAAGATAAAGTTCTGGAAATTAATTTGGTTAAATTAGATATATATATATATATATATATATATATATATATATATATATATATATATATATATATATATATATATATATATATATATATATATATATATTAACTGTGATTAATTTAATGGTATTTAATTACAAATTTAAATGCCATTTCAATTAAGCATATGGAGACTAAGAAGTGAAGTGAATTGATTAAACTTAAGTAATGCTTCAACGTAAAAATTAATAGATTTGTTTACATTTTCATATCTGGGACCCGAATAAACCGCATCATGTAGTAAAGTGCAGGAGACAATACGAATGTGGAACATGAGAATAATTTATTTCATAACTTAATAGCCGAATTTCTTAACAATTCAAATAAAATGACGTCACATTTGATGGAAAAACGTAACTATTTGCGTCATCTAACGCATTCCATGATTTTTTTATGTAATGTTGTAAATTCACATTCTTATTCTTCGTGTAAAATGACCATTTGGTTCTAGCATTAAAATGGAACGGTAGATTTATCTTGAATTGCTTGCGCATGTCAACTGATATGTTAACTACAATGAAGCCAGTTGATAAAAAAATTAAAACATAATCTTCCATCTTGTATGTGCTATCTGAATTCTTAAAAGACTTCATTAATATATTTCACATCATATATTTAACGATATTGCGAAAGAATATATATTTGTTGTTATAGAATATGCTTTTCATAAGATGCAATATCAAAGCAGCATTTTTATACGTTTTAGATTTTTTTTCCAACAAAATTGTAGAGTATTATAGAAAGGGCGAACTTACTTTAGATGAAACTCTTAAAGTATTTTCTAGTGGAAAATGCGAGGCGAAGTAGGTCAGAGTAAAAAAGTCTCTTGAAAAATCCTTTTTTCCAACATTTTGGGCGTCATTTTTCACTTTTATGACCGACATTTCTGCTAACTATCAAGGCTTCGCATCAACTAAAATAGAATACTTCTTGTAGCTGGCATCTTTGAAACACTTTATCGATTAGAGGAACTTTTTTTACAGAAAACTTTTAAAATGGTGTTGGCATCAACATCGAGATCAAAAAAAGGGCAGAAGTCAAATACTTTAATATATAAAATATCTCCATTTTCGTTTTTGCAGAAAATTTAGGTAGTATAAAAAAATTATAATCAACGGATAGCCAGTCAATTCGCTTCAGAATTATTTTCTTCTTTATTGTAGCCGTCTTCAGCGACCAGTCATACGCCCAGTATATAAATGAGTCCTGTCTACCAACTCTGATGAATTACATCTTATCTCAACAAAGTATAATGCTATTTTAAGTTAAATTTGAATATTTGAATCACAAACATATAGCAGTTTAATTTATTAGTTATGTTCACAAAGCGATGGAATTAATTGGCGAAATAGGTCGGTTGTTTGGGCTGGAGGCTATGCCGAAGTTTTATTTTGTAGTTTTTCTCGAAACTGTAGGACAATGCAGATGGAGGGATTAATAATAAGTGATAAGTAATGATAAGTGACAACTGATGACGTTTGTAGATGTTAAAAGCTCTTATATAAAATAAAAATTAGCGAAATCGGGGCTATGGCTTTGGCTGTGCTACACAAAAATTTTCTCCATCGAGAGTGAGAATGAAGTAGAGTTTTTGAATCTTCCCTCAGAAATGAAAGGTGAAGGAGAGCATGTGACTGTTGATGACGTATCTAGAGGTCACATGCTTTCATATGAAACAAAAATTGGTAAATCAAACCATCAATATCTATCTATCCATCTATCTATCTATATCTATATCTATCTATCTATCTATCTATCTATCTATATATATATATATATATATATATATATATATATATATATATATATATATATATATATATATATATATATATATATATATATATATATATATATATGAATTGTTTCGAAACCAATACTAATTTTTCCATTTTTTTTTAATGTTTTATTCCTTCTTATTCACACATCTGTTGAGAAAATACTAAGATCAAAACATTCTCAAATTATTAAGACACATTTTATGTCTTGAAATATTTTTGAGCCTAGTGAAAACAATAAAAAAAAAACCCAATAAAATCCGAAAATAATAAATTCTGAAAAACAGGCTTCTACGGACATTAAGAAGCGGCTTTACTCAAACTTGCATTCAAGTGTTTTGAATGCAGGTTTGAGTAAAAGTGAAGATATCTCTATTATATCAAAGTATATTATTTTGGATGTTAAAAATGAAATTAGCGATATATAAAGTCCTGCAACAGAAAATAAAAATGATTAATCGTGCTGATTTAAAATTGATTAGAAATATTTATATATAAATTGGTTTATTTTTTGTTTTATTTATTTTATTATTATTTTTATAGAACTGCATTATGTCCAAAACTTTTATGGTTGGTAACTGCGTTAAAAAATCGATTTGTTGAGATAAAAAGTTTTTTTTTTTTTTAAATCATATGAGAACATGATGTTGTTTTGGTTAGGGGGTTTTGAAGCTCGAAATTGCGTAGGCAATGAATATTGAAGCTCGAAATCACGAAAGCAATGAATAAAGCATAAATTACAATTTTCATCATCATCTTTTAATCGCATATACACTCAAGTCCAAAATTAAGGCCACAAAGATGTTTTTCAAAGTAATTCTAAATGGCTACCAGTAAAATTTAAACAAATTATATTTTATATATTGTAAAGGACTGGCAACACGATATCAACCTTTGTTGCGGAAAAAAATGTTGTTTAGCATTAGTTTTTGAGGAACTACTGAAATTAGACCGTTTAGGGATTTGGGAGTTTTGTCTGCAATTTTGTGAATATTGAATTAAAACAAAAAATTTAACCTGTTTCCAGTGAGAATGAGTTATTATAATCGTTTAGACGATTCATTGAGATGGAGAGCTGGGCAGTCTCCAGCGGAGGTGGCTCGATGATTACAAGTGGCACCGAAAGTGGTATCCAGGTTGTGGAATCAATTCCAAACAAGTGGTACTGTAACCAGGAAGGCCGGTCAAGGCCGTCACAGAACAAAGACGCCTGCACAGGATCGCTATTTGGCATTAAGCGCACGACGACATAGGCTGACAACAGCTCCTCAACTTGACTTTGCTGCTGCGTCTGGAATAAGAATTTCCAGACAAACAGTATACAGACTTCTAGCAGAGAGGGCCCTTTATGCCCGGCGACCCGTTGAGTGTGTCCCTTTGACTGCATCCAACAGAAAAGCCCGGTTATTGTGGTGCCTAACACAGCAGTTTTGGGCACAGCAAGAATGGGGGCGTGTTCTTTTCAGTGATGAGTCGAGATTTACCACACAGAGTGACACTCGTCGAATCTTCATCTGGAGAGAGCGAGGAGCTCGCTATCTTCCCTCCTACGTCAAAGAAATCGACAGATTTGATGTCTGAGGAATCCTTATCTGGGGTGGCATAATGTTAGGCAGTCGTACACCACTGCACGTCTTCGATGCGGGTACTGTCAATGCACATCTCTATAGAGATGAGATCCTTGAAGCCTATGTGAGGTTGTTCCGGGGTGCTTTTGGCCCAGACTTCATATTTATGGACGATAACGCGCGTCCACACAGAACCCAGATCGTTGATGATTTTCCTGAGGAAGAGGATATTCGACATATGGACTGGTCCTGGAGGTCTCCGGATCACAATCCTATTGAAAATGTTTGGGGTGGTCTCGGAAGAGCCATTGCACAGCGTAACCCCCTTCCTAATACCCTCCAAGAATTAAAAACCACGGTTTTGGAAGAATGGGTTTTGTTGCCCCAAGCATTTATTGACACCCTCATAAACTGTATGAAAGCTCGTTGTGAAGCCTGTATAGCAGTGCACGGTGGGCACACTCCATATTAGACAGGCTTTTCCCTAGATAAATGCTTTATCTCTGATTCATAATGTAACACTTTTTGATTTTTTTTTTTGACACACAGTTTTCCTTTCTTTTTTTTTTAGGTTTATCTGGAAAAATAAATATCAGAATTTTGCAAAGATCCTGATTTTTAATTCCATACTAACTTTTGTTGCCAATGATCCAACTAATAAAAGTTAGACGAAATAACAAAAAAATTAAACATTTTATAAAAGTTTTTAAAAAACTTTAAAAATATCCATATTTAAAAAAAAATATTAAAGAAAAAACTTTCTTTTTATGTCAAAATCAACTTCATAATACAATCCGTAAAAAAAAGACATTAATTACTTTTAGAATTACTGAGTACAGAAAATGTTTTTGAAAAAGGGTACTATGTGACCTTATAGCTGTAAAGTATATAAAAAAGGCTAATTTATTTTAGATAATAACACTCTTGAAATGTTTTCCGGTGAAAAATGCAAAAAAGAAGTAGGTCGAAATAAAACAAGTCTCTTGAAATATCTTCTTTCCAATATTTTGGATATCATTTTTCATTTTATGGCGGATATTTCTGTTCACATCAAAGGTAATAAAATACTTCTCTAAGCTGCCATTTTCCAAACACTTTAGCTATCAGATTATTTTATTCAGAAAAGTCTTTAAATGGAGTGTGAGTCGATAGGAAAGGTCACCAAAACGTTAGATATCCAATACTTTATTTCTGAAATATCTCTATTTTTCGCAGAAAATTTAGTGATATGAAGACATTATATGATATGGATAACTCTTTTATTTACTTCATTGATCTTTTTTTGTCTTTTTGAGAAGTCATCAGCGACTAGCTGTTTGCGCACTCTCTTAATAGTATTGATTTAGTCTGGTCAAGCAACTTCGATCTACTGCATTTTATCAAATGAAGATTCTATTTTGAATTTAACTTGAATTAAAAGCGTCGAACATTATGAGTAGTTAATTATGTTAGCGAAGGTGGCGAAATAGGTCCGTTTGTTAAGACTGGAGGCTTTGTCAAAGTTTTAGTTTGCGATATCGGTCGAAACCTCAGAATGATGGCGGTGCGAAGATAAACATGAAATCGTGCATTTTGTGTTTATATTTATAAAAAAAGAAAGAAAAAGAGGGAGAAAGAGAGTAAAGTATGCATTTTTTACTCTTTCTTTTTGATCGTTTGAATTCTAAACTTGAAATATGTCTAATGTCATAGACATAGACACCATTATATATCTCCTCCCCTCTCGATTCCAGGATTTTATAGGAAGTATGTGACGATACGAGTTGGAGAGAGAAAAATCTACATTCCAGACTGAGGGGTAAAGTCATTAATAGTTGCCTTCCTATAGCCATCCTGCCGTCAAATGGCAGTCGATGAAGTTACATGGCTACAGAGGGGCATTGAACACGTATTTACAGAACATGTTTAAAAGAAAGTGGGAGATAGAATGTTATAAAGACGTGACCTAATGTGAAGTAGTAATGTTGTAGACCTATGCCAAGACCACACTTCTAATTTCATTAATTTAAGTCATTGCATTTTTGATTCATTTTGCTCACGTGAACATTCTTGAATAGAATGATAGATCATCTGCTTATTACCAGATTTAAACCAACATTTGAAACATAATTATTTTTTAATTTAAAGAAAAATACAAAAAATTCTAGAAATGTCTGCCAAAATTTTACAGGCATTGTTTGTTATTTAATATATATTGATATTTCTTACTATTGAAACGTTTTCCCTTTTTATTCACATGATAATTGGCATTTCGGCCAGATGTAACGGCACCCTTTTCCCCACACATAGTTAAATATCTCCGGACCACCAGATTGGGATCCTCTTTACCAGTAGAGTCATTCTGTCTAATCATTTTTTGTAGCCAGATAAAGAGCACCAGATGTGAGTTTCGTCTTTTCAAAGAGATCCACCATATCTTCAAGAGAGTAGAACGTCAAAATATATAGATGTTAAACTTCTTTTTTTTCATTATGAAAAGGACTTCTCCAATCTTCTAGAAACAATCACTCATCAGCAACAGTGCCGAAGTCAGGTGACTTTAGCACGTGTAAGCTGTGAATTGATTATAATTAACATGTGTTCGGGTGGGGTCAGCTACAAAGCTGGATCATGAACAGACATTCCCACGATCGAATGGAGACCATTTAGGAAGCATTGCTGAAAGGTTATTGGATGATAAAGAACTCAAGTGCACCAATGAGAAAATCAGAGGCGGAGATCCGGCGGAAATAAAATGCGGGCTTTTTGTTTTGAAGGGAGAGGAGAGTAGTGAAAGCCGTCGAAGGGGAAGTCGGAGAGACGGGTATGTTCGAAGTTGTTCCTGATTTTGTGAAAAGCTCTGTGTGGAGCGGGTTTCTGTGTTAGGATCCACCCGATAAAGATCGGTGGATTTCTGGAGCTACCCCTGGAGTAGCCTTGTGAGCTAACAACTTGTTAGCGTCTTTTTGGTGCCTATTCTCCGATTTTTTCGAGGAACTATTTCCTGATTAAACTTTCAACTGTTGTGTGAAATTTGTAAATAATATTAAACTAGATGAGAACAAGTTGTCGGATTGTACATGTATAAAGCTGTAAATAAAGAAACTGTTTGGTTGCGCTACTCTTTTATTTGATCGGTCAGAATGAAAACATTACACTTTGAATTTACCTTTTCAACTTGCCAGTTTTTCTAAAGAGGCGTCTTTGAACTGAAGTTTGATCCAAAATACTACTTTTTACTTTCTTCTGTGCGAAGTATCTAAGGGGAAAGTACTTCAATAGTAAAAAAAGTCGAACTCGAGACTTTGATTAATCTCCACGTTTCACACCTCCCAGGTTAGTTTACTTTAATTCAGTTTTTTTCCTGTTTTAAAGCAACAATAGGGCTATTTTGGAACGTACCTATTAATTTTGTACCATGGTCAGATGACGATGACGGCCCCCGAGCTGACACCCTCCTCTCCAAATTTCACAATTCCAAGAGAACGAAAACATATTGTTGGAATTATGTTTGTCAGTGTCAATACTATTAGTCACAACACCTTAAGCTAGATTAAAGAAATTTGTTTTTGGTCTTAACAACAAATTTATAAATTGTTATCGAATTATGAACAAAATCCGTCCAGAGAAAGTACTTCAATCAAATCTTCTCTGAGATTAAATGAAAGCAATAACTAGAAAACATTAAAAAAAAAATACTAGAGAGATAGAATTTAGAATTCGTCTAAAGTGTCGAACCACATGAAATTTTGAATCCCAAATCCGTCAAGGATTGACTGTTTCTCAGTCCATACATCGCATCCTTCTAAACGCGTTGACTTAAATACAAAAAAAATTTAAATAAATGGAATTTAGTATGCGATGCGGAATGATTATAGTTCGGAAACAAATTTCTGCTTTCTGCTTTAATCGGCCAACAAAAAATATCCAAAATGTATCCTCATTTTTTTTTACTTTATTACGAAACGCAAAATGCTCATGAACAGGACATGGATATTAAAAAGTCCGTATTCTCAATGGGGCCCACTGTGGCCTGGTGGTAAAATCTCGGCCTCCGAAACGGAAGGTTTCCGATTCGTGACTCGGTTCCATCGAAGAGCAGTCGTGTAAGCGGGTCTGGTACATGTTAAAACCGTCAGGGCCAAACGCCCTCTCGGTGGTGTGGCTTGGTGTGGAGAGGGGGGTGCCAGCTCAGGTACCGTCCTCGTCATCTGACCGTGGTTCAAAATGACGAGGTCCGTCTCAAAATAGCCCTAGTGTTGCTTTAAACCAGAACGCTAATATAACTAAACTAAACCGAGATCTGAACGCTTTCACTGCATTGCATAAGATCCACCATTTTTAAGCATTAAAGAATCTTTAATTAACAATATACAAGAAAGTTTTAGAGAAACCACTTCTGTTGTTAACTCATGGAGGGTCCTTCAAACGACTACAGCTAATTCTAAATTCTAGACAATTGATAGGTACAACAAAGACACTTGATATCAAGTGCCTTCTCGCAGAAGATTAATTAAAAGATTAATCTCCTGAAAGAGAAAGGCTAAGCTGTTGCGAAGCATAAACAACATATTTTTTTTTGCATCTTTTATTAAATATATAAGATTTAGTAATCAAAAATTTGTTAATCAAATTAGCTCATTTGAATTTCTTTATCTTTCAAATCAGTGGATAGATGGATATTGATAAAAGAAAAATATTTTGGTTTGAATAATCGAAATAAGTTCTATTTCCCTTATCTTGCATTAATCAAAAAATAATTTTATGTGCTAGTGCTTCTGCAAGCATTGCTGTTTTCCCATTTTTAAACTAACGGGAATTGTCTCCTCGAAACTTTCTCGCATATTCTCTAATAAAGCTGCCGTGCCAGGGAATGTCTGATATGCCGCTGGCTTACAATAGCTACGAAATATTAACTTTTGGTGGAAATTCAGCATTTTTGCTAAATTCGTCTGATAATCTTTGGCGAGGGCTTTAGCGATTAATCCTTGGATCGCTTTAACAGTATCCGAAAATCGAATTTGTGCTTTAGAAATCAGTTTGAATCGAGTTTTTCTCAACCGATTGAAACAAAAATCGGACATGTATTTGCAGTCTCAAATTCCCATACCAAATTTGATATATTTAAATCTTTGCGTTTTCGAATTATCATTTTTACATGTTTCTTCTAAAAGAATAGACCGACAGACAGTCAATTCATACTTGAATGTGGCTCAAAATTTGACAAATGTCTACACTATAAATGTTGAATCTGTACACCGAATTTTACCTGTCTATATTTCTTCGTTTTGTAATTATTGTATTGACTTATACTCGAACAGCCAGATAGACGGACCTCCTCTGCCGGATTTCATTCAAATGTTTCTCTCGAACGATTGCAACTAAAATGTGACACAAAACTGCATTTGTAGTCATAAAACCACATACCAAATTTGATCATTATTTAAGTCATTACGTTTATGAATTATCGTGTTTACATGTTTGTGAAAGAACAAACCTACCTTTAATCTTCGTTGGATTTGGATTAAAATTTGATAGGTGACTACACTACAGATGTTAAATCTGTGCACCTAATCTTATCTATCTAGCTTTCTTTATTTTAAAATTATCGGGTTTATATTCGAACCGTCGGACAGGTGGACTTCTTCTGAACAGATTTTGCTCCAAATTTGGTAGAAATCTACAAATATGGTGGAAAGACCGTATGCCCAATTTTAACAGTCTAGTTTAAAGCGGTTTTGAGTTATCCTGGTCACAGACAGACAAACAGACAGACGGACATTTCCCAAAAATGTGTTTTTTGAAGTCAGGAGATCTAAAACTTGGAAATTAATAAGTTGACATTGCTATTTGATGTAAGTAAAGAGACTTTTAATTCTGGAGGTTGCAAGCTAGAGAGGCCAAGTACTTCAACAAAAATTTCATCCTCTTTATCGACTGTTTACAAGAGTGGCTGTGATCCAAATAAGACTGGAATTCTAGAATTATTTACTTGCGCTAATCTGGAATTGTTAATTGTAAATTAACCCCTTCACTTCCGAATTAGATGACACATCCTGACTGGAATAAATATTATTATTTTAATTCTTATAAAAATATAAGAAGCATTTGACACATTGAAGCGTTTCTAAGTGATTTTTTTTATTTTAAATTACTTAAAACTTTCACTTAATTGCAGATTTATAATTTAATATTCAATAATTCGATACGCGAATCAAACTCGGCATTATCTGTGAAGGGGTTAAAAATAGCCATTGACAGAAGTGCGATAAAATTCAAATATCACACCAAAAATGCCAAATCGGAAATTCTTTGTAATGTGATAAACGTGAAAATTGTCTAATATTCGGTGTAGTACAAAAGAGAATGTCGTAAAAATGTGTTTGTGAGTTAACTCGGTCAGAAAAAGCATATATTACTGAAATTCGATTTTGCCGATTTAAGAGATGAACCCGGAGTGCGTGAATGCGAAGTCTTTAACATCGAATCATAGAAAATGATAAGAGTGCAATAACAGGACAATGAAACGATTAGCAAGTGATTATTCTTAAGAAGATTTAAACTTATTAATTGAGCCTGGATAAAAATATCTTAAGACTTTTGAGAAAAAAACAATAAAAAAAGCGGGAAATAAGTAAAAAGAAAGTATACATTAAAAATTTTTGGCAGAATCAGTTCAGACTTTGGAATGGTAACGTTGTAAGTAAATTTAAACACAGAATAGAAGTCAGTGTGTTTCTACGTTCTCCGAGTGCTTGGGGTCGGGGGATTAAATTTCTTTGATTATGATACTATCGCTTTTGTCCAATTCGTCGAAAGATTTTAAAGATAATTTTTATGGAATTTATTTATTGTAGCAAGGTTCAGGATTCAACAAATATGATTGTTCCGCAGTTAATAACAAACCACAGTTATTGCTAATTTTTCGAACCGTCACAATTCGAAAGAAGAAATAAAAAACGAATATGGAAACAGACAACAAATTTAATAAAACCTTTTAACAAATTTAATATTTAAAAAAAATAATTTTAAAAAAATTAAGCAAGCAATATTCACCAACGGAAGTGGTTTCTCCAAAACGTTCTCGCATACTTTCTAATAAACTTTTCATGCCACAGAATGCCTTGCATGGAATTGATTGGACACAATAATTACGAAATATTAACTTTTGGAGAGAGTTTAGCATTTTTACTGTCATCCTTGACGATTTATTTGGTGATTAAAACCAGGCATGTGTTAATAGTATCCAAATAAAAAAAAAATTTCCGAATAAAAGTGTGAAACTTTCATGAATATAAACTTAATTTATACTTCATTAAATTTAATTATAAATTAATAATATTAATTTAATTATGTCAATCTTTTTTAATTAATCAATCTCATTACAGCAAATGAAAGAGCTGTTTTGTTGTTGTTGTTTGTTGTTTCTTATGGCACTTGCCACTGACAAGCCCGCTGTTACGAGGACAGCGATTTAAGCCTGAGGGGGAACGTCTCTTATTTTTTATAGCAGCGCCAACTAGGGCCAAGAGTACGACTTTGCCACTCACGCATCACTCATTCGCTTGCACAACCCCTTTTTACAGGAGGGCACATTCACACATCTCACAGATAGAACAACAGAAGAACAACCATGCCCAAACCGGGACTCGAACCCGGGACGCCCAGATCACGAGGAAGACGCGCTACCCCTATACCAGGACGCCGGCAGAGCTGTTTCAAATTATATATGCGCAATGGACATAGAACATTCTGATTGGTTCATCGTGCGTCCTGACAAATTAAACAGGTGAAATCGGTGCAGTTGTTGAAACTAAGAACTGTGTCAATGTTTTATTTTGAGAAACATCTCAAATATGAGGTGTGGAATCGGAAATCCTTGATGAGGTATTATTAGATTATGAGACTGGAGGACTTTATCGTGATTCTTTCCCATACAGAATGCATATTTAACCCTTTAACGGGCATTTTTTTCTAGTCATATTATGTTAAAATATTTTTAGGCTTGAAATTAGAATAAGGAAAGGGATTCATTTAACTCATTAGATAAATTTAATTTGATTAATTAATTAATTTGGTTCATTAATATTTAAGTAACAAATCAAGACACATCATTTTGTGTAAGATAAAGAACTGAAGCATCTAAGTTTCTGCCTTTTAAAAAATTTTTGTCAGAAATGCTAACCTACATAAATCCATACAAAGATTGATAAATTTGGTGGGAAACATACTTCCCACGGCCCTAGAAAGGGTTAAATAACAATTTTGAGAATTCACTCACAGATGAAGGTAAAAAAGAGGTGACCAATGATGACATAACTAAAAATCATGAGATTTCATATGAAAAAAAAATGGCAAAATCAGACCAGTGGTTGGGATTAGGGTACTGGTTCTCTGTTTTCCCTATTTATTTTAAATCTTCACATGTTTATGATTTCACAAATCAAACGTTACTTCATGGTGAGGGCATGTTCAATGTATGAGTTAAAATTCATAAATGCTGAAACATTTATTTTTCCTGGCTTTCCAGCATTTTTGCTTTTGACACTTATTATGTTTATATCCTTTAGACCTCACTTTATGCTCCAAGCTTTTTTCAAATTTTGTTTCAGAATAAATATATAATTCAAAGATTACATAAAATCGGAACTTCTAGATATCATATAATATTTGAAAGAAACTTATTTTCTTTGCTTCGGAAATTCCTGGAAGCATGGCATTTCCCCTACATATTTCTCTGTGTCTCAGGCGATGTCGCATTTTCGAATGGTCCAATACACCGAGAGCGTTGAGGTCATTTCAGGGCTGTAGACTGTGAGCGTAGTAGAAGCCATACAGAGTCAAGCGCATCCTCTGAACCCGCATAATTATATTTTCCAGGGTCTCTTTCCCAAGCTATTCACTCAGTCAAATTATGGCAACAAATAACTTTGGGAGGAAATTTCTTTGTGACTCATGCTTTAGAAGGGTTAGTCGCTAGATTTCTTCACCCTTTTCTTCCCATAAAAAAGAAGCAAAATTTACATTTTTTACTATTTACTTTTTTTTAACTCTATGCATTCAAATGCAAAGAGAAAATGTTATAGTAATAACAAAAATTAGCAATTGAGATTTTTATGCTTTGCCACTTTTTTAGCAAAATAATAATAATAATAATTAATGTTTTATTTTTACATACATATATACACATGATTATTTCAGGACAAAGCTGACCAGATGCCTTATATTTTATATATGGTTTCTCAGGTTAATTAGATATTTGCTAGAAAATTTGAACCAAATTTCTTCATTTTAAAGCGCATACAATTATTTTCTTCAGTATGAGTTCTGTTCAGTTATATTAACGTCTCGTTTTAAAGCAACATTAGGGATATTTTGGGACAGACCTCGTAATTTCGAATCGCGATCAGATGACGAGGACGATACCTGTGCTGGTACCTCCACCTTATCCAAATTTCCGTGCCACACGGCGGGAGGATGTTTAGCCCTGACGGATTTAGCGTGCACCAGATCTTCTTACGCGATGCTTTTTCGAATTAATTGATAAATTCGGCGAAAAGGCTAGATTTATGCCAAAGATCTATATTTCATAATTAACCCTCACAGTCATGCAATAAATTCGCGTATTTACCCAAGATCCACAACTTTATGTGGAGGGATTGGTATAAAACCTTTATTCGACAGTATGCAAGAAAGTTTTGACTAGACTAATCCCAATAGTTTAATTTTTGTCTCGATCTTCCGATTTTTTAATGAAAATAATAATTTTTTGCATGCTATTTTTTTTTTTTTTTTTTGCGTCGTGTGGCTATTTTAAGCCAAGTTTTTGTACAGTAGCCTCTGAGGGCAAAGACCCCAAAGCACCCGAGGCCAGAAGTCTGACTTCTTGCTCATATGAAGATAGCACACACACACTCGCTTGCACAACCCCTTTTAACAGGGGGGGCTCATTCACGCACCTCACAGATAGAACACAGGGCAGAGAACAACCATGCCTGAACCAGGACTCGAACCCGGAAAGCCTAGATCAAGGGGAAGACGCGCTACCACCTATGCCGGGAAGCCAGCTTTTGCATGCTATTATACAAATAAAAGCATCCTTATATATAAATGTATATGTATATCTATATACTTATAATAAAGCTCAATGTGTGTGTGTGTGTGTTGGCGCTCTACAGGCCAGGTCATTTGACATAAAGCTATCAAATTTGGTACATGTATACCTTAGAGGTCGGGAATGTGCACGAGGTCCCTTTTTTTGAAATTTTAATTAGAATTTTAATTATTAATTAAAAACTAACTTTCCGGCCAAAAATATCTTCCATTTTCCCCACCGCCAACTTTTCCGCCAAAAAAAATCTTCCATTTTCTACACCGCCAAATGAGTAAGGCTTCAGTTTTTTTTTTCTTCCAACAGTAATGAGGCTAGGGTTAACATTTTTCGGCGGATTATTTTAAACGATTCTGTTTATTTTCTTAATGTTTTATGCATTTAAAATGAAACATTGTTAATGAATCGATCTTTCAGATTCATTCTGAAGTACTTTTGAATTAAAATAACACATAATAAAGGAAATTAAAAATGTATAATCTGCATAGCGTTACCCCAACTGGCGTAGAAAAATTCACGCATTTGCGTTAACGTAACGAGCGAAGAAAATTCACGCATGCGCATTGTGTTCTGATTGTTGACATGACAACCAACGGATGATTTAAATTATTTTTAGGTTAGTTGCATGCTTTTGTAAGTAAATTGTATTTAAGTTAGTTATATATTTTTTGTATATGCTTATAGTTTTAAGTACATCGTTTTTTAAGTAGTTTTTTTCTGTTTTCAATGATTTAAATTATTTTTAGGTTAATTGCATGCTTTTGTAAGTAAATTGTATTTAAGTTAGTTATATATTTTTTTGTATATGCTTATAGTTTTAAGTACATCGTTTTTTAAATAGTTTTTTTAAACCTGTTTTCGACCGATTATTTTAAACGATTCATTTTATTTTCTTAGTGTTTGATGCATTTAAAATTAAACATTGTTAATAAATCGATCCGTTCGTGATGAATCTGAGAAATTTTTGTTGACAAATTCTTGAGAAATTACTTAAATTAAGAAAGATATTCTTTAGTGACCATAAAGTTTAAACGCTCAGTGACTCTATTATCAGTAATCATATTATTAAAAAAAATGCTTTGTTTCAGTAAAAAATATTATTATATTAACTGCAGATTAATCATTTACACTTTAATTTAAAGCATAAATTCTACGAGGGGTAACAGAAAATGAGAGAGATACATATCACGCTATGACTGAAGGCCTTTATAATATTATGAGTGAATTATATGACTATCAAAATTTGAAGTTTTAAAATATTTTGCTGAAGAATCTATTAAAGTTGGAATTGCGTAAAATATTTAATGGTACGACCGGAGTTTAACCCCCTGCTTGGCTAAATTCTTAAAAATCGCCAACAACGGCCTTGCGAAATGTTCAAAAGCAAAGGAGCAGATGTTCAGTAATAGTGCATAATAAAGATCGCCAGCTTTGGCGCGTTATCGCAACTTGGCGAAGAAGGGGGTTAAACTCTGGTTCAACCTATTTAATTATTAAAATTTAAACGAACATTAAGTTTGGCGAACCGGCTGGTCGCCAAAGGTATCTAGTATATATATAAAAATCATAGTTTTTATCCATAATTTTTCCATCCAATTTTTTTTATTGTCCATTTTTTTCAAATTAGTTTAGCAATTAATTTTCTTTTGAATCTTCAGTTTTGTGAAAGTGTAGACAAGTTCGTTTTATTTATTTTATCTTTAAAAAACATGTATGTCATAGTATTTTGAAACTTAATTTTTTTCACATTTCTTTTACGTGTCTGGCATTTTTATATGGAATAAAATTTCACCCAAATTCACTTATCACGATTTTCTCTTTATTGAAATTCACTTATACGATTTTCTTTCTATTGAAAAATAAGAAAATAAATACCTATATTTTTTTTGTAACAAGATTTACTGTTGAGAAATACGTTCTCCCAATAAGAAAAAAAAATGAAACGTCAGAAATTTTTTAACTCAGTCTTTCGTCTTAAAAAAAAAGTGTCAGACGAAATTCAAAGACATTTTGTTGAGAGAAAGTCTGAAGCAAATGAAAAAAAGGAAGCAAGATTTACGAAAAATTTTAGAAGAAAAATAAAGAAAAAGAATGATAAAAAATATTTGATACATTGAGGATTTTCCCAGAATCTTAAAAGCTATCAAATTTAAATTCTATTCTGGCTGATATTGATTGGATTCTTAATCAATAAGGTTCCTTCATTTCACGTCACGGTCACGTGGCAAACATAACAGCGAATGCCATCTAAAAGTGATAAAAGTAGAAATTTAATTTCATTTTTCATTCGTTTCAATTTTATTTATTTTAATGCAGATGGCAATCCGGATTGGAAAAAAAAAAATCGTCTGCAACACTAAATAGCAACTTTTAACAATAACTAACCTTTTTGAATGACATTGTTTGTATTTTTGTTCGTAATTCGTTTAATGCTCGTTTAGAATTTTTTTAAAATGTTATTCCTATTTATATGTTAATTTAATACGAAAATAAAAGCGATGGCTTACAATAATAGGAAGATAACGTTACTAATCTCTCGCTTGCTCTATTTTCTTGAAAATATTATCTTCGAATTTACAATAGTAATTTAAAATCTCTACTTTAATAACAGTTACTATTTAAAATTATTTTGATTTAATAGAAATAATGGTTGATAATAGATATGTATTTGCTGAAGTCCATTATTCTTTGAAAGCTGTAAAAATCGATGATTTTCTTGTATCGGAAATAATTCACAATCTGCCAGTCATCAATATCTTATTTCGTTCTAACATTTTCACACAAACTCTTTCTATTTCTTTTATTTTCGCTTTTTTGCTTCGAGAAATTTTCTTTTTTTAAAGAAATTTCCAGTTTAAAAGATATGACATGCCACTTGTGATCGGAATCCCGGGACATTCATTGTTTGGATGATAGGTTACGATCCTAAATCTTCAGTTAGACAAAAGTTAAATTTTAAATAAAATTTGTTGATATTATAAGTATAATTGCATACTGAAATGAGTAATAAAATGTATTAAAAAGATATATTCTGTTATAATAAATACATAGCTAAAGAAACTAGTTAATCGCATTTTGTACAAAGATTCGATAATCTTATGCTCTCGTGATTACATGTAGCGACGCTTCCCCAGTTGGCTTGCAGACGTTCAGATTCCTAGTAACGGTTCTGATTCCAAATTGTTCTAATTATCACTATGATCATATCATTTTGAAGTGGTCCTTTAACAATGAATCAGACTGTTGTAAATACAGGCTGTCTGAGTACCAGGGTTACAATCTTCTAGGATGGAAAGCGTACATTTAGACGCCTCGAAATCACATAACAATACTCGGTCAGAAACGCTTGCCGGATGCGGTAGATGGCGTTACATGTGCACGAAATTATCGTGCATTTCCTAAAAGAATCTTCATTTCAGCATTCTTTAGCAAAATATTATGATCATAATCCATGACGTCACATCTGTCAACATTGAACAGGACGTAATTGTTAATAAATGACGCAAAGTTGGCGTAAGCATTTCCGAAATTGAAATCCAAAATGAATATTTCATGTTAAAGTTTTAAAAATATCTTTACGGTCGACTCAAAACATATCGTATATAGATATTAATTAAATAATAATTCCTTGATGATGTCATTGATCGAAATACTGATATGTATAAGTGCCAAAGATGAAAAAAGATTTTTGCACATGAATCACACATAATGAATTTAAATTTTAGATCTTCTGATGTCAGCTATGACAGCATTGCTAAGTCATTGGTTACGATCACACTCTATTCATGTGAATACCTGTGAAGTCATTAGTTATAAACATTCAATTTTGCTACTGAATGCTGAAGTGCAGACATCTCCGAGAATGTCCCAGTATAGCACTACTGGCAACGCCATCTATCATATCGCGCAAGCGTTTCCGACCAAGCATTGCTATGTGAATCAGAATCTTCTAAGTGTATCTTATTCTTCCTATGTGTTTGTAACTCCAGTACTGAAGCACCTTGCATACAATGGGCTTGCATGGAAGTTTAAATATCCGTCTGGCTCAAAATGTTAAACTATGTAATAAATAGGTTTTACCATTACTTGTAGCCAAGTGGATTAGATTTCATTCAATTTTATATTTGTGAAGACACACCAAAGTTAGATATGATTTTGAATAGTGAAATTAGAAATCTTGAGAACACACAAAGTTAGATATGATTTTGAATAGTGAAATTAGAAATCTTGAAAGCACACAAAGTTGGGTATGATTTTGAATAGTGAAATTAGAAATCTTGAAAGCACACAAAGTTAGATATGATTTTGAATAGTGAAATTAGAAATCTAGAAAACAATAGACAGTTCTTAGTCACATAATTGAATGTAGATGCAGACACAGTTCTAGACACATCCATGCATATATATCCCATTAAAAAAACATGCTACTGATTGTATAACATTAAATATATATTTGAATAGAGTGAAAATAATGGAAATTCTAAATAATGAGTTGCTGGAAGCCTTTGACGCTATGGAAGTCTGACATCTTCAAATCCTTCCGCTTCCGCTTCAGGGCGCCTTCTGATGGAATTCTAATCAAAATTCTTAATTCATTTAAGCTCCTCACAAACTCGGATCGTTCCAAAGAATTTACTTAATTCTCGGCACTTAACCTTTCAAACAATTTCCTAGACAAAGAGCACGCGGATGATTAATTAAAATTAAAATGCTGGTGCGTCTCAGACGGGAAATACGGATTTTTAAGAGGATTTGCCATTTTCTGCGTGAAGAATTTATTTGGAAACTCGTTATTTAGGTGATCATCTTTTAAAAATGAAGGATCTGAAATTTTGAGAGTTTTAAGTAACGCGATGATCGATAATTTCATGTTTATAATGAAAAGTTTGTTTAATGAAACTCTCTCGCATTGGCGAACATCTGCTGAAAAATGGAGACTAGATATTTTAGGTTGTAGCCGTTCGTTTCGGAGTGAATTCACGTTATGTTAAAAAAAAAAAGGCAAATTTAATTTAATTTGTAATTTTTAGTTAAAATAATTTATATATATATTATATTTAGTGGTAATTGCTTATATTCAGTTTATACAAATCTACAGATTTTGCCTAATACCCGTGAAATTTGGCACATGTACCCTTCAAAATAAAGGGAAGGTCATTTTCAACATGCCCTGAAGTGAATTACAATGTAAGTAAATATAAAATGAGAGCGCTTTTGATGTTTCTCACTTTTATCTTTCAAAAATACAATTTCATAAAGATAATTTTTACGTTGTCTTAACACTAAAAAAATTTCCTTTTGAATCATACCAATATACAATTTCCATTAAAATAGAATTTTTTGTCTGCTTTTAATTAATTTGTTCATTTTACCCTTTAAAGGTCCATTTTTTTCTAGTCATATTATGTTAAAATATTTTTAGCTTTGAAATTAGAATAAGAAAAGGGATTTATTTGGCTTATTACACGAATTTAACTTGATTAATTAATTAATTGGGTTAATTAATAATTAAGTAACAAATCAAGACACATCATTTTGTGTTAGATAAAGAAATGAAGCATCTAAGTTTCTGTCTTTCTCAAAAAACTTGTCAGAACTGATGCCAACCTACATAATTTCGTACAAAGATTGATAAATTTGGTGGAAAGCATACTTCCCACGGCCCTAGAAAGGGTTTATTTCCCACAGAAACAGTAGTTAAGTTTTTATTATAATGATGAAATTCAAACTTATTTAATTTTTCCATTAAACCATTCAATCACTCTATTTTGCCTTTTTGCTAAACTCAAGATTTTTTTTAAAAAAAACGCGTTTTTTTTTTGTACATTAAGTCTAAAATAGGATTTTTCATTTCCTAGTATAGACACATTTTAATTTGCACACAGCAATTTATGGCGGACTGATTCCATTAAATTTACATTTTGTCTTAGTAAAGAACCAAATAAACGTTTAAATCAATGCATTCGTATTAATAGTTTAATAGCCAAAAATATCAATATTCTGGGTCAGTAAGCTGCTCATCAAGGGTAGATAAATTTAAATAAAAATAAAATAAAAAGTGAATTGTTGTGTCCAACATTTTCTATATATAAAGTAATTAGATTCTTGGATATGCTAGGTATGTTTTTAAATTTTTTTAGTGAAAAAATTAACTGCTTTGTAAGATAAATTACGCAAGTTTATTACAACTACATTAGAATTAGATATCTTGTTTCAGAGATATGGTATTTTTCTCTTGTAAAAATTAAAAAACGAAATAAAATCGTGCGAATTTACAGATGCGAAATTACATTATTACGTAGTTTAGATAACACAGTTTCGTTTTTGACTGATAAGGTATTTTGCAACAGATTGTGACGCCGGAGGTATAAAAAATAAACACGTCGGGCAAAGATTTCTGTGAGTTTCCAATTATCTGCAAAATCGGGCGGCTTGGCAACGGTGGTTGATAAAAAAATTATCAAAAAAGGACTCAAATCAATGCGAAGAATGCTTCTGAAGTTTATTCATTTACTATAGGAAGGTTACACTTGAAATTATAACTTAAATGCTCGAATTTTTGTTTTTAATAAATAAAATTGGAAACGAACCGGGAAATGGATGTAGTTAATGGAAAAAAAAACCCGAAAGAACATCATAAGAATTTTTTTTTTTAATTTCAAAAAAAAAAAAATGTTGATATATTTCTACATCATTATGAACAATCACACCATGAGTTCTAGAAATCAACTAAAAATTATTTATTACTCTTACCTTGTTTTTTTCTAATCGAAAACAAGTTTTCCTGTATGCTTGTATTACTTTTCATAACATATTTCATAATTTGTAACATCCACTGAAATAAAATTGTATTCAGATAGCGCGCCAAGAATGAAAATTGTCACAGATAAAGAAAAAAAAACTGTCAAAGGCTCTAGTTGCGTTCGGAAAAGATAAAATGGATTTTGTAAATAAAAATTAAAAAAAAAAACTATGCAAAGGTTGCTACATAAGAGATATGATGTTTTAAACATGCGATGCAGATTTACATCCTATGCATTTAAAGGTTAATAAACAGCACATATCTGCACCCAAAAAAATAATTGATTTACTTTTTTTACAAAAAAAAATCACTTCTTTTATGTGTGTTCCAATATACTTTAAAAAAAATAATACTTGTAATTTTTTAGCAGATTTTGGCGATGCTAGATCTCTTGTTATTCAATCAGGCTTTGGTACAGGATTTAGACTTTGAACATTTTTATTTAAGTCTCTGAGAAGATTCAGTAAAATATGGATAGAATCCTGTTTTTCTTTAATCTTTCTTCTGCCATCTCACAGATAATATATATTTTTTTTCTTTTATCGTATCGACTGACTACAAAATATGCCTCTTTTTTTTCCTTCTAAGAAGGAAGCAAGAATTTCGAATGCAAACAAGAATTTCAAGAAAATAGAATCTTAGGGTGTGTTTTTAAGCTGAAACTAAAAAAAAGTTTATCTCTACTTCCATTTTTTTTTAAACTTGATTCAAACTAAATAAACGTCAGTATATGGAATTCCTAGCTTATTGAAAAAATATGCCAATTAAAAATTTATTGTATAATGTCTGAACAAGTCATAACGTGTAGAGAAATGTAATAGTAACTAATCGTGGATCTCTGTACTGATGTTCATGACTCTTGGATTACGATGCTAAAGGACTGATTCTTGCAGCTTAAAGCTTAAATGACGAGTATCTGAGTTAGGCTCCTGTATTCAATGTAACATTAAAAAGGGTGTCTCAAAATTAACTCAAGATTTGAATTTGCCACCATTTGTGCAATAAAGCGTTTGCAACCCTATTAGAAAAAACCATTTGATAGCTGATAGTTTAGGATTAGTAAAAATGCAGCATTACACGATAGAACAACGTGTTTTCATTGTTGAACAATATTTCAAAAATAATGAAAGTCTGGCGTCCACAATTCAAAAATTGGCCCCCTAGATCGTGTGATTTAACACCATTGAATTTCTTTTTATGGGGTTATTTGAAGTCAAATGTATATGTCAACAAGCACGCGTGCATTGAAGGAAGAAATTTACCCTCATATATATATATATATATATATATATATATATATATATATATATATATATATATATATATATATATATATATATATATATATATATATATATATATATATATATATATATATATATATATATATACGGAGAATACATTTTCCAATTTTAGAACGTGTCTCTTTCAAATGAAGGGAAGTTCATTATTTTAATCATAATACCTTTGTTTTTTTTTGTATTGTTGTGACTTATGATACTTTACAAGCCTGCTGTAAACGATCTGTCAGCGATTTAAGCCGAGTGAGCGTCTCTTGTTTTTTCAGTAGCGCCCACTAGGACCAAGAGTACGACTTAGCTACTTCATGCGTCACATTTCCTTACTCAACCCCTTTTTACAGGGGGAGGGGGTACATTCGCACATCTCACTAATAGAGCACAGAAGAAGAAGAACGATGCCCGAAAGGGGGACGGCTAGATTACCGGGAAGACGAGCTACCCCTATGCCAGGATGTCGGGATCTTTGTTCCATTATGGTATATCCCACATTTTTCTGATTAGACTTTTTGGCTAATCGCCTTTATTTCTTTAGTTATTTTTGTAACTTCCTTATTTTACTACTAAGGGTGTACTGTGTAAAATGTAAATTGCTATGTAAAATGCTCAATAATTTTTATATAGTTTACTATAGATACAATTCGCTTTCCTAGCAATACGAAACGTAGTTTTGAATTTTAAAGGCTTGAAAGCATTTTACCGATTATTCTATATATATATAAAGAAATATTATCTAAAACTTATACCGACGTATAAGAAATACAATAATGGCCTTACTTCCTTGATACATTAGTGGTTTATATAATTTATGCACTTAAATCTTATTTCCTGATCTAACTTGTTCCTTGCAAACCTAAATTGCTACCCATTCGACCTTCAATTATCTGTCTCTATATTGTTATACCCCTTTCTTATATCCCAGATGTTTCTTCCGTTGATTTTTGTGATATTTTTTATTGTTAATAATCAACACTGCTGAAGTTTCATAAAATATTAAACAATGTCGATTTGGCATTACCAGATGGAATGATTTTTCTAGATCAGGCCACACCATGTGTTATTCTATGTACTCAAAATTGAAATAATAAAAAATAATCTGATCCCTGACTGATGTCAATTGATTTCACATTCTAGATTCTACTTCGAGTAGCCTTTTCCCTTTTCCCCGATGAAAAGTACAGCTTGAAGAGGAGAGTGTTCACCTAATGAGGACATCCTTTTTTATCACCAACAGGTGGATCCACTTTATTGAACCAAATCTTTTTAAAGAGCAGAAAGCTAGCTGACCACACTCTAAATGAACATTAATTCTATCAATGGAAACTATTTCTTAAAAAAAGAATATTCTTAAAGAATTGTTTTAAAATTTTTATCTTCAAAGACTTGCTTAATGATTTTTTCTATCCTTTATAGTATACGAAGCATACAGAGAAACGCAAGAAAAAGTACTGTAATAATCAAAAATTTCGAACGTGACATTTTGACGAAGTCTCCATGTTTCTTTTTTCCTTCGAATCCAAAAATCATATTTTTGTTACTATGCGTGTCTTCTGTAAGCATGAAAACTCAAAAATGCTTTGAGTTGGAGGGACGAAATGGGGTATTTGGTAATTTATAGATTTCCATCAACTTTGAATTATATCAATTTAGAAGAGACCTCGTTATCTGAGTGCAGGTGAACGCCAGATAGATAAAATAGAGCTAGATAGATAAAATTTAGTTTACGGTTCTAGCATCTAAACTGTAGGTAAGTATCAAATTTTCAATCAGATTTGTCAAAGTGTGGACCGTCTATCGGTTTGTAATGCATGTAATGTGAAATCTGAATGATTTATTTATATAAGTCATTAAGTGTATATAGGTCACATACTAAATTTCATTTATATGAAATTTAGTATGTGATCATGTGACTACAATTATATTTTATGTCAAATTTTAATTTCAATCGGTGTGAAAAACTCATCAAAAAAACATATTTGATTTTCTAGTACTTGTATATTAACCGCATACCATGCGATCAATCACTTGAGACCGCATGCTAGGATTTACGCTAAAGTCACTATTTATAAACTATTGTTCGCCAGTGACATGTAATTAAAATATAAGTATCTGATTATTTTTACCATTCCACGTAGCATCCAATTCTCCCGGTTGAAAATAAAAATCTGAGTACTCTTGGCATTCAAGATTTTACCACAATTTCATGTGGGGTAGGAGAGGTAACCTAATACCTTTATAAGAAAATATTCGAGTAGGATCATCACACTGAAAGTGGATAAATTTTGAAAAGAAATGAGGCCAAATATATAGTTATAAATCTTTTGTAAACATCCGATATAGTACTTTTTATAAAAACATAACTCGCTCTTTCTGATTTCTCGATTATTGATTTCAGAGCTTTATCTATTATTAGGTTCTGGCATGCATTTTAATCAGCGACATCTATTGGTAAACCAGCGAAGTATCTATATAAACGACAATGGTTTTGGGTTTTATCAATTTACTATTACTTTATTGTTATCATTTTGAAAGTTTTCCATTTAGTATTATTGAGTTATTCGGTGTGTAAAGATCCTAATCATGGAATTCTCCAAAATGCATTTTCGACATTCATTTTTTTTTATTTGAAGAAATCTGCTGCTGAAGTCCTTCAGACACTTTTACAAACGTATGGTGATGTTGTTTCGTCATATCCCAATTGTCGGTTTTGATTGCAATGATTTAAGAGTGGCGATTTCGATGTCAATGCCAAAGAATGGTCTGGAGGACCAAAAATATTCGAAGACAATTATTGCAAGACTTATTGGACGAAAGTGAAAGCAACATCTCTAGCTATCTGGGGTGCACTTATTTTGGGTTTTTCTTAACCTTGTTAATAATGGCACGTTTTTCTATTGTAGAAAATATTCGAGGTCGTCCACTTCTAGTCTTATTTTCCGTTGATCCTGTTTCCTTGAACTTTTTTACAAAACTTCTGACAGTAAATAAACTTATATTCAACTGCACTCTTATAGCACGATAAGTTAAACCTTCATTTCTGAGCCTAATAATCATGTTTTTAACACTAACGTCCAACTCCTTCGATTTCGAAGTCATTTTACTGCAGTAATCGCAAAATAATGCATAGACACTTTTGGAGTAGTTTTGCAGACTTTATACCGGTAGAGTTTCTTATCAGTCGAAACACGTGACTTCAATGTAACAAAATTTGCATAGCAGTTAAAACTTTGCCAATATTTTTTTGACATGCAAATTTTCGATTTTGAAAGAAAAAATCGTAGAAAATGCAAATTAAAATAAAAGTTTTACTATTTTTATATATCTAAGATGTCTTGTATTTAATTACAACAGCTAAAATTGCATAACATTTTATTTATTTGTCAATATGAATAAATTAAGGCAATTGCCAATACTTTTTTTACCCACTGTATATCATACCAATTTTCCCAAAAAAATGTCTTTTTAAAGTGAAAAAATGATCAAAACACATGCAATCACCTAATAATAGAGAGAGAGTAGATTTTATAAAGATGAGTTTAGATATTAAGATTTCTTTAATAATAGTTCTTTATCTTTGGAATTATTTGCCTTTTGAAATCTGTCTTCATCAAATGTTTCGAACGTCATAAACACAATAAAATCGGGCGGAAATGATCTCTTGACTGATTGTCTTGATATAACTCAGAAGGTAGATAATTTCCGGAAACAAAATTGAACCCAATTGTGAAGATGCCCATCCGATAAAAGATTTTGAATCTTAAAGAAATTTTATAGCTATCGGACAGATATGAACGATAGAGTAAAAAATAAATTTCATACATTTTTTTCCCTTCAAAATTTAATGTTATTTCATTATACCTTCTAAACCCTATGCCGCTAAAAAGAATTTTAAGGGCATTTTATTCAAATTAGTATTTTATTTATAATGAATAGACAGCTTTTTTCTAATGAAATCTTGTATTTTGCCTTTTTAAACTTAAATTCTAGAACATTTTTTAAACCAAATATTATTGAAAGTTTAAATCTAAAAATGCTGGGAAATGACCGAGTTGCATTTGAATCTATTTTTTTTTCTATTTAAAAAATCAGAATTTAAAAGCATTTATTTAGAATTCCAAATGCTCCTTCTTAACAAAGCAAAAAAAGAAAAGAAAACATTGCCAGATGAAAAAAAATAAATCAAATCTTTTTTTAATTAGGTAGTACCGGAAATTGATTCTGGGAAAATATATAATTTAAAAGTACTTTTAGTTCTCTAAATAAAATAATGAGAAAAAGAAAGAAATCGGAACATCTGAAATAGCAATTATACTAATAATAAAAATACTGTGCATTTAAGCAGCAATTATTCGTATCCATTACCTTTTTTAAATTATTTTTCTTCTGGCATTAAAAATGAAGCTCTCTACCGATTTCGTTTCGTAAATGAATTGTTATTATTCGGAAATAATAAGTTCCCGATTTATTTCATTTTATTTAAATTACAAGGTTAAAAAAATAATTGCAATTGCAAGTGTTACTTTTATTTTCTTAATTAATTTTTCCGAACAGTTAATGAATACCCTGTTCTTTTCTCAGTCAATTCATAATTATTTGCAATCAATACTTGAATAAAAGCAAAAATTAATTCTAGTTTAAAAAAAAATCGTTTGGAAATGTTTTCTTGCCATTTCCTGTCTTTTAGTTCAATCATTTCTTTTGTAAAATCGAAGACTGATGATTAAATTGAAAATAGCTTTAAAATGGCGGCATTTCGATCATTTCTGACATATTTTCATGCAAATGAAGTATGCAAAAGAAATTATTCTAGTTCTTAAAATGTTCGATATTGAGATCCTGATGTATTTCTGTATTTAAGTTTTCTAAAGATTCGAAAGACATGTTTCTATAATTATGTCTGTCTATCCACCTGTGGAAATAATACCACGAAATAATAATTACTAGATAAATGAAGTTTGGTATATGTATTTTATATATCAAAATTGTAGTATTTTAACAAATTGTTGGTAAAATCCGTGAATTGGATTTCTGTGTGTCGGTTGTCAATATGCATTTGAACATGAAAACTGAAAAATGAAACAGGTTAAATGGGTGACATTTAATACATGGCAAAACTGTAAATATACAGGGTGTTTATAAATTCCCGGACCCATTTTGATGTTTAATAACTCATAAAATAGTAAAGATAGATTAAAATTAATAACATAAATGGTTAAATAGACTCAAAAAGTTTCATGACCCTTGTCAATGAACTTCCACGTGTGCCCCCTTCGTCGCACGGAGAATATCAAGTCGATAGTCAATTTCACGCCAGGTAGCGACAAGCATGTCGGCATCCACAGAGCCATTTGCGCACATTATGGCGATTAACAATGCCAGAAACATGAAAGGATGCTTCATCGGAGAACATTATGCTCTTCAGAAAATCAGCAGCATCTTCTATCCTTCTTAGCATATCTGTTGCAAAGGCCATCCTCCTAGGCCTATCGTTCGGTTCCAAAACTTGAACAATTTGAACTTTGTATGCATGCAGTCTTAATTTTTTCTTAATAACCTTGTACACCGTCGAAATTGGTATATCCAATTCTGTTGCCGCTGATCTCACAGATATTCTAGGATTGTGTAAAAATGTCTCTCCGACACGCTCAACATCAAAATCACTTGTGCAAGGACGTCTGGAACGTTTCTTATCTGCGATACTTCCAATTTCTAGAAAATTCTTTTTCCACCGCAAGATGCTGTTTTTGGATGGAGGATCTTTTTGGTAAATTCTTCTGAAATTTCTCTGTGCTTGCACTATCGATTTCATTTCTATGAACCCCCATAAAATCTGTGCTTTCTCTTGTGGTGTATGCATTCTCCTTAATATCCGCTCGAATAAAACATCACATACAAAAGTACTACATAGAACAAACACATCAAAAGTAAACATAACATTGCAATAGTTGCCAAAAACGAAAGAGAGAAAAATGCAATTAATAAGCAGACAATATTTAGAAAAGTACAGATATTTAGACTGGAAAATGAAATTATCTGAAATTAACCACACGCGCAGACGATATTTACAAAAGTAAAAATATTCAAACCTGAAAAGGAAAATATATGAGTTATTCCATCAATAAATGTCATAAGTGTGTTTATATCTTTATTATTTTATGAGTTATTAAACATCAAAATGGGCCCGGGACTTTATAAACACCCTGTATATTAAATTTTAGATTAATTTATCAAATAATTGGAACAATGTTGATTTAATGTATGTCTTTGTTTATGTTAATAAGATAACTCAAAAAAATAAGTAGCTAGACAGATGAATTTTAGTTTTTGATGTTTACACCCAAACGTTTTATAAATATGTCGAAATCTGATTATGGATCTGCGTGTTTCTTTATCCGTACATGTGTGAATACAATAATATATATAAGTTAGACGTTTTTATATTATCATATTCACAAAATATAAATATAAACATAAAAATAAAAAAAATAAAATATTTTTTTTATATTTTATAAGCAAATATAAAGATAAATTTTATATTTGTTTCTGATAAACAAATATAAATGTAATTTTTAAATTGCAAATACTTAATAAAATAAAGTATATAATTCATACCTTTAATGTAAAATATTTCCTACTGCAAAAATTTCTAAAATAATTTATTTAAAGAATTGTTATTAAATCAATCAAAATTAGACTTGAAATACCATAAATTAGAGCAAATCAAATATTCATCACACAAAAAAATAGGAAATAATGTTTATTATGTATTTTAAATTCAGATTTTAATATATAATCTTTAAATTCCTTTTATTTCCAAAGTTTAATTTATTTCTATTATGTTATAATTTTAATTAATAAATATTATTAATTGAATGGCTTGTTGGTGTTACATATGATACTCTTGAAAGACAAAAACATACAGTCAGGAATATTATGTTAATTTCTAAGAAAAAGATACAATGTACTTTCAAACTTTCTCTTAACAAAATTTTTAAATCAGTAAAATAGCTGTTAAAACTTAATTAATATTCTCAAAATCTCGGAGCAAATAATTAATTTGTTAGTAATAGAATATCATTCTAAAAGATTTTTAGATTTCAACTTTGAAATTTTAAATCATCCAAAAAAAATCGTTTGGCATTTTATTAGAACACATATTTCTCAAAATTGCTTTTCATGATAGAATCGTAAAAAAATAAAAAGATTTAATATTTTCAGCCATAAGATTTCCATTTATTTAATTTCATAAAATTGCAAACCAATATAAAGATTTCATATAAAACCGATGCTGTGCTTATTTAATTTAATACAATCCAAAATAAATATTGAGATTTTAAGCTAACAACAGCGGGGATTTTATTTCGAGATTTTAATAGAATTCTAAACAAATAAAAAAATTTGGATGGGAACTTTTTATTTTCTGTTTATTTTATCTAATATAATTGCAAACGTTTATAAACTTTCGAATTTGTTTTTTAATCAATTCTCGAAAACATTTTAAAAGCTATCTGAAAGATTTATTCAATGAAAACAGTCACATAGAAGGAATAAAGCTCTTTCAAATAATAAAAATACTGAATTTCAGAATTCTAGAATTCTTTTTTTTTTTTTTTGCTACTTTATTTATCTATTTCTAACTATTTTCTGTAGAACTCGAATTCTGCATTTCTAAGTAATTGAATAGAAAAAAGGGGATATACGATACCTTAAACAAATATATATCATATGCGGGCTTTTAAATTAAATTTAAAAACATCGAATAGTTCAATTTTTCTCTGATTTTATACAAACTCAAAATACCTTATAATTTAATTTTGCTTTTGCTCAAGGCAAAGCGAAATTATTTTTTGTTGTTGCTAAATTCTTCTTTGCCAAGGATTTATATCTATACTTATAATAAAGCTCAATGTGTGTGTGTGTGTGTGTGTGTGTGTGTGTGTGTGTGTGTGTGTGTGTGTGTGTGTTGGCGCTCTACAGGCCAGGTCATTTGACATACAGCTATCAAATTTGGTACATGTATACCTTAGAGGTCGGGAATGTGCACCTGGGGTCCCTTTTTTTGAAATTTTAATTATTAATTAAAAACTAACTTTCCCGCCAAAAAAATCTTCCATTTTCCCCACCGCCAACTTTTCCGCCAAAAAAAAATCTTCCATTTTCCACACCGCCAAATGAGTAAGGCTTCAGTTTTTTTTTTTTCTCCCAACAGTAATGAGGCTAGGGTTAACATTTTTCGGCGGATTATTTCAAACGATTCTGTTTATTTTCTTAATGTTTGATGCATTTAAAATTAAACATTGTTAATTAATCGATCCTTCAGATTCATTCTGAAGTACTTTTGAATTAAAATAAAACAGAATAAATGAAATTAAAAATTTCTAATCCGCATAGCGTTACCCCAACTGGTGTAGAAAAAAAAATCACGTATTTGCGTTACGTAACTGGCGTTGAAAATTCACGCATGCGCTTTGTGTTCTGAATTCCGCATTGTGTTGACGAATTATTATCAACGGATGCGGACTGGATTTAAATTTTTTTTAGGTTCGTTGCATGCTTTTGTAATTAAAATGTATTTATGTTAGTTATATATTTTTTGTATATGCCTATAGTTTTAAGTGCATCGTTTTTTAAGTAGTTTTTTTAAAACCTGTTTTAAACCGTCTATTTTAAACGATTCGTTTCATTTTCTTAGTGTTTGATGCATTTAAAAGTAAACATTGTTAATGAATCGATCTGCTCATGATGAATCTAAGAAAATTTTGTTGACAAATTCTTGGGATAATACGTACATTGAAAAAGATATTCTTTAGTGCCCATAAAGTTTAAACGCTCAATGACTCTATTTTCATTAATCAGATTATAAAAAAATTCTTTGTTTCAGTAAAAAATATTATTATATTAATTGCAGATTAATTCTTTCCACTCTAATTTAAAGCATAAATTCGACGGGTGCTAACAGAAAATTAGAGAGATACATATTACGTTATGACTGAAGGCGTTTATAATATTATGAGTGAATTATGTGCCTATCAAAATTTGAAGTTTTAAAATATTTTGATGAAGAAGCTATTAAAGTAGGAATTGCATAAAATATTTAATTATGAAAATTTTAACGAACATTAAGATTGGCGAACCGGCTGGTCGCCAAAGGCGGCTAGTTTATAAATAAAAGAATTCTCTCAATATGTTATTTATGAAATAAATACAGCAACAAAAATTGAAATTAAAACTTCAGAGATTTTAAAAAAATTAATTTATTGAAGTTAAAATATGTTTAAAATTGCATTTTTCAAAACACTGGAAGTATATAGACTGATTCAAGAAAGTACCTAACAAAATAAGGAGAGATATGAGGTTTGCAGTGAAAATCGCATGGAAATTAAAAATTAACCAATGCATTTTGATGACTAGAGGGTGTTGCCTAGAGAGCACGATATATGCAAATATAGACTTTTATAGATCTCTGTATTCCTCACACGTTACATGCAATATTTCATGTATTTCTTAGTATCTTATAGGTAAAAGATATCGCAAAACTAAAGCAAAATTTGAATTTGCCACCATTCATGCTATAGAGTGTTGACAACCTAATAAAAAAAAACCATTTGATAGCTGATAGTTCAGGGTTAGTAAAAATGGAGTGTTACACGATAGAACAACATGTCAACTCAAGATTTGAATTAAACAAAAAACGCAGTTTTCTTTCTTTAAATTTATATTTTCATTGAATCCTAAAATACACATGATGTTGTTATGTATGGAATAACACATAGGGCACATGGCCTAAACGGCTTTGATGCTACATACGCACTCTTTTGCCGAAATGACCATTATGACCATGACCATTTTGCATAAATGTGGCTGAATTTCGCTGATACAGCATTGAATTTCCTCCTTCAATGCATCCATGCTTGTGGGCTTGTTCTCTTTCTCTTTAATAACTCCATAAAAAGAAATCCACTGGTGTTAAATCACTCGATCTAGGGGGCCAATTCTGAAAATTTCACCATCAGACTTTCATTATTTTTGAAATATTGTCCATAAATGAAAACATGTTTTTCTATCGTGTAACGCTCCATATTTACTAATCCTAAACTATCAGCTGTCAAATCGTTTTTTAATAGGGTTATCAACACTATACTGTACGAATGGTGGCAAATTCAAATCTTTCGTTAATTCTGGGGTAACCTTTATTTTATGAATGGTTATTCAGAGTTGTTGAAGTCGCATTATGTGTTAGAGATATGTCTGGAAACTTTGAAATGATGCTTGTTTCTGCACATTTCAATTGTTTTTTCATTTCATCGGAATAATGTTAAATCAGCCTGTAGCTGAAGGTGTTACTCCTTCAGACATACAGCGTTCCTCTGTCATTTAGTGGTTGTTACGGAGACCAACCGATATTTCTTCTAAACACTAGAGAGCGATTCAGGGACTGCAGAAAAAGTAAAAATCTCTTTATGGTAAATAAATACTATACCATCATCATCTTGAATGCTATATTTTTACTACCATTATTTATATTTATTGTAAAAATATAAATTATATTTTTGAAATTTGTTTGCACAAATATAGTGTTAATTCTGCAGTGCAGTGAACCTCAAACGATGTCTTTTTTCATGAATGCACACTGTTGTACTTTGGAATAAATAACACGATAGAACTAAAAATATTCAAAGTACAGCAGGATTTGCATAAAAATTGTATTTAATTTTAAAACACATAATTGTTCCAGTTTTTTATATATAAGCAAATTTGTCACAATTCTATCAAATTTCCAAAGGAACCCATTAACAGGGAGTCTGTTTGTCTAGCTGTTTGAGTATAAGAGAATTCGATAACTACAAAACATAATGAGCTAGGCAGATAAAATTTGGTACACAGGTTTAGCATCTAAAATATAGACACGCCAAATTTTGAACTAAATTTGCCAAGTAATTGACCATCTGTTGTAGATTTGTGCCAAATTTTGGCGACAATCGATTGTCAAAAAAGGTGTCCGAAATTCATGTACCTGCGATAGATTCAATAAAAACGATAGATTCACGACAAAGATCTATATTTTTAATTATCATTCAGCAATCCCATGCAAGTTATTCGTGGCCTTACCAAAAATCACCAAATTTATACGGGGGGAGGGGGTAAGAACTTTTTTGGAGAGTATGCGAGAAAGTTTCGATAAGCCCATTTCCTCTGGTTTAGTGATATTTAATCAATTTGAAAATTATTTGTGAAGGCAAAATATCATGAAAAACAATCGAATGTAAAAGAAATATGTAACAGCAATTTTATTTATTTAAATTGTTGGATTGGACATCCAAAATACGCCACAATGCTTTTTCCCAGATATCGGATCAGTGGGGATGGTGGAGGTACAACGTCAGTTTTTCTCGTTTAAATAAATTAAATGTTGAAATTATTGGTTTTTTAATGATCTAAACAATGAAGCATCGGATAGTAAGGTAATTTTGGTACAGCAGAAGTAAAATTTAAAAAAAACCTAAATTTTAGAAAAAATTTCAATCTTTGCAACATTTTTATAATTGTACTTAAATATATGTTAGACAGATTAGAGTACCTAATAAAAAAATTCAGATAAATATCTATATTGTTTTTTGAAAAATTTAACTACGTCGAAAAAAATCAGTCGTCAAAAAATGTTTTAAAGTACTTTTATATCTGCCAAAATTCACGAACAGAAAAAAGAATAATCCTGCCTTAAAATTATTATTTTGCTACTTCAGATGGCATTATAATCGACAATTTTTTTAATGTATGCAATATTTTTATAATTACACTTAAATATGTTTTAGGTGGAAAAATTTCAGATTAATAATTAAGTTACTTCTTGGGAAAAATTTTACTTTATCGAAAAAATCGGAGTCATTAAACAATGTCTTTAAGTACTTTTATATCTATCAGAATTCACGAACAAAGGAAAAAATCCTGTCTTAAAAGTATCATTCTGCAATTTCAGATGGTATTATAACAAATAATTTTTTCAATATGTACAAAATTTTTATAATTACATTAAATGTGTGTTAGACAAAAGGGAAACATAATAAAAATTCCAGGTTAATTGTTTTTTGAAAAATTTAACTTAGTCGAAAAAATCGGAGTTGTGGAAAAATGTTTTAAAGTACTTTTATATCTGTCAGGATTTACGGAAAAAAAAGCCTTGTCTTAAAAGTATAATTCTGCAATTTCAGATGGTATTATAACAAATAATTTTTTTAATAATAAAAGATATTAAATTTGGAAAAGAAAAAATTAATATTAATTTTAGGTGGCTACTTCAAGAAAAAAATTGAATAGTAGTGACCATGGGATACAGTCAAGAAAAAAATATTCGGACTAAAATTAAATTTAAAACATCAAATTTAATTTTCACCTGTATTCTTTTAGGTAAAATCGACCAAACGTGATAGTCTCTGCATTCTGAAATAAATAGTAAAGATAATTAATAATTGGCTAATAGTTGAAAATAATTTAGAAATAAATTTTACTTTCTCAGAAAGAAAGTGTACAAAGAGCAAAAGTTTTATATAATTGTCAAAAAATTCGGACTGGAGATTTTGACGAATCTTTGTATATCTCTGAATTCGAAAAACACATTTTTACTTTTTTCGACTTGAAGATACATTTTGAAAGAATGAAGACATTGAAAACACATTTTTACTTGAAGTATATGAAGCGTAATCATAATAATCGTCAAAAAGAGCTAACTCAAAAATGTTTGACTTAAACAGATGATATTTGGTTTATGGAAGTTATTAACAACAAATGTCAAGAGTTTTATGAAGTTTTAAATGAAATCCATTTACATTAAAATTATTAGAAAGTTACGGTAAAATTATTGTATAGCTGCTCAGGTACAAATAAACATTAAATACAAAACGAAGAAAACTAAATAGATAAATGCAGTGAAACAGAATTAAATTACAAATACGAGTTTTCTTTACTATATCACAAATCTCATATGTGGAAATAAAAATCTAAGCATTGTCAAAGTTCCACAATTTTATACGGAATAAAAAAGGATTTTATCTTTATTAGAGAAAATGCGGGAAAATTTTGGAGAAACCATTTCAGTTAGTTCTTATTTAAAATCTTTCAAGACGACTTTTCCCAGCAGTAAGTTAACTTTGAAAATAAATTCCTTTTAAACTTTTCTAAATAAATTTGTGACAAACGAAAATTATTAAAAAAATAAAAAGTCGATCTTTCGTGTTTGCTGCAGAATTTTTTAAATTTTTATTTTGTATTTTCTCCAATAAGGAAATTATTGTTAGAAGAATTTGAGAAAAAGTTCAGAAAATAAAATTAAAAAACACAGCAATAAATTTGTGGAAAATTAAATAAAAATAATAATAGTTATATTCCGATATTAAATACAAAAGAAAAATTGTACTCTCTTGAAATAAAATCCTGTATTATTATAGAAAAAAGTCAAATTAATTTATGCTTACTACTTATATCTTGAAAGATTTTAGTTCAAATTGTTTTGAATAACATCATTATCACCTTATTATCTAAAATAAAACAATGGAAACGTTAACTAATAAAAATTTAAGAACAATCATTTTTTAAAGAAAGGTAAGAAACAAACCAATTAAGTGATGAAAAAAATACAAATAATAATAATAATTCTTGAATACTAACTGCTACATCTTCTTAGGATGGATGTAATCGTGTTTTCTTATTGAGAAAATTAAACAAATGAGAAATCATTTATACGGCTCAATATCTGCAAAGTCTTTGTTTGTTTTGAGGGGAAAAAAAAAAGAAGAAGAAAAATCAAATAACGTAGGTTTTTTTTTATTTTGTTCTAAAATAGGATTAAATAAATAAATGCATAAAAAATTTTTCAAATAAATTGGTACAAACTGAAATCACATATATTCTCAATTAAAAAAAACAATACAATAAGGAATCAAGTGATTTAAATTTTGCATCAAAAAGCAGGTTCATTATTTCATATTAACTGAAATATAAAAGATAGTTATGACATCGATCTTAATAAATAAATGTCAAAACCACCAGGTTTAAACACGATTTATTTAAACATGCTAATTTTTTTATGTTCGCTTGTTTTCTGCAAATTTGCAAGATGTAATCGTGCTCAATATGCACAAAAAGCAGCACTCTGCAGATTAGTCTTTAGAACCTAGAATAACTAAATGTAGCACGTAGTTATTTCTTGGGTAGTAAGTGCTTTCTTAGAACATTTTTTAAATCTTAATTAAATTTTATCAATTAAACATTAATCGAAATGCTAACTTTTTCCCACCGTAATTACAGAGATATTATCACACCCATACATGCACACGTGCAAAATAATATTAAGTACAAAATGGAATGACTGATTCATTCAATTCAAACAAAGATAAATAGAATCGATTAAGCTTGAAAGAATATCATGTTGTAGTGTTTTTCTTAGACCAAAATGCAAAGTTTTTTTTTTATGAGATGTAACCCGAAACTAGTGGAAGATTTCAAATTAAACAAATTAGGCAGCTGCCTAGACCACCAGTCTAAAAAAGAGCCGCAAACAGATCATTTAATTTTTATTTTTTATTTTTCTAGTTGCCAAATATATAAGTTTATGAAAAATACAACTATGAAAATAAAATATTCGGATAATATTAACACTTTATCAAATATAGTTGATCATATTTCATTATGTTTCCTAATAATCACACAATTATTAAAATATTTAGGAAAACGAACTTTTAGTTCAATAATATTCCGTGCAGACATGTTTGTTGGGAAATTTGGAGTCATAATAAATGAATAAAGACAATTAATTTTTCACAAAGTTATTCAAATAAAAAAAATATTAACCTAAAATAAATTATTAACATGTTCAAAATGTAATGAAATGTGGAATTAAATTGGTCAATTTATTAAAGAAGGCCCTCATAATATATATTGCCTAGACCACAAAATACTCATATCTTCCATTATCCAAAAAATAGTTTGTTTTAAACAAAACCTGTATTAAAATCATCTTTTAATACATCAGAGAACTTTAATTTATATGTGTCTACAACACTACATCAGTAATTATAATTAGAGCAGGATTTTACAATAATTTCGGGAGAAAAAAGTTTCAAAAGCTCCCCAGCACCAAAAAAAAGACTTTGGTCTGACAACAGCTTTGAAAAATAACTAAGAAAATGAAACTGACTAATAATTCAAAAAAAAAAAAAAAAAGGAATGAATTATTTTACTGAAAGACAATTTTTTGAATTACTTTTGCTTACAACTGTTAATGAATCTCAAGCAAGAAAACAATGTGATGGATTTTATGTTTTTCGCTTGTCAGTTAATTAATCATAGCCCGTTTAACTTTTTTTTCTTTCTAATTGTGAAGCGGTTTTATTTTTTATTTATATTTATTCATTTATTTTATTTTATTTATTTACATTTAATTACAAAGTTAAAATGATTTTATCTGACGCCCACACAAATGTAAACTTTGTTTTTTTAATGCTTCATCCTTTCACATTTTACAAATTTTTCTTACATTTCTTTTAAATTCCATGCATTTTTTTTTCAATCCTTTTTTTTATTTTTGAAAATAACATTTCGAACGAAAAGTTCTAATACTGTTTATTCACTTAAGCATCAACATTCCATGGCAAAAAAAGAAAAAGAAAAGAAAAAAAAAAGAAGAAGAAGGAGAAAACTGGAAACAACGAATAAAAATTGTAATAATATTTTCCGAGGAAAGGAACTAAGCACGTCATCAGGAAGAGAAAAAAATGTCAAGAGAATCGACGTCATTTTGTGTTTCTTCCTTCTCAGAATTTTCGAACGAAGGGATGAATGAATGCGAATTACAAAAACAGAACGAACGATTCTCTTTTTCAACCTACGAGCAGCTTGTTGTGGGAAAACAGCAGCGGAACTTTTCATTGTCGTTTACCTGTCGACACGAGCGCCCTCTCCCTTTTTGAGGAGACAAGGACTGGAACATCCGGTTCATTACTTGGCAGGGTTGTCAGAACAAATATTTATCTATTTTTTGTTTCCTTTTTGTTTGGACTTCAAAGCTGATGGCGACTTTTCTTTTTTTCTTTACTTTTAGTTCTGTTAGAAATTTTCCCGAAAAATGTTTCGTTTTTTTAGGCTCTGAAAAGAGAGTGAATATTTATTGGATATTGTTTTGTTTTTAAAAAGTTCTTTTTTTTTATGATAACTTTGTGAATATGTTTTTTGTAGATCAAACTTTATAGAAATTTAGGATAAATGTAAATTTGGTTTGGGAAACACAGAAGTTTCGTAGAAAACAGGAATAATTATTTAAGAAAGGAAAACGAATAGTAATGTCTTTTGAGTTAAAAGGACTCAGAAACATAATTTGAATTTATAATGTTACAAAATGGAATAAAAAAATGACAAATATTTCATTATTAGTAAAAGAAGTTAGTTTAATATATTTATACGTATAGAATTCATCTATTTGTAGTTGTTTCTTTTGGTTGTTGTTTTTGCTGTAATTAAAATACATTCACTTAAGCTTTCCTTTTTTTTTTTTTTTTCTCCCCTTCTTCTTCTTTGTTTTTGAAAAAGAATGAGGATTTTTTTTTTTTTCCGCATCAGTTGCTAAACAATTTATGATAAATAATATTATTGATTGTTTACAATAGCGAACCAAAAATGAATTTTTAAAACAATTATTTGTGACATTGAAATTATAATTGTTTCTATAGAAACGGTTAATTCCATCATTCTTTCTCTAATATATTTTCTAATATTTGATATTTTGGATTTGTGTTTGATTCTGACGATTCAGTCAATTCATACATACAATAAGCATTTCAAATGCAGAGAGCCAATTTAGTTTTGGAATCCATTGCATATCTTGTAGGTGGAAACTGTATGAGAAATTTGAGCACAAATTAAAACAATATGCAAATAAATGTTTAATTATGTGCGTAGTTATTTTTGTCATATGACTGTGAGGTCTTTATTTCATAGATTATAAGTAAATGATATTTAAAAGTATGAGTTAAAGTTAATGATATTTACTAATTAGTTTGCATTTTTCAAATATTTCCTGTAATCCAATTTAAAATATTCTATGTAAAATTCGTTCAAACAATAATACATTTTTTTCGAATATTATTCTGCAAATATACTACAAAATATTATCAACACAAAAAGAAATATTTATAAAAACCTGCAACTGTCAAATGATTTATCTTTTTTCAACAAATATAGGTGAATATTCAAAACCGGACCAATTAACCGTTAATAAATCGTAAATTGATAGCAAATAATATTGTATATAATGCTGTCATTGAATTTAATTACTTCCTTAATATCAAAAGATTACTTTTAATCTTTATCTAAAATGTTCCAGAAAATTCTATAGGAATTTGTATAAAACTTCTTTAAAAATATCACAACAGGAAATGTAAATCAAAAAGAATTCAGAATGAAAACAGATTTTTATTCTTTTTGATCGTTTGGTATTTTTTTTTTTAATTTGCACGATTTTTAAGAATTAAAATTTATTTAAATTAATGCAATAAAATATTAATTATTGTATATTTAAATTATTATTTGTAATCTTCACCTTTTAAAGCTTTTATTAATGATTTATTATTAACTGCTTAGCACATCAGGTAATATAACTCAAATAAGAAAAGGAAAAAAGCATTCATTCAAATTCTGCTTTCACCACTACTGACCTCAATTATAGATGCTTTCATTCATGCAAAAAAAAAGGTTGAAGAATTCAGTACCTGTTTAATTTGTCACGCGATTCAAACGAGTTTAATTATGCGGAAATATACATATGGTATGAATTGACAATTGTAGATTATAAAAGAACGGAAATTAGAATAAAAGACATTCGGATAGAACAGTTAACTAAAGTAATATAATAATAAAAAACATAATTTGTTAGTTTGTTTCATTTGATACATGAATATATTTTCCTAACGCTATTAAATATTATTAAAAATATTTGTTAGCAATTGTTTAGACTGAAAAAGTGATAAAATATGCTGTAGGGGTTACATAATTCTACTACTTTATCTTTTGATACAACAGATGGCGTTAATATCAAGGTATATTTCCCTTGATTCTTCTTAGGGCTCATTATTAGACTATATTCAAAGTGAGTGTCATGTATTTTCGTGTTCGTGTTTGTTTTGTCTTATGAAATATGTAACTTAGAAGATAATTAAATAACTGTTTCTGAAACTCTTCTATTATTTTCATCTAGCTCATAATGAAGTTATAAAGATCTCGTCCTCTACAATGCTATTTTAACTAATAATAGAAAAAATTTTCAGCATGCATCTTTAAAATATCAAATTAAATATTTAAAAAGTAAGCACTTCTTCATAATTAATAATTTATCACAATTGGTTTATATTCTGTAAAGCTCTATTCTTTATATGAAATGGCTTATAAAATCTGCATAGTTTTTCTGATGCATTTGTTTTTTATTTAACAAAATATATATAGTTATTTTTCTCATTTTTATTTAAGTAGTGTAATATATAAGACTCATTATGGTTTTTGTGCATTTTACCCCGATTTGCTGAAATTTAATCCAATTTCTTACTGTTATAAACTTAATTTTTCTAAATGTAAACCGTAAAAATTGCAGGTCCTAAAAATTCATCATTATGTAATTTCCAAGGAACAATGAATATGATAATAAACTTAGCAGTAAAGTTTTATATTTACTTCCTACAAAAAAACCACTTGAGGAATCTTTGGTATCTTCCAAAATTATCTGAAATTACTTTTCTTCTAGATAAAAATCGAGTCCTGTAACCGTTTCCGGTGATTATCTTTTTTCTCTGAGTTCAAAGCAAATTTTCTTATCACTGTTTTCAAGAACTGTAGTTAATCATAGATATCTCGAGAGAATGAACAATCAGATGAAGTGAAAATGGAGCAATATATATTTAGAGAACCCGGCAATGGTTGTTTTAGGGGTGAACAAATGGTTTATGCTTGGAAAATATATATAATTATGATTCTTATGTTTTTTCGGTTCTCAGAATGTTTGCTGAAAGCAGATTTTTCTAAATTGCCGTATGTAAAATACCAACAAATATTTTTAATTCAAAAATAACTGTGATTTTTAGAGGCTAGGTAAAAATAAATAAATATGTTTTATATATCATCTGAATATATTAAATATTACATTTATTTTAATTAAACACTTGCCGCTTTTGGCAACTAGCTTGTTTTCCAGGAATACAAGTTTTTCTAGTTGTTAAACTATGAATATGGAATGCACTTACTTTTAATATTCACTTAATGTTTAACTAGTCGCCTTTGGCAACCAGCTGATACGCCAGGAGTAATTCTCTCTAAAATTTTCAATTAAATATTTATGTACTTTGATCTTTTAATAGCTTCTACAGCAAAATATTTTTAAGCTTCAAATTTTGATAGTAATATAACTCATTCTATGATAGAAGCCTTACAATATTTAGAACTGTATATTATATATCTCTAATTTTCTGTTAGCTCCAGTAAAATTTAAATTTGAATTTGAAATCCAAGAGATAAAACTCCAATAAATAAGATTAGTAAGGCTAAAAATACAAATTTAATGAATTCGATCAATTACAAATTAATGGGCGTGTGAATTAAATAACAATATTCCGAAATAAAAATGAAAAAAAATCCCTTTTTCTAGTTAATGTCTAAATAAAGTAAGTTTTTTAAATTTTAATTTTGATTTGAAAATACACGTGATTGAATGGTTTGAGGAAACAATGAAGTTAGTTTGAGTTTCATCATCATAATAACAATATTATAGCACCTTATGTATAAAGTTACATTTTTTAAAATTATTAAAATCAGTGAAAAAGTGTGCTGAATTGAAAATGGTGTCAATAACAAGAATATTTTTTTTAACTTTTAAGATAATGAAATGAATTTTTATAGGCTAGTATTTTCAGAAAACACCAAAAATTTGTTTTATTTTTAATTCACTGATACTTAAATAAGCTTTTAGACTTTAAAATACTGACAGAGACTTTCATCTTTTTTTGCAGAGCACGTATTTTCAAAATATCATCATGATTGAAAAAAAAACTGTAGATTTACATAAAAGATATAGGCACAAACATTCATTCATATACAGACAATAATCAAGAAAGGTTGATTCTGTTCGTTTTCTCTTTTTACAGGATTAAACTGGGTTCGTTCACTCTCATTATTAGATTCTTACTAGATACAATTTGTCATGTAAAATTCTAGAATATGGTTACAATATATGATTCTTATTTCATTTTCTTACATGTTTTATAACAAATTTGTTAATGACATTTTTGTCCATTTCTCAATCGATAGATAAAATGAGTAAAGGAAATAACTCTTAACTAATGTTAAATCTCAAAACGTGTTTTTTTTATTATTATTTTCAATTTCTAGAAATATTTTTATACACATACAACAGCATTTGATAAAGCAAATATAATTTTCAGAACAAAGACTTCATCTAAAGCCAATTTCAAACAAATTATTTAATCAATATTGATATATTTGTATTATTTTGATTCTGGCAAGCAAAACTCGGCGATAAATTTTGATTTCATGAAGATTTACTTGCTGTATTAGTCGCATTTAAATTTTTACAACAGTTGAGAAAATCATCTTAAAAAAAGACGATCTTAAATTTACTGAATTTTTTAAATTACTTAAATTTACTTAGATTTTTTTAAATTGTTTAATTCTACTTTAATTACTGAAATTTACTTAGATTTTTAAAATTATTTAAATCTACTTTAATTACTTAAATTTACTTAGATTTTTAAAATTATTTAAATCTACTTTAATTACTTAAATTTACTTTTAAAACTTACTTAGATTTTTTAAATTACTTAAATTGACTTAGATTACTTAAATTTACTTTTAAAACTTACTTAAATTACTTAAATTTACCCTTACGTTATTTAAATTTAACTTAACTAAATTTACTTAATTTTTTTAATTACTTAAATTTTATTTTAAAACTTACTTAAATTTACTTTATCTAGTTTTCTCTCCTCTAAAATCTTTATATTCCTTGCAATATTGTAATACTAATTATTATACTTCAATTCCTTCTCTTCATTGTGTATTCTATTCTCTTTCTTGTTGTATTATTCTCCTCCCTAGAGGTCCAATTAACCATCTAAAACCAAAGAATGGATTATCCGATAGTTGCATGAATCTGAAGTAAGGTAACAGAAATTGTATCTAGTTTTAAAATGAAGTCTGAATGGAGATCCCTTCCCAGAGATCCAATTTATCTACTAAAGCCAAATGTTGAATTGAAATACCTGGATATTAAATAACTGAATTTGAAGTAAGATTTGATCAATTCTGTATTTTTATTTACCGGAATTTTCATATGCCGTAGTGAATATTCGCGGATCATCATGGTTTTTTTTTTTTTTTTCCACTCCCGACATAGCTACACAGATTCCATCTGGCCAACTCTCCTTGCTGTAGCTGTGGGGAGATAGGATCCCCAATTTACTATGCCGCCGAATGCCTACTGACTCTGTCATGGCACATGAGAAAGCCAGAAACAAGTCTCGAAGAAGAATGGTACAGGAGAGTTGCATCGAATACCCTTTCACGTGGCAAGATCCACTCCATAGTAAACCACATTCACAAATACCAAGACCTATTCAAGACTACACATTAGCTGAGACCAAAATGCCACTTGTCAAAATCAGCCGAAATTATAACTTCAAAAGTCCCTCAAAAGTGCAATTCTCACGAAGGAAATCAAAACACGGGACCCACACGGACGCTACAGATTTCTGACTCTGCCGTGATTGTTTATACATACCATACAGATGTTCTCAATGTAATTTATCATTTTTTTCCTTTACAGTTAGTAATTTCATTTCCCTGTCAGTTCAACTCAAAGTCACCATTTGTTTAAGTATTCTTTCCCCCTCTATCCAGTTATTACATCACCAAAAAATTGAATATAGTCATGTAGGATTTGACACCAATGGGATTCTCTCTGGAGAACCCTGGATAGATGAAATTTTGTACACAAATTTGAAGATCTCGGTCAAATTTTGAGTAAAATCCATTAAGAATAAGGTGACAAGTGGGGGCGAAAAAATCTGATATTACCAGGCGCTATTCATATTCGTTCCACAACTGCTTTTTACTTTTCTCCTGCACAAAGCATACAAAAAGATTGGTAAAAAAAATGACCTGTATTTTTATTGTAGAATTGTTATAATGTAATTCGTGTCATTGGAATATTATTTAATTCATAATGTAGCCATTTGGCACATGTTTTTAATTTTACAAAAAGTAATTAAAAAAGTCTTTGATAATTTTCCTAAATTATATACAGCTATTGAAAACACAGTTTTTTTCCCAAAGGAAATAAAAGGTTTTGCAATCTAGGATTAACTATCATTAGATAATTGGTGTGGTAATGTCATTGGCTAATTAGGTGAGCTTTGATCCTTGGCTGCATTCGTTACGAGGCCGTTTTTTCAATGATTAGTCAATTAAATTTTACATTTCAACACTTTCCCAATTGACTCAACGTATTAGTAATTTATTTTATAATATTTATTTTTATTTTTTAATTTCAATAACTTTGTGAAAATGTATGCATTGTAATGCATACATTTTAAATAAATGCATTATAAGGTATACATAAATTCATGCATTTACTTATTTTGATTCATTAAAACTATGCATACGGTGTTCATAAACAGACACTAAACATTTATGAATATTGTATCAACTAATCGAATGTGATGAAAAAGACAGGAACTATACAAAATGTACTTTCGTCCTAATATTTTATAATTCATTAAATTTGCATTTTATGCCTATTTATTTGTTTGGCAAGTTGTATAATAATATTTTTTAACCAACCTGCCTGCTGCTACCTCATAGTTGAGAGACTCTTGGCAGCTACCCAGTTAATTTAGTTAGAAATTCGCCACTTTGGCGATGTCAAACTTTAATTATTTTATTTCTCTACTTTTATGCATACAGACAAATATTTCCATTAAGGGAATATTTTTTTTTTGTCAAAATCATGAAAAGTAAGGTAGGGGGAAAAAAATGTAAAATTAGAAATCAAAAAAATTATTATATATATATATATATATGTAATATTATTTGTTGTGAAGCATGATGCAGTTTGAAGACAATGAAGATACTTCTAATTTCGTGACGTCGCTTTATTTCATTTTGAAGAAGCAAGCATATGTACAAACGACGAGCACACAGAAAGGAATGTGGGAAGAGCTCTTGGACATTTTATCCCTGGTCTTATATAACCTATGATTTCGATAGGGAAAACCTTTCTTTACAGTGCTAATGTATTATGAGATTTCGATAGGGATTTTCATTACAGGCGCGGAGAAGGTAGGGGAAACACAGGGAAATTTTAAAAAAGAATTTGCTTGATCAGCGGTATGTTATCTCTTCACGCGCGGTGTGGGAAAGTTAGATTTTAGCTGATTCAACAATTTAACAAAGCTTCTCTTGAATGAATTAAGTAGAGACAGTGGAATTGGATTACGAAATAAGAGAATATTTTAGAATGAAGTTACTATGGGCTAAATTAAGATAAAATCTTGAAAATTAATTAAATTGAAATTAGAGTTAAAATATCATTACATATATATATATATATATATATATATATATATATATATATATATATATATATATATATATATATATATATATATATATATATATATATATATATATATATTTAACTTCCTCGAGTACTTCCTAATAAAGCTGTAATCCCATGGATAAAATTTTGAACTTTGGATAAAACCGTGGACCCCACGAGTGCTCAGATTTTTATTTTCAGAGTCTCGCTCAGGACAGTTTGGGGTTTCGTAGTACATTAAAAAAAAAGAAGAGTGTTTATGTTGAACACACCCCTTTTTTTCGACCAATTGAAAAGAAGGTTTGATGTAGAACTACATTTTTAATAACAAAAATATCGCATTTTATTTATTTAAATCATTATGTTTTTCATTTGTCATGTTTACATGCGTATGAGTTTACAGACCGACAGACGGTCAATTTGATGACAAACTGATTTAAAATTTCATGCAAATTTGCTCTATAGATGCGAAACCAGTGAACTAAATTTGATTTATATAGATCATTGCTTTTCATAGTTATCGTATTCGGCTGCTTTTTAATTAACAGACAGATAAGCAGATAAACAGAATGAATTTCGTCCAAAATTTGACAGAAATTTTAAAATTTGATGTAAACATCATATACCACATTTCATTCATCAAACTCAAAATGTTTTTGAGATATCTTGTTCTCAGACAGATAGATATAATTTCAAAAATGTGTTTTCGGATTCAAGGAAATCTTAAGTCATAGAAATTTATTCAAATATAAAAATTGAAATTTTTTGACGATTCGATTGTTTTTCTACCATATACCGGAAAAGAATGAATTTGGAGACTGTGGAAGAAGTATAGATACTGATAAAATTGTAAAGAAATGTACTATAACTCATTTTTTTTAGAATTAGAGTTTATTTTTCTTCCGTGGTTTTGTAGCATTATCAATGTCAGCGTATTGATGTTTATTTAATAAAATTAGAATATCTCCCAGCTATTCCCCGTGATCTGGGCATCCAGGGTTCGTGCATGGTTGTTCTTCATCTGTGTTCTACCTGTGAGGTGTGTGAATGTGCCCCCCTGTAAAAAGGGGTTGTGCAAGCGAATGTGTGAGTTTCATCTTCATATGAGCTAGAAGTCAGATTTCTGCCCTCGGGTGCTCAGGAGTCTTTACCCTCAGAAGCTACTGCACCCTCTTTCCGTGGTAACGCGGACACGACATCATCATCATCATCATCTCCCAGCGTGTTTATATTCTAATGTAAGTAGAGATATGATCAAGTGTTTTGTTATATTCATCACTTCAGTTTTACTAAGTGCTAAAGATTTAATTTAATTAAAATAAATATTTGTGTGGTTCATTCATATGGATATTAAAATAATTGGAAATAAATTGCTGTAAATTATTACCTAATTACCTGTAATTATTGCTTATAATATTACCTATAATTACTACCAAATTATTGTAAATTAATACCTAAATTACCTGCACCTGTAATTATTACCAACACTATACAGTTTGTTTATTTATCTATACTAATTGTAATAAAGAAAACAAAAATCAAGTTCTCAGCCATATTTTTTCAGTGTATCGCGAAGCTTCAAGCAATAAAATTTCGCTTTAAAATGATAATATATTGAGCTATCGAAACTTTGAAGAACTAAGTAATCTAAAAACACTAAAAATAAAATAATCAGTACAAAAAATAATTTTCTCTTTGCACTGTTTGTAGAATAACCGTTAAGGATTTTTGTTTATAAATATCAGAATATGCACAAAAGTAAGTAATTTTGTTTTTCTCGAATCTTCCCCCTGAAATTCCACGGATTCTAGAACATTTTATTTTTCTCCTGGAATTTTGTTTATTTTGTTTTCGCCAAGAAATGATTTTATTATCTTTGTTATTTTCTTTCAAGAAACTTTTGAGGAAAAATATCAAGATACAAAAATCCATTTTTTTTGGGGGGGGGGTGGAAAGGGAAAGAAAGATTCTTTGTGTTGAGTTTGTCATCAGGAATTGTCCGTAGTATATAAGCACAAGTTTAAAATGTAACTGTAAAATTTTGAAATTATTTATTATGTGCTATATTAACTTAATTATGTGCTATACTAAGAATAAAAAATATTTGCATGGAATGTTCAATTTATTATAACATTATAAATGTAAAAGAAATGCATCAAAACAAGAAAAAATAATCGATATATCGAAAAAATAATCAATATATCGGTAAAATATCGCATAAAATAAATTACCGCTGAATTTAGCACTATATTTATTCGAATTCTTCAGCAATTCATATTTTTCATTGGCCTTTGGAATTTCTTGTTAAAATAATATTAAAATATTCGAATTTATTTTTGTTATTTCGAAGTCCAAAATAAAAATTTAAAAACTTGTTTTAATTAATTCAATATTTTATAAAATATCCTCTTATTTTGTGTCTTTAATTAAATGATTAAATTTTTAAGACCCTGAATTCTTGTCTGTACAACAAATTAAATAAAAAAAGCAGTAAGAAATATCTGACATAAAGAATTCTTATTCGTAAAAGACAAGGAAAACCTGACTTCAGTTCAGTGACTTTTTAATGAAATTTTAAGTGCAATAAGTAATATCAGGGAAAATTCCAGATTTTTTTCTCATATCTAATTAATGTTTTTAACTGCAAAATGTAGACTATTTATATTGATGAGTTATTATTTATGTTATGTATATATAACTCTAACTATCCTAATTTTTAAACAATTTTAATTCTTCAGACTGAATTAATTCGTTAAATAATCATGATAAATACAAGCCAAACGATTTTTTCGCTATCAGAAAAATAAAACGATATATTTTCTAAACAACAAGTTCGTTTCGAATTCCTCAACTTTTTCAGAATAAATTCTTTGATAGCATTAGAATGTTATTGTTGTATTGTAATTTTTTTCTCTTATTATAGAACTTAATTTTATTCGTGCTCTTTGTGAAATCAACGAATCAGTGAATTGTTTATTAAAGATTGATTATCTCTTTCTTTTTAATTGATTTTTAAAAATCAAATTAATGTAACGATCTATTTTAGGTCATGGCTGAAGTTTTCAAAAGTAAATTAAATGTAGTTAGCTATTTACTTCGACATGCAACAATTTGTAAAGGAAACGCCTGGTATGACTAGTCGATTACCTCCTAAGTTTGCAATTCTTTTCAAAAAGTACTCCATTGCGTAATTTTGCAAATATTTGTGAAGTAATTAAACGTTTATGAAACTGTGTCGTATGAGTCATACTAGATATAATTACCTGTATTATCAGATATAAAATGACTGAAGAAAGTTTTTTAAGCATAATTTTATTAGTATACTAGAAACTTGGCATCAAATCAAAAACTAAAGAACGCAAAATCGAAAGATACTACTAATATAAATATTTTAAGTAAACCCTAATTTTAATCCTATTTGTTAATACAGCATCTTAATTTTAATGAGTTTTTAAGAATTTTCTGTCCTTTGATATTTATTGTGGTTTAACTCCTTTATTATATTATTTTCAGTTTCACAATTAAAAATTTTTTATTTTACTCACCAAATAAATAAATTTTTTTACGATTATTTCTAAAAATACCATTATTCAAAATTCATTTTAAAATTTTAAAAAAATTTTGTTTAAATTATACCAGTTTAATTGCAGTGATTTTCTTAACCCAAACTTGACAATTTTTAAAAAATTTATTGATTTTGCCTATATTTAAAATAATTAACGCAATTTAACATGATTTATTAGCGGATACTTTTTTTAATTAGCATGCTTCCGTTTATCATCTGCTCATTTCATCAACTGCAGATTTCGTTTATCACCATCAGATTTTCAGAAAGAAAGTGATCAGAAAATGAAATTACAGTATAGAGAAAGTTAAAATAGAATTAGAAAATAGATTATAGAGATATTCATGTTTAAATGGCCTTATGATGTCATACGATTTAAGAGAGGTTCATTCACAGAATAAACAGACTAGGTATAAGGCTTTTAAAACGATAAATCAGTGTCGTGTAACCATTAAGGGATAACATAAATATCGAGTTACGCATGAGAGATTTAATCGAAATTAAACTCAGTCGATATCTTCGATGAATCAATGGATCGTCTAAGACAGCTTATATGTAATATACAATTCATTGTTATATTTTTAAGGAATCTTATAATTTAATTTTTCTCGAATTTATTACCAAAGAAGCATTTTACATTGAAATAAAACGAAAAAACTAAACCATTTATGGAAAAAAAACCCATAAAATATTAAAATACTGTATTGCCTTATTAGAATATTCAATATATATATATAATATCTCTTAATCTAATTTAAATCCTAATTAATTTTCAAATTTTTATCTTAATTTAACCCACATTAACTTCATTCTAAAATGTTCTCTTATTTCTTGATTCAGTTTCCACTTTTTATTTAATTAATTCTTCCCATCCTCTATAAAACTGCTAGTCTCGGCATTTTCTCACGCTCCGAGTGAAGGGATGAGAATCCTTGATTCTTACAACATTCTTTTAAAGATACCTCCTTCCCAAAATAGACTCGTGTTAAAGAAATCGCTATCAAAATTTCATAGTAAAACCATTGAAGGGAAAAATTCTCACTCTTCTGCTCTTGTGTCGCGATGTAGACTGACGTATTTCTTACCACTTATTCTTTGTACTTAAATCATGCCTCCCGTTGCGAAATAAAGCGAAGTTTTAAAATTTCAAAAGTTTCATATACTCGGCCACGCAACAGCTAAAATATGTTTATATCAGTTTTACAACAGACCGATGATGACGATGTGATTTTTTAAAATAGTTCCGATTTCCCTATTTCTAGGCATCCCATTTCTGCCCATCAAATTTAATTTGAAACTCTAGTATTTGCTCTAGATAATATTTCACTAAGTCAAAATTATCATCTACAAATAGCAATAGCTGCCTAACACTTATAAGTTTAGTTATATTAACGTCCCGTTTTAAAGCAACACTAGGACTATTTTGAGACGGGCCTTGTAATTTTGAGCCACGGTCAGAAGACGAGGATAATTCCTGGGCTGTCGTTCTCTCGCCAAGGCGACATGCTGCGCTAGTGGGGGACAATTGGCCCCTACGAATTGGCATGCATCGGGCTTGCTTACACGATGGTTCTTCGGTGGAATCGAGTCTAGAACCCTCCGGTTCCGAAATTGTGACCTTACGACCAGATCACCATGGTTCCTAACGCCTATAAATAAATTTTCCCATCCATTAGCAAAATGTTTTTTACCTGCAATTTTAGAAAAACTTTTGTGTGAATCGTTATAATATTTGTTTCCCTTTTGTTAACTTACCACAATTGTCTAATATCTTTTTTTAAACTAAACAAATATTTTTTTCTTTCTTAGAAAAAGTCGGAAAAATTATTTTAAAAAAAAATCTAGTTACAAGCAGACAGAAGACGAGACACAAGATTTAAAAAAAAAACGTGAAAAATGTCGCACTGGAAATCAATCTACAGATAGACAGAGCCCCTCGATCCTTAGGAGTCAACTTTTCAATGACAAACCGATTTTAATTTAGAAATTTCTACGAAATATTGTATTCCCTATTTTTTTTTTTTTTTTTTTTTTTTTGCTTTTGAGTTTTTGGAAATTTTTATTGAATATATCCATATTTAGTAGTCTACATAATATTTTATTATCTTTACTGCGTTTGAGAATCTTTTTCCAATGATGAAAATAAAAATCTACATATTTGAAAATACTTTTTCAAATAGAAAATACTTTTTCAATTTGAAAAAGTATTTTCAATATTTGAAAATACTTTTTCAAATATGTAGATGTAAGTTCTTGAGATATAAGTTCTTAAAAAATGACTAGTAAATATTTCTCAAGAGACTTATCCAAAAATAGACGTTTAATATTATCTAATTTATTTTTTTATTGCAAAGTTATATCCTATTTCGATAAGATGCTTTGATGTAATAATAAATTAATTATAGCAATACTTTTTCAAATAATATTTCTAAAATAAAGATAATATTTATTTTCTGTTACTTCATGG